>NW_019525109.1:610633-631769 GCF_002814215.2 Seriola lalandi dorsalis | reverse complement strand
CTTATACTTTTGGAAATGTGGTTTTCACATTATTTTTTTCACCCTTCAAGTTCAAGAGCCCATGAAACCCATGCAAACTACATACTGTGTGAAATCTAATCTGAAAATGTAGTTTTTCTTTGTTCCTGTAATCTGACATTTTGGAGATACAGGGTTTTCAAATAACAGCACTGATACAGCCAGGCCATGTGTGCCGTGTGTTTTACTAACTCTCATCTTAACATCCTCATGTTGCTTTAGGTGTGTTGCCTGACTTGGGATCTGACTTGGGATAACCTGAAATGAAGCTCGGGTGCCTACTCATATTACAATGTCATCATTTTCTAATACTTTAACACAAGTGTGTCTGTGTGTGTGCGTGTATCAGGGTGGATCAGATCCTGGGAAAAGGCCAGATACCTGTGGATAAAAAGATGAGGGACAAGCTGAACCCAGATGGAGACTCTCTGGAGGGCATGAGCATGCTGGGACGTGTATGTAAGGTGGAGAGACAGGTGAGTTTAGAAAAACAAATCAGTAAAGGGAAAAACTACATCAGCACTAAGCTTTAAAAATGGATTTGGAAGATTTTATTACCCTATAATATTAATGATATATCTGCAAAGGGCTGATGCAAAGGTTGGTTGATCAATAACAGTGACTCAGGAATTATTTTGCCAGGTACTGACTTGTCTGGCTCTTAAAAGTCAACTTTCCAGTCTGACATCTGCTTTGGAAACAACTGCCAGAGATCTGTCAATGTTACTGAAAATTCCATGTTTGAAGATAGAGGTCAATAAAAATGCTCAGTGGCCCTTTATTCTTCACTCTCTTGCTTGCTCTCTCTCTTTGCCTGCCTCCATGTTCTCACTCTGTGACCCTTTGCTTTTGCCCCCAGGTAACGTCCATCGAGTCAAAGCTGGACTCTTTGCTGGACGTTTATCGCCAAGTTCTGCAGAAAGGCTCGTCAGCACTCACTCTCTCCTCCCTGCCTCTGTTTGAGCTGGACAGCCAACGGCATCGCAGCTCGGACTACCAGACCTCCATCATTGGCAGGGATCTCCCCTCGCCCCAGGGAGGTGATCCGGTTCGAGGCGGAGGAGATAACAGCGGGGGCTTATGCCGCTCGCTTAGTGCCAACCCCAAAGGCCTGCGGCTCATCCTGGCACCCGCTGATGACGATGGTCCCCCAGACTCAGCACCTCCCTCTTACCCCCCGTCCACAGCCTCACTCTCCCCATCACCCCTGCTACCACCCGATAGCCCCTACCCAACCTTGGTCACCCCCAATGGCACCTCCAAAAGAGCACACTTCCCTGACCTGCCACCCCCACCTCCCTCAACTGGGGGTTTCACCCTCCAGCTACCGCCCATGGTGCACCCCTCCCACCTCCGATGCCCCGCTGACTCCATCCCAGATGATCTGACGGACGGAGTGACAGCAGACAAAAAGAGCCTGGGCCCCTCTGTCGTGGGATCCAGTGTGAATGCTGACCAGGAAGGGGACAGTGAGGCAGGCTCTGTCCAGGGAGGGGTTCAGCTGCGGGAGAAGCCTGCCTTGAAATCTGAGGGGGTCTGGAGGAGGCACATGAGCCTGGAGGTTAACCCCCTGCTGCTGCTTTCATCTAGCCCGGACGAGAGACCTTCAGACTGGGAAGGCGGTCTCGGGAAATCCCTCTCCGTGCACAATCTCAGCCAGCCTTTGACCAGCCGTGCCCCTGGTCTCAACAACAGCAACAGCAGCAGCAGCAACGGTAGCGAACGTGGCAACGCCCACGGTGACCTTAGCAACTGGGACGGAACAGAACTCTTCATTAGTGAGTGCAAGCTAGAGCCAGCGGAAGAACATTTCAACTTCCTGTCCCAGGGACCTGACAGCAGCCCCTCCGACCTTTTACAGACTGTGGACGAGGCGGCCTCTGGACCTAAGGGAAACTCCGAGTTTCTCAGTCAGTCCCCACACATACAGCTGGCATAACTACACACACACACACACACACACACACACACACACTGACACACACACACTGACACACACTCTCGCATACTGTATGTACACACCATTGTTGGGGAAGCCAATTTTAAAGTATTTTTAAAGGACACTAAACGGATTATGTTTCAAATTGTACGATTTAATTCTTTGTATGTGGACAAACAGTGTTTTTATATTTTGTCAAACATGATTATGTCCACTTTCATACATGCTATACACTTTTTATGGGCTTCGAAAAAAGAAAAGACATCAAATGTATAAGGATGTATAAAATATGTATGCAAGTGGCCAAATTCATGTAAGACAAAATACACAAACAATACACGAATGCAAATAACCTTCCTTTAAGAGAAATAGATTTGCCCTTTTTCTAACGATGTGGAGAAAGGGTAATTTTATTAATTTTATACAAACAAGTTGATGTTTTTCATATTCAAGATCATGCGTTACAAAAAAAGGATGCTGATAAATAGATAAAAAAATTGAGTTTTATTTTAAATGAAGAACAAGGAGGGAATGTTTGACACCTGCCTACTAGACATTAGAGTGTAGATGCAAATCAGATCATTTGGTTCATCACAAGAAGAGCTGTGAGCTAGTGACCTAGTTTGGGCTCATCACTGAAAGAAGCAGGAGTCTTAACTTTTCATTGTAGAAATTAAAGGATATATAATCTGATTGGTGCTGACACTGACAATTAAACGAATAAAAACAGAAGAAAATACTGTATAATGCTATCACAGCCAAAACTGGTTAAGTCACAAAAAAAAGTATAGCTGACACTTGAATAAGCCACTGCGAAATTATAGGTCAACCATTTCTTTCTTGATGTGGTGAAACCAGTGCAGAGCAGATACATGCACACACACACACACACCCACACTCTTTCACACACACAAATACACACAAATGTCACACATGACCACCGACCACAGAGTTATCTGAGAGGAGCCAACTTGATAAAGAGCTGAGACTGACTTTTTGACTTATTTTTTTCATACAAGTGCTTGTGTCCAGAGACTTTCTTGGAAGAAAAGGAGAGTCGCTCACTCTCCGTAGTCAATGTCTGTCTTTGGCAAATGTAAAATGTCATCTTTTACTTATTCTTTCATACATATCACTGCATGGACTGTTTCTGAACAAACGAATGAAAGGAGAATTATGTTGATTAGGTGAGGCCTGGTGTAATGGGAATAGATGAATTATAAAAAAGAGTTAAAGGTCAGACCCTTAGCATGTGTTCAGACTACAAGCATCTCATTCTGTTCATTTCCTGCAGCCACAGAAATGTTAGTCGATGTTTATATGGTTGCTGTGTGTCATCTGTCGGCAGGTTGTCAGTAAATTTGGATGCAGCAAGCCTATTGGGAAAATGGCCTATCAGCAGTCACTCAAGACAAGCGTTGGACCGTGTCCCACTCTGTTTGGACGGTATCCTAGTGAGGTAGTTGCTAATGGTCTGAATGCTGAATTGCAATAGGATTATTGAGTGGGCTTTCTCAGCCAAGCATGAGATGCTGCATGTCTAAGCTGCTGCAATACTTAAATCAAGAGCAGTCACACTCTCGCTGGGGGCCTGGATGCCCTTTTGCATGTCAAAGTAATGTTTCCTCCAAACTTTGAACACAAAGGTACAAACAAAGTCTGCCTATATGAACATTATTATATTCTAATTTGAACTAATTTCATAGCAGTTACAAACCTGTGCTTCCAATTATATGGATAACCCACTTACTATTAATTGTTATAATGCACAAGGCCATTTAATGTTTGTTTTTTGACAATCCCTACCTTTTTACTGGGTGCTGGTTGCATCATGCATCAAGGCTGCTGAACTGACCTTATTCCCTCCTCCCACTCCGGTGTAGTGTGGTGTTACAGGGCAAAATGTGCAGTGCACAGACTCCATTTTTAACACAGCAGGTCAGTTTCACCTGAGGAACCCGTGGTAACAATACACCATGTCCCACGGTGTCCCAACATGCAGTGCTGTTGATCTAGTATGCATATGTTACTTTATCCATGTGCCCATTCTGCTGCTAACAATGTCAGAAAATGTGATATATTCACATAATAAAAGAGAGAATGAGACGAGAAAAGTCCTCAGTGATATTCTCTGTGACCTCAGCAGTTTCAGCATTCAGCTGAAAAGTTGAATGCTGTTATCCAGAGCAACATTGGTAGGAGACAAACTGGATGAACTAAAATCTGACCTGAGACTGAGAGTACAATTTGGCTGTTTTATGGCCTCATGCCCCCCCAAAACTGTATCTATAATTTCACAGGATTTTGGTTTTTGAATGTGCATGCACTTCCTCCTCACCACATCAATCATAATTTCAATATTTAACCATTTAGGGTTTTTTCTTAAATAAGTTTAAAAATAACTGTGGCCATTTATATTTTGGTTGCATTTCGCCCATATTCATGTAGAGAAGTTACGTTTTCACTGGCCAATTAATGAAAAATGGTGTGCTGCAGGTGTCTTATATGACACTTCCCTAACACTACACTTAACAGGAGCATTGTTTTCATTGCTATCCTGCTTGTAGATGGGTTGACTGCTCTTGGATGAGAATTATGCACAAAAATATGGCAGCCATCTTAATTTTTGTCAGCCATTTCAATTTGTTTTTGCACGTTTACGTCTTAAGGGGTACATAGTCACAGCTGTCTTAAAAATGTTTTTTAATGTGTTAATGACAAACTTTATTCATCATTATTTTCAGTTATATTCCCTTTGTTTTGAATGGTGAGTAAGTGCATTGCTTAGCAAATTAATGTTCTGTAGTAGAATATAACAAGTATTATCTTCTAACAAATGACAATTGTAAACACTTGTAGGTTGATTTTGAAATACTCTACAGCCCATGCAGGAGTTTTTCTGGTATAATATATTATCAACATGAAAGCACAGTTGTTTTTAGTGAGTTTGAGGAGCCTGAAAATGTGACATGGTAGTTTAATGCTTATTATTGGATAGATTTGTTGCAGTTCTTGAGTTTTGCTGCATGTGAGAAGAGGCCAACCAAAACTGTCATTTACTTTGGAGCAAGATCGAACAATAATGAGGAGAGCCCATGGACCAGTAGCCAGTTGGGAAATTGGATGGATTATTCCTCATATAAAACATGCTCATTTTTGCAATCTGTAAATTGCTTAAGGGTGCCTTTCTTGCAAATGAAAATTATTTTATTTTTTCTCCACAGGGCTACAAAGGTCTAGTTTGCCTACAGCCTATGGCATACTGTATAGCCGAAGTCAGACTGCTCATTTTGAGGTGGGCATCCAGTTCACTTAAGTCATGTAGCTTTAGCCACAGACTTTATATGGCTTTGATGGCTAACAATACCATTTCTCTACTGCTTGAACAGTAATTTATTACACAACTGGCCTTAAAGCTTGATAATGTTAACATTATTATTTCTTTGAAATTAATTTATTAAAGTGCACATTATGTTCTCTGGATGAGAAATGCAAAAATAATTTTATTATTCATTAATAAAGTACGAATTAACTAAAATGTTTTGGATTTTGTGTCTTCTTTAGTAAGCAAACTCATCAAGCAAGTAAAAGTTAGCATGGCTAAAAAGTCACAATGTCATGTTGCCTTTGGGGAATGAGGATTTTATATTTTCAGGGTGGTGGCTAACAGTGTAAAGACTATTGTGCAGGGGCGGAGCCAGACGTTGTAAACATTTGGGGCTTAACCCCAACTTCACTTTATATTCAGGGGACATGCTCCCCTGGGGAATTTTTGCCCCCATTCACAGCAGCTGCATGCACTATTTACTGTATCAAGCCATTTGTACATCATTTGGGGAAATGCCCCCCCCCCCGAAAAAAAGAAATCATCCAGAGCCTTCATCATATTTTGAATCTAATTGTTCTCTGTCTCCATCATTCTGAAACCACAACACAACACATTTTGACAATGATTAATTTTCATTACTGCCACATAAAAAGAGGCAAAAATAGTCTGATATTACTATTTTGAATTTACATGACATGGGTGGGGAAAGAATTTAACTCAAACAGCATCACTAATCTTGACACGTATTTTTGTTGCACTATGCTGGTGCACAGATTTAATGTTTAGATGACAAATCTGCATTTAAATCCAGACCATAATAAAATGTGCTGCTCTAACTGAGCAGACGTGGATCCACAAGAAGGCCAAGTAAATGTCTTCAATGTCTCTGAACTGAATATTAGGCCAACAAAAAAACATTTACTCAATAATATTTAATTTCTAGGGAATAGCATAAACAACATGGACATGCACTGTAATATTATCATAGTCTTTTATTTGATCTACACCAGATCCCTCTGTTCTCCTTTCCTTCTCTTGTCTTCTTCTCTCACTCTCTCAGCTCCATTCATCTCTCTCTGGAAATGTCCTCCACTCAAAGAAAATATAAAACAAAAAGAGTGTTAACATTTCTGATTATAAACTGAAGATTTAAAAATATTAAATACATATCTTATTCTCTTAGGAATGTTCACAGCAAGAGTGAGTGACATCACACAGAGTGAGGAGAAGCTGTTCAACTGCTCTGAAAGTTTTGACACAAAGTTTACAGTAACACTAAATCACAGTGCATCTTTGTGTGATTTATGCCCCGCTAAAATGAGCCACTACCACTGCCCCACACAGACAAACAAGTGACAAGGAAGTGATGTCTTAACTGATGACCTGCCTTGATGAGAGGTCTGACAGATTGCATTTTCATTTTCATTTTGACCCCAAAAGAGCGTAGCGACATGTAAATGTAAATGCAATGGACTGTGGGCTCCGTTTGTGTATTCTATTTGAATATTGTCCCTGTAGATCAGGTTAAGTCTTTAGAAATTAACTGTCAACAGTTTTTTAATTTTAATTTTGATATGGTCATAGAACGCCCACATGAGTATGAGAAAATAAAAATGCAAATTGAATTACTGCATTTTCTTTTTAATTGTCTTTACATTGCTGGACTTAAGAGCAGCAGGAGAACAGGTGTGCTGGCTGGGCAGCTCACACAGGTGCCTTGAGTGTTCTTTGTTCTGTGTCCTGAGCTCATTCTCTGTTTGCCCTTCAGCTGAGCTGGTTCCCTCTGTCATTTCACCTTTGTTCCTGAGTGCGTTGAGTGAGTTCATTTCACTACATTTCCTCAAATTGTTTTATTTTGTTGTTAAGTAGTACATCTAATCTCCTTGGTTTGTTCTCATATGATTATATATTTAGAGTGAGAAAGTATTGATGTACTGATTTTGATTTAGAATTGTCTGTTGCTTTATTCAACATAATATGATAGAATTTGACCTGTATGTATGCTTTCTTTTATTTGTGGAAATATAACCTCTCAGCTGTAACCAGTTGCACCTGAATGACCGACTCCAAGGAAAAGATTAAAAACTTTCAAATGGAACTTGCTGACTGCTTCTCCTGACTTTGCTCATATTCATAAAGTCAAATCCAGTGTAATCCTAGAACACATATGTCTGTGAAAAATTACAATGCTGTCACGGGATTACATTTTCATTTTCTAGTTTACACGATCATCTTTATAAAGTCCCCAATAGGCTTCTAAGACTTTAATATTGATAATTTTAGTCTGTTATTTTTCTGCACCAGCTGCTTTGAGGATGGAACACTGTGCCATAATCATGGATTGTGTATTTAAAGGAGAACCCAACCCTTTTATAAGAATTCACGTTTCTTATTCCTGTGCCCCAGAACAGATTGGTGAATATTTATGAACATGCAGCACTCTCCTCTATCGTTAGAAACCAAAGAAACCTTAAAATGTGCAATGTCATCCCATTTTGCTCTATAACAATGAATGGGGCCCTGGTGCTCTGAGGCCATAAAATGTTTGTGTAATTTCTTACACCAAAAATTAGTGTTTCAAATCTTATGCTTTATATCCAACTCAAAATCCGAATGAAACCTGTGTGGAGTACCTCCACACAGCTACTGTAGATTTTAGGGTTAGTGCGGTAATTTAGTGGCTCAAAGTCATTTTTACCTATATATCTTCAGTAGCCTGATTGATGAAAGCGAGCCTATGACTTTTTGTTGTTGTGTGATTATTTATTAGTAACTTGAATTTCTTTCTGGACTTCATGTTGTCAGTTATTGGACTCGTTTTGAGCCACGAGTCCAACCCAGGAGTCCCACCCGTAGACTGTAAATAAAGAGGGACGTAGTCTCCGTGACGTCACCCATAGGTTTTCTGAAGAGCGGGTTTGATGCTCAGTGGGTCGTTCCGTCGTCGCCATCTTGCCAGTATCTCACTCAGCCGAACCTGTCACTCAAAGTGGCACGCCCTCAATTCTCCATAACTTTAAGCCTTAATAAAATGTAAACAGGTGAGTTATATAAAAAAAAATCACCCCCGCACAGTTGTCACGAAGCAGGAAATTACCAAAATGTTTTTTGTAACAGGCTGTAAATATTTTTTATTTCTGCTGTAAAATTAGACATTTTAACATGGGGGTCTATGGGGATTGACTCGCTTTTGGAGCCAGCCTCAAGCGGTC
Source organism: Seriola lalandi dorsalis (assembly GCF_002814215.2). Classification (NCBI taxonomy): domain Eukaryota; kingdom Metazoa; phylum Chordata; class Actinopteri; order Carangiformes; family Carangidae; genus Seriola; species Seriola lalandi. The sequence continues at coordinate 623,272 of NW_019525109.1, read as the reverse complement.
ATTCGAAGAAATGCAGTTTTTGGTACTTCCGTGTTGGCTTCATTTTTCAGCCTTGGAGGTTACCACTTGGTTCAATCGCACTTAAACTGGATCTCTCGTCCCAGACCCTGCCGAGTCTTTCACAGGATAACATTAATAACAGCAGGATAAGAAAAGTAAACTGGGGAACAAACAAACACAGAAACTTTTCAAACCTGTGACAATATCGGAAGTCAGGTGAACAAGAAACGGGGCGTGCAGGGGGGAACCATAGGGAGGAACCCAAACACACCGCAGCGGGCAGCTTTCACAGACGGACCGCAGACGGGGACTGGGAGGAAAGCGCGCCAACAATGCTTCATATAAGACGCCAAAACCATCATGGCCGCACTGCACTGAAACCTGGCTCTGTGTACAGTTTATTCTCAGTAAGTGAAAGACTAAAAATACCCAGGCTGTTATTTCATCTTTGCTCGACGAAAATCAACTGCTAGGTACCGAAGGTAAGTCCCAGCAAAGTGGTTTAAGAAAATGTTAATGTCTTGATGCTTCATGTGAACAGTGCAACATCTACTTGCCTGAATGTAAAATATCCAAACTCAAACGTTTAACAACATTTGAGTAAAGGAAATCATGACTGTATCTATCCGGAAGGCAGTGTCCGGCCCACTGCACCATCTTACTGATACACTTACACATGCTAATCAGATCTGCTAGTTACTTTAGCTTAGCAATTAGCGATAGCTTCTCTCTCCCTCTCTTTGTCTCTTGCTTGGTGTGGCTTGGACCAACAGGTGAGTTTGTTTATCAGTGCGTGGTGGTGTTGTAACTTTAGTGTAGAGATGTTGATGTTTATCAAATCTTCAGCGATGTCTGTTAAACCTAAGACACACAGCTCTGCTCACTAAGCATTAGAGCCAAAGTAGCACATTTTTAAATTAATTTTATTTTCGAACCCTAGCAAGCTTCAGCCTGAGCTGCACTGTTGACCACCATAATGAATTTTGCCCCCACCTGTGTCTTTAGTTCTTCTTTTATGTTTATTGGTTCTTGGTGTGTCACCTTGTGGCAGCAACTTCCGGTTAAAGTGTGGTGCCTACTGGATACATACATACATACTCATGCTCACAAATACATACACACTAAAACCCACATGCACATACATACTGAATATATATTTGTATATACAATATATATTTCTATGTATATACATGCATAACTGTATATGTATGATAGTATACATATATGTGCAAGTGCTTAGAACCAGTATATTAGTAGTATGTGCAAGTGAAGTATTCAGTTTTGGCCTAAGCGGTTTCTTATAAGGCTCAATGTCTTGGTTTTACGTTAAGTGTGAAAACTGAGTAAGTCAATATGCTCTGTGGGCAAAGAACATGTAGCTTTACTTTTAAATGTCAGCTTTGCTTGTGCTTGAACTAATTTTAAGTAAAAATAAATTATTCTCAGTATTATATTATGAACAGCTGCTTAAAATGTCCTTGTTTTTAAAAAGATGATTTGATTGAAATCTGTGCACAAGCGATATCAGTGGTGAGGTTACACAAAGACACTGAAAGATGAAGTACTGTTAAGTATTGTTAATATGTGTGTACTAACACGGTACACACATTATATCAGAATAGCGCTCATTGTTCCCACACAGTGTGTGACACTACAGTTACAAATACAAATTTTGACCATGTTTTTGTATGTATATGTTTTTTATCCCTGAATCTGATTGGACAATGACAGTACAATTACAAAACACTAACTTTTTAAAAATCTTTCTAGGATTCCTCTTAACAGTACCTGCAGTTGGAGCTGTGTGCGGCCACCTTTTTTGAAACTGATGGAAGCTTCCTGCATAACTTGCACCTGTCTGAGTTAATAATAGTAAGTGAAATTTTAAGTTTTAAGTAAAAATGTTTTTAAATACTGTTTTGCAAAGAGCTGCCTAAATTGTCCTGGTTTGCCCTGCAATGGAAAGTCATTGTATTTAGTATAATTATGTGTTTTCATAGGATACCAGAACCCACCTGTGGTCCTCCACAACCAGCAAGAAATGGTAAGTCATTGGCATGACTGCACCCCATACCTGTATGGGCTCAAATTAGGGTCAAAGGATTTTGTTCACAAATAATTCCAAATGTAGCTGTAAATTAAACTTTGTAAATCTTTAAAATAAATCTGCAGGAGAAATTCAACATGTGAGGAAATTTACATGTGAAGAAATTGTGCATGTGTAGAAGGGATTTGTATTTGTAAAAAAAAAAAGATTGATTTTAAATCTGAACGAATGACATTAGTGATGAGGTAACACAAAGACACTGTCAAAGTGCTTCTGTCAGTCTGTGTACAGGTACAAAGCAAAGAAAACTGTGTAAAACTTGGTGCTCAGAATTCCCACAAAGTGTGTGACACTGAAGTTACAAGTAGAATTTAGATCCTATTTTTACCCCAGAATCTGATTGGACAATGACAATCCACTGTATGTCTAACTGATTGATCTGTCAAAAAAAAACAAACCTCTAAAATGTCATTAAATGCACATTTACTGTGACCTCTTTTTGTATAGTGTATGTTTGCATGATGATTTTTCATTTATTCTTTCTGAATAAACATGTTTTCTGTGATGACAATAAACTCAATGATAAAGAAATGACACCAGTTATCTCTTTACAGGTGGGATGGGTATGGAATGTGGTCTATTTACAATGCATCTTCATCAGCATCACAGTGCACAAAACCCAGCATCCTGCTTTCATTCCCTCAGTATGCAACATGAATGTTTACTGTCAACCTGGCAACAGGTGCCGGTTTAGTAGTAGTTAACGTTAGTTTAGTCTATACATATTAACAATGAACAATAGAATTGCAATAGTTAATTTCTTAAAACAAATATCAACACCAACAGCCATACTATTATAGACCTTAACCAGGTCCTATCACTTAATTTCTTACAACCTTGTCGCCGAGTATTTGGGGAAATAAAACTGCTCATAGAGACTGCATGCTCTTACTTTGAAAAGTGGAAACGGCGTCCTCAGTAGGCGATCACGTGTTTTCCGAAAGTGGCTGGCCGAGTGATACAAGTCAATTTTCGTTCAGTCTGGCAGGAAGTTTGGCTCAAACTCATTGTGTGTAAAATGCAAATCCATCCACAAAGGCTTTTTCACTTTAAAAATTAAAAATTGGTTCTTAAATTTAGCTTTTCACTCCCCTTATCATCTCTTCACCTATCCCTGCTTCCTCTCGTGGTCCTATGGTAATTGTGTATGATATATTTTGATTTTTGGCTATACTCTCTGCCTTTTTTTGTGCTAAACTTAGAATTTTCGTTTGTAATGAATTGCCCCGTCTATATGAATTAATACGATATTCAACAAATTCCGGTCAAAATGTAAATCCAAAAGTTACAATTTCGGAAGTAGGAGCTTACGGAGAGGAAGTGAAGGCGGAGTCGTGATTGACAATTTAACGGTTAATTGTAGTTCGGGAAGAAGCAGCCAGGTGGGTGACAATTTAAAAATGTCTGACTGGGAAGAGGAGTACAACGAGGACGGCACCGCTATCCAGAACCCTGCCACTAAATATGTTCCGGTTGAATGGAAATCACCGTGTGATGACCGTCAACAGGGGAATATATCTTTTGGTGTAAGAAGTGGAACCAGATTTGGGGCTTCAGGAGAGGGGGGAGCCGATCGTAACGGCCAGTACAAAAGTCGGAGAGGTGGAGGCCAAGGCCGTGCGTTATCCCCGGGCTCAGATCGTGGAGGCCCGGGACGACGGCCCTTTCGTGATGAAATGTCAGACTCTTCCCCGCCTGTAATTATCACCGTGGAAAATGCTTCAGTTGGGAGGGTAATAGGTAGGTCTCTAAAGCAAAAATTGTTAGTTTTGGAGGCACGCGTTGCAGTGTTAGCTAAGTTTAACTTGACTTCGCTGTTAGCTAGCTATGCTAAATCAGCGGGCGGTAGTTAGCGGTTCTATCTGTGGCGGTGTTTTGTACACACATTGCTCCTGTTGCCGTGGAGAGACTTTGGTCAGACTTTGAATACATTTTAATTCTGTTAAAGGTCGTGGAGGAGCCAAAATTCGTGAACTTGAAGAGAGCACAGGTGCGAGAATCAAGGTATGTTAACTAATGTTAATATCAAAACAACAGCACATCTATAAATAAATTGCTGGTGAGGGGCAGCAACCACGGAAAAAATACCTGCACAATGCAAGAAAGCAGCATTTCTCATTGTCTAACTTCTCCAATTGCAGCAGTTGGTTACTATTGTAAATTAATTTTTATTATTAGCTGTAAACTTACCCTATACATTTTCAAAATACCAATCAGCTGATAAATGCTGCAAACTTCTGCTTTGGTACAGCCCTGTATCCTTTGCTAAACATAGCAAGTGTTGCTCAAGAAGTTTTGGATGCACAGGTACTGTGGTTAGAGTGTGTACCTAAAGGATGTTCGTTTTATGCCCTGTGTATAACTGAGCTGTTCTTTTTTAGATAAACAAAGGAGACTATGAAGGCGAGGTGGTCATCTTTGGGTCCTCTGCTGCCCAGCAGAAGGCCAAGGAGATGATCAAAGACTTGGTGGCAGATGGCAGCTCTCGATTTCACAATGGTACAAAGTATTTTTTCTAGAAAATCTTGCTCTTGATCCTAAAAGGATTCCTGGCAGTTTTGTGTCTCAAGGAAAACATCAGTTTGCATTTGCCAGATCCTAAGAAGTATCATTCCAAATGTTTCACATTTTAATATGAATCCCTTTTGTGTCCGTGGAAGGATCTAACTTTTACATTCAGTGTTATAAATCAGCCTCAGGTAAAAATTGTGCTCTATGTGAGGGAATTCTTTATAATTTTCTTTTGTGACCAGGACCTTAGTGATTCATAAGCAAATAGTGTTAACATGGCCACACAGAATGGAGTTTAAACAGAATGAAAAATCCAGTTAAGTTAGAGAAATGTTTTGTGTAAGTTTTTTTGTCCTCCACTTCCATGGACAGAGGAATATGAGTTCAGTTGTGCCAAAGAAATTTGAGTCTTGGGAACAATTGATTGATACTGTAAATTATATTCTTCAGCTGACACTTCAACTCCCTTCAGTGGTTACACTTGAAGTGACACTAACACCGTTTTCACTTTACCTCACAGTTCAACTGGTTTAAGCATTTACATTTCAGCTAACACTTCAGCTTCTTGCAGCTATTACTGAGTTTTCACAGTTAGCACTTTATGTACTCTGAACACACCCTTTCCACTTTAGCTGACATTTTACAACCTTGCTTCAACTTCAGTGCTTCTGCAGTTTGTCAATCAACTGGACAGCCACATTTGCTGGAATAAGAGATAATGAAGTGAGATGAATACTGACACTTTGTCTTAATCGAAGTTATGACTCAAATCAAAGTCTTCTAGCAAAGTAGACGCGTGCTTATGACCTGTTTATTTCTACATCGATCTTTTGTCCCAAAAATATTAACATAAAGTTCTGTTACTTTCAGTTACTTGCTGATACACTACTGTACTGCAATGTTAAAATGAACACAAATCTCCTGCCACATACTGATGTGTTTCTCAGGTCCTGGAAGGGCGAGAGAGTATGGAGGAGTCGGTGATGGAGGAAGCAATGGCTCTGTCTGGTCTGCTTCAGCAATACAGGCTGCCAATGCCGCCCCAGCCCGCATATCCATAGACTGGAACAGCATCCGGGAGAACAAGGACAAGTATGAAGAGCTCAAGTGGAAGGGTGAGGGCTCATGTATTGTCACTAATATACTTAAACTGCAGCCCGGAAGTATTTGGACAGTGATGTGGTCATTATTTGGCCCTTGTGCCGCACAATGGATTTGAAAATAAACAACTATAAATTAAAGATGCAATGGGAATTAAACAATCCTGTCATGTTATGACCACTGCTTTTAACTCTCTCTTTGTCTGTACTTGTTTGTTGTTACCAGTTTATGATGATGAGTTTATTCTTGTGATATAAAACAAGAACTTTGTTTGTAAAAATGAATATGCCTCATCCAAGGCTTTAAATTATTTCTGTAATATTTGCAACTTCCTTCAGACCTCCCACCCTTGAAGAAGAAGTTTTACATTGAGGCAGAGTGTGTATCCATGCTCACAGCAGAGGAAGTCAGTGAATGGAGGTAAATTTCACAGCGTTGTCTTTTTATCACATTTTGTTCCTTGCATGTTTAATAAAGAAAGTACCAGTTCACATTATATTATCTGCTAAACACCAGTATTACATCGAAACTATTATGAGATTTGTAGTTGCAGAGTCAAATGCTATATCCCATAGTTAATGATAGAATAGGTAATAACAATGGCTATGAACCACAGCTTGACAACATGACTATGGAATTCATTGACAGGCAAAACCTCAAACCTTCAATTTTTCCTGATTTCTACAACCAACGTTTTTCCCTTAAATGTTTCTTGTAGGATTTTTTTTTTTCCATTACAACTCCATAACAGTTGAGAATGCTTTGGATTCTTATTTCGAAATAAATACTCTTTGTCCAATTTGTAAACAAGGAAGAAAAAGAAACGGCACACACTGTACAGTTCATTTTCATGTGGTTTTTGGAATGCTGCATAAAATGGAGAAAATGTGGTTTCTGAAACATAAATTTTAGCTAAATACATTTCATATTTGTCTTTGTCTTGCTTGGCAGTGTGGTTTGGAATCAACCACTTTAACTTCCTCCATGTTTATGTTTGTGTTATATTTTTTTTCCACAGGAAGGAGAATAACAATATCTTTGTGGACGACCTGAAGGAGGAAGGGGAGAAGCGGCCCATCCCCAATCCCTGTCGCACTTTCCTGGAGGCCTTTGAGCTTTATCCAGAGATCATGCAAAATATTGAACGTGTTGGCTTTGTCAAACCAACCCCCATCCAGGTATGAGCGTAGCGTCTGGGCAAATATATATTGTGATTTATCGTGCTATGGGTAAATATATTGACAAAAATCAAATCTGGCTGTTCTAAATTACCTAGTGGGCGTGCGTATACCGTTCTTTGAATCTGTAAAAGGCAGCTTTTTTTCCCCTGAGGCAAAAAGAAAATTACCTGAAAGGTGCAATGCTCTTTCTCATGGGTTGTACTAAAAGAAAATGGCACAAAGTGTTGCTCAGAAATAAAAATAGAATTACTTGAAATGACTTTGTTAATGTATTTTCTGGTCAACCAGGGAGATACCTAAACATCTGTCATGTAAAATGGATCATGAGTTGTTTTTGATTACTGTTAAATCAGCAACTTGGCTCTTATATTGGAACAGAAATTTCCATGTGTGTCACTGTGTGTGGTTAAAGGTTGCACCTGTAGTGACCTGTCCTGTTCGTTGTGTCTGTTTGCTGCCGGCAATCCCCTCCATTTACAAAGATCCATATTTGGAAATACCCACATGAACGGAAGCCTTGACGGGAAATATTGAGCCCTTTTTTTTCTTCTTTAAATTCTGTGGTAATAGTCTTCCCAAAAAGCAGAAATGAAAGGACATTTTTTATATTCTTTTGGTAATCCTATGAAACCTCCTGTTACCTGCTTAATCACTTAACTGGCTGCAACAGAGATGTAAAAATGAATAGTTCAGAGCAAATTCTGGTGTGTTACATGAAAACAAAAGGGCGACTTAAATTTGTCCTGAAAATGTAATATATTACAATTAATATTTTTTACAGTTTTATATCTTTACATTTCTCGCCTCCAGCCATTATTAGTTAGGTCACATACAATGATTGTACTGAGTGCAGGTTATTGATGACAATGATTTCCAGTAGAACTTTTTTAAATTGATCCTTCTGGGCTGAATATCTACAACCATACAATCAACCACTCCTGGGAAAGATATACTTAAAAAAAAAATTGTTTTCCCGACAAATTTTGACCTATCAAGTAAAGAAAGGATCACAAAGAATTACAGATAAGAAACAGTGTGTGCTGCAACCTCGCTTCCCTAACTTAAAGTTCTCAGACACTCAACAGTACACGTGTCACTGAATGTGCAATTACCGTAAAGTCAAATGAGTTCTGTCATATTAGTTTTCATTGGATCAAAAGACGGAGGGAATGCAGACAGGCAAGGTGCTGAGTCAGTGACAGTGTCACAAAAGACAAGAGATGCTACATTAGAGACTGCTCAGGAAGGAGGGGCGGATGTAGCATTATTGTGATTATTAATCATCGGTTCCCGTCACATAACATGAGACAAACTGTAGGTCATTGTAGTGGCTGTAACACCCCATTGTTTCATCCCCATACTTAATGAACCTATGCTACAGAAGTCAAACCTGTTTAAAACATTCAGGCATGTATCTCTATAATACCTCAATGTAAACCACAGGTGTCACATTGGATCAATATACATATAATTCTAGTGTATTTTAGGCCGGTTTGTGGGCATTTTCCTAAGTTTTCCAGGGCCTCACAGACGGGAAACGTTGCTCACCTGTGTCAGAGTAAGCTGCTAGGAGAAATGAAACTGCAGCATCTCTTTCTGATTTAACTTTCATTTCTCAATAAGAGGCTTGGTCCGATGGAATGTAAAACCAGTGGCCTGTGTTTTCATGTAGCTGCACAGCCGGTTCTGTGTAATGCAGTTACAGGTTGACAAACATGCTGTAATCATGCGGTCTGCTGGTGTGCTGCCCCACCCTTGGCTTTGATCCACTCTCCATTTTTAGTAATACCTGCTGGTGCAATGCGTTTAGATTGGTATCTGTACTAACAAGGTCTGTGGAAAATGTTTTTGTGGCTGTTCATCAAGAACTGGCTCCAACCTGTGACTTCCTCCTAAATCATTAATTTGTAATGAACAGGTGAAACCTTGTGCAACTACTGAAGTTTTGGAGTTATAGTAAATGTTAATTTGTGTTGAGACAGGCTGGATGTTTCCCTCTGCGTCATGTTATTATTTCTACATCAGACTAAACACGCCCAGACTCCTGCTCTGTCATTAAACCTACAGACCTGAGTTGTATTGATTGTTCCCATCCATCTGTTTGAAAGTATATTTCCCAAAATGTTGTTCTTAAATGCTGTTATGACTTAAACATCATCATTTTGTACTTGGTCCTATGGTCTCACTTCAAGGAAAGATACTCTTTAAGAACATAACTCATATTTAGGGTAATCATGTTACCTACTTAAAATGGTGTTCCCATCTTCCTTAATTGTGTCTGGATTGTTTTTGGTAGTTGAATAGTTATTTTTGCATTCTTTTAATTTTGTAACGCACACATACAACATATTATCGAAGCAGTTACTTGGTCAGTCAGTCTTTCACTACTTGTGGTTTTTGCATCTGTGTTGCTTAAATCTTTGTATAAATGTATTGCAATGTTTTTGTTTGTTTCTTCGCCAGTCTCAGGCATGGCCAGTGTTGCTGAGCGGGGAGGACCTGATAGCCATCGCTCAGACGGGAACAGGGAAAACCCTGGCCTACCTGCTGCCAGGGTTCATCCACATGGACGGACAGCCTGTGTGAGTACAGGACCTGTTCCTCACTTGGCATATTATCTTTCCTTTTATGTGTCAAAATGCCTAATGTGCAATTTTTCCAAACAGTGAAATTATTCTTTCCTTTAATTTCTTTCAGTTGTGCTTGATTGACTGTCAAAGTCTTTATGTTCTCATTCCTTCCTAGACCCAGGGCTAAGCGCAGTGGTCCGGGCATGTTGGTGCTGACTCCCACCAGAGAGCTGGCCCTGCAGATTGAAACTGAGTGCAACAAGTACCGTTATAAGGGCTACAAAAGGTCCAGCAGTCTTATATTATAAGTCATTAAGGATGAGCTTTGAACCAGTAATTAATTGCAGTGTAGAGGCAACATGATCATGACTGTTCCCTCTGTACCTTCTCTCAGTGTCTGCATCTATGGCGGAGGGGATAGGAGAGGCCAGATCAACCTGGTGAAGGGCGGGGTGGACATAGTGATCGCCACACCAGGCCGACTCAATGATCTACAGATGAACGAGCTCATCAGTCTTCGCTCCATCACCTACTTGGTCAGGTGTTTGTCTGTGCATGTTTGTTTTTATGTGAGAAGCATGATGGGGTGGTTCACTGGCCATAATAGTATAATAGTTCGTTTTTTTTAAGTGCCTTATAATATATACACATTTCAGCACTGCTCACCCCAGTGGGAATCGCACTCCTAAGAATAGCAACATGAGTGCCTCACTCTACTTGGGTCTTAGGTGCAGAGTAGCAATAGCTTTTCTTTCTTAAATGTTGTGCTTGGTTGTTTTTTTAATAACTGCTCTGATCATCGGTAACAGGTGCTGGACGAGGCTGATCGTATGCTAGATATGGGCTTTGAACCTCAGATTATGAAGATTCTTTTGGACATTCGCCCAGACCGACAGACTGTCATGACTAGGTACAAGTCAAGTCGCATGGATCACTTGTTTGTCATCACATGATCAATGAACATGACAACAGGACACAAGTACGGATGCAGTCCCAGGCACAAAGTATTTCAGACCATGAGCATTGTTGGTCAATGCTCATCCACAGTTTGGAGATTCACTGTCTACAGAGAAAAGTTCCTGTGTCACAACTTTGTATAGTTGATCTACATTTTCTTGAAGGAAAGGAAGATTATACAATAGATAATGCAAACTTTTTAAAGCAAATTCAATACCTCCATTAATTTAGTTTGTAACACATAAGCTATACAATAACTCAGCCAAAGGAAGTAGACTTATTGAATTATTATTGTTTATTTATTATTAACTGTTATTATTATTATCAACAATGAGCTAATGGACACATGAATTTCCCCTAAGGGATAAATAAAGTATCTGTCTACACACAGAGGTGCTATAGGGATGTTCTTTGAAATGTTTTAGGATGTACACCATAGAATTGAAAATGCACAAAATTTTTCCATAAACTCCCATGTTTCAGTGCCACCTGGCCCACTGGGGTGAGACGATTGGCCAAATCCTACCTAAAGAATCCCATGATGGTTTATGTGGGCACCCTGGATTTGGCAGTAGGTGGACATAAATATATGTATATTGATGTGATGACCAGGTACTTGATGTTTGTATATACCACCAACTGAATACTGGACACATACTGTCTGTGTCTCCGTCATGTCTCTGCTGCTAGAAAAACTGTGTGTGTAATTTTTTTTTTTAAGTTTAATGCCTCTTTGAAGATGATGCCGTGTGTTCACAGCTGGAACACTTCCTGTGTTTCCCTTAGGCAGTTAACACAGTGCAGCAAACAGTGCTGATCGTCCATGAAGATGAGAAAAAGTCCTACGTGTTTGACTTCATCAGAAACATGCTGCCCCAGGATAAAGTCCTCATCTTTGTTGGCAAGAAGCTTGTGTAAGTGGGAAGTCGGTCACTAACATAGGGCTTGTAAATTGTGGTTTTTAGCTAAACCCACAGTTCCTGGTAAATACCAGAGTTAACCACACAATTACATAGGCAGCGCATACCACATACACAGACAACAGTGTCCCATGTTTATGTTTGTGTCTCTATTTGCATGCAATCTCAGGGCTGATGACCTGTCCAGTGACATGTGTCTGCAGGGTCTGTCTGTGCAAAGTCTCCATGGTGACCGTGAGCAGTGTGACCGCGAGGAAGCCCTCAAGGACTTTAAAGAGAGTACGTAACAAGAAAGAAATGTTGCTTTTGAAGATCTGGTGGTTAGCTGGTGCTCTTACCTTGAAGCCTACGAGCAACCACAAGCGTAAGCTCAGGGATCAAACTTCCCACAGATTAAATAAGTGTTTAATGTATTTCCCAGGTCGAGTTCGCATCCTGGTCGCCACAGACCTAGCATCTCGAGGGTTGGATGTCCATGACATAACACATGTCTTTAACTATGACTTCCCCCGTAACATAGAGGAGTACGTTCATCGTGTGGGCCGCACTGGCCGAGCTGGGTAAGGCTCTGTGCATGTACATTTTCCTGGGGTCACAAGATTGAAATTCACTGCCAGCATCTAGCTGTTCTTGGGTTAGTTTGTGATGTTGATGTGTTAATGTTCCAGACGTTCAGGTGCAGCTGTTACCCTGGTAACAAGAGAGAACTGGAGGATGGCCCCTGAACTGATTCCCATCTTGGAGCGAGCAGGACAGGTTAGCACACATTTTATATCAACATATCAACTACAATGTGTATGATAGAAAGTTCAGGCATGTACATGAGTATATCTTTTATTGTGATTTCACAAGAGTCTAATAGGATTTTAGGTTCTTAATGAATAAGCCATTGTATCCTGTAATGGGTTTCACTTCATGAGACACACAAACACAAAATGTCTTGGGAGATAAAAATCTTTATTTGAAAGGAATAAAAATATTGTTCCCTGCTGTTCATGGCTCTAAGGCACTAAATCAGAAAAGAATGCTTACTCTCCAAGTTGTATTAGCAACCTGACAGCTGAGATGAAGTGTTATCAAGAAGGAAGTATTTGTAATGTCATCAATTTTTCCAAATAGATTTAATTATATATTTAGCAAGCCATAGTTTAGTGCATGTAATCAATGTGAATCCTGTTGCAGGACGTTCCTGAGGAGCTGGTGCTCATGGCAGAGAGATATGAGAAACACAAGAGGGAGAAGGATATGTACAACCCACGGGGAGGACCAGGACAAGGAGGGGGGGCTGGAGG
>NW_019525109.1:601748-610613 GCF_002814215.2 Seriola lalandi dorsalis | reverse complement strand
AGGGGGGTGGGGAAAGAGAGAGGGTGGAGGGAGAGGAGGTAGAGGAGGCAGGGATCGAAACCAGGACTGGGGATTCTGATGCATGACTGTTCATGTAAGTCCACACATTCCACTGTGTTTCCGACACAGGTCCACAAACAGATTTATTTTATCTGTATAAATCTACAGATATAAACTTAAATGTCCCCACTTTTTGACATAAGTTTGTTTAACATAGAAAGTATTGAAATAGGTTTGTCTCTGGTATTCTAACTGAACTAATGTTAAATTTCTTGCACTTTGTTTTTTTTTTATTTTTTTATTCTCAACATGATGGAGCAGGATCTGAAACTGCCTGTGTTGTATTTTGTCTTGATTGTATGTTTCATTTTCTTGTTTTATTTGACTTTCTTTAATTTGAAAATATGTTTGTTTGTTTGTCTTTTGCTGGATTAGTATCCATTATCATTTAGAGCCAGTTACACCTCATTATGTTCTCCTCCTGTTTGAAAAATGTTTAAAATGCACATTTTTTTTACAATTTTTTTCTGTTTGTAATTCACCAACCACAGGAGTGTTTCATATCACTCTGAATATGTTGTTACATCATTTTTTCGATTTGAGCAGAAAGAAATCTGTTTAATAAATTCTCCTTTGAAAGAGAAGTGACATTGTATATTTTACTGCCTTGGTAACTTGAAATATTCACTTTATGATACAGTAATGATCAAATCTGCTTTGCACATTTACATACCTCCACAATCATGGGAGGAATCTGCCTGAAAGATACTAAAGGTAATTAATTTGTTATTTTATTGTGATCCTCAAAACCTGGAAAACTTCTTCACTTCTTTAACACCCAAATTTTAGGAATAAATACAAGAACACAGCTGTAGATTTCCATAATAATTGTACATTTCACAATTATCAGTTTGATTTTTTTTTTTTCCCTGAGTCCTGTTGTACCAGCTTGTGTATGTTTAGCTTCAGCAATCAATGCAGGAAAGAAGAAATGAAGGAGAGTTTGTCTGAACTTCTGACAAGGAAGCTGCGTAATTGTAAGAATATTGTAACCATAACAATCATTGAACATTCCTAAGCTACTCTGTTGTTGCATAAAGGAAGATCAAATTCAATTGAAAATTCATGTATGATGATTGGCTTATTTTACATATTTTAGTGCTGCGAGACACCCAGTAAAATATCTCAAATTTCTAATGTCAGAAGTTTCCACCAGCGCAGTATTTGTATGTTTTTCCCACTGAAATGAACAGGAACTAGCTTAAACTGGATTTTCATGTTACTTTTCATAGTTTATGTTGCAGAGTGGTTTGGCTGTCTGCTTCATCAGCTTCTATGGTGTGTATGGACAGCTATCCCTTCAGCCTCAGGTAAGATGCCGTCGTGCTATTTTCTACATGAGTTTGTCAGTGAATAAAATGAAAAATAACACACAGAGAGTTTATGTCCTGAGTTAAATTGTATTGCACAATAGGGAGGAGAGAAGCCACTGCATACAATACCACAAATCCAGTCTCATCTGCAGCGCCCAGTCATCTGAGGCAAACACCCACACACACATCCTGACACATTGCCAGGTTCATGCAGTTTCTACCAGTTTCTACCCTCTTGTACTTACATAGATAAAAGAAGACATTCCTGTAGTTTTCCCACTATTTTTATTAAAAGGCTTAAAACATGAAAGACAAAGAAAATTTGCCTCTTGCATAAGGCTTACACAAATGTAAACTGTAAATGATAAATATATATAGTTAAAAGAAATCCTTATATCATTTAGAAAATGGCATCACAATGCAAATTGTCTTGCATAAACGCCATTTCAAGACTACATTGGATTTTTTGTTGCTCAGTTTTTACTTAGAGGCTGTTTAAAGTATTACGGGGTTGGAACAGTTGCAAGTCGAGCACTTCCTCTTTGTTGTGACGTTCTCACTTGAAAATTTGAAAGCCGTTTTCACATTCCTTCTTGATGCAATCAGCCAGGCTGTTGCACGTCCTCTGGCCAGGACCAGAGAGAAGGTTCTGATCTGGGATAAAGAAGTTAGGGAGAACACCTTTTTCCAGATGGCCTACAAAATCCTTCAGGAGCTGCTGAAAACAGTGGCTCAGATCTGAGGCCATCCAATCACCATCTTTAGTTCTAGTGCAGCAGGCATGAAAGAGGGTGGTCTTGGCATGGTAGGAGCAGAACTTGTCAAATGAAGTATTTTTTTCCTTCAGCAGACCGAGAAGGTGTTTTAGGAGCTTCAAACAGTCCTTCCTATATGTAAAGAGGGATTGGATAATTCTCAGATGAGTGATCAAGGAGAATAATTATGATGACAGTTATTCAAACTTTAAGTTTATTTCTATTCTTTAATGAAATAAGCTGTCCTCAGGGTATCTGCAGATTTTGAAAATTCCTTAAAAAGATTTAAATTCGGATTCCTCAAAAAAAAAAAAACACATGGCATTTTTATGCCTTACTATACTATGACTTTTTGGACAGTTTGATGCCTTACTATACTGAGACGTTTTTTGACATTTTTATGCCTTACAATACTTTGACATTTTTTTTACATTTTTATGGCATACTATACTGTGACGTTTATCAGACAATTGTATGCCTTACTATACTATGACTTTTTGGACATTTTGATGCCTTAATATACTATGACGTTTTTAGAAAATTTTATGACTTACTATCCTGGGACGTTTTTTGACAATTTTATGCCATACAATACTATGATGTTTTTAGACATTTTTATGGCATACAATACTATGACGTTTTTTTACATTTTTATGTCAAACTATACTATGATGTTTTTATGACTTACTATACTGAGATGTTTTTTGACATTTTTATGCCATACTATACTATGACGTTTTAAGAAAATTTTATGACTTACAATACTATGATGTTTTTTTGACATTTTTTATGTCATACTATACTGTGACGTTTGAGACAATTTTATGCCTTACTATACTATGACTTTTTGGACATTTTGATGCCTTAATATACTGAGACGTTTTTTGACATTTTTATGGCATACAATACTTTGACATTTTTTTTACATTTTTATGGCATACTATACTGTGACGTTTATCAGACAATTGTATGCCTTACTATACTGAGATGTTTTTTTGACATTTTTATGGCTTAATATACTATGACGTTTTTTGACATTTTTATGTCTTACTATACTATGACATTTTATGCCTTATTATACTATGATGTTTTTATGACTTTTTATGCCTTACTGTACTATGACGTTTTTTTGACATTTTTATGGCATACTATACTGTGACGTTTATCAGACAATTGTATGCCTTACTATACTATGACTTTTTAGACATTTTGATGCCTTAATATACTATGACGTTTTTAGAAAATTTTATGACTTACTATAATGGGACGTTTTTTGACAATTTTATGCCATACAATACTATGACGTTTTTAGACATTTTTATGGCATACAATACTATGACGTTTTTTTACATTTTTATGTCATACTATACTATGATGTTTTTATGACTTACTATACTGAGATGTTTTTTGACATTTTTATGCCATACTATACTATGACGTTTTAAGAAAATTTTATGACTTGCAATACTATGATGTTTTTTAACATTTTATGCCTTACAATACTTTGATGTTTTTTGATATTTTATGCCCTACTATAGCATGACAGTTTTATGAATTTTTATGCCTTACAATACTGAGACATTTTTTTGACATTTTTATGGCATACAATACTATGACGTTTTTTTACATTTTTATGTCATACTATACTATGATGTTTTTTGACATTTTTATGCCATACTATACTATGACGTTTTAAGAAAATTTTATGACTTGCAATACTATGATGTTTTTTTGACATTTTTTATGTCATACTATACTGTGACGTTTATGAGACAATTTTATGCCTTACTATACTATGACTTTTTCGACATTTTGATGCCTTAATATACTGAGACGTTTTTTGACATTTTTATGCCTTACAATACTATGACGTTTTTATGACTTTTAAGACTTACTATACTGAAACGTTTTTAGAAAATTTTATGCCTTACTATACTATGACATTTTTGGACAATTTTATGCCTTAATATACAATGAGGTTTTTGTTTTACATTTTTATGCCTTACTATACTATGATGTTTTTTGATAATTTTATGTCTTACTATACTATGACATTTTATGCCTTATTATACTATGATGTTTTTATGCCTTTTATGCCTTACTGTACTATGATGTTTTTTAACATTTTATGCCTTACAATACTTTGATGTTTTTTGATATTTTATGCCCTACTATAGCATGACAGTTTTATGAATTTTTATGCCTTACAATACTGAGACGTTTTTGACATTTTTATGCCAGACTATACTATGATGTTTTTAGAGAATGTTATGCCATACTATACTGTGACTTTTTTTTTACATTTTTATGGCATACAATACTATGATGTTTTTATGCCTTACTATACTGAGATGTTTTTTTGACATTTTTATGCCATACTATACTATGATGTTTTTTGATAATTTTATGTCTTACTATACTATGACATTTTAAGAAAATTTTATGACTTACAATACTATGATGTTTTTTTGACATTTTTTATGTCATACTATACTGTGACGTTTATGAGACAATTTTATGCCTTACTATACTATGACTTTTTCGACATTTTGATGCCTTAATATACTGAGACGTTTTTTGACATTTTTATGCCTTACAATACTATGACGTTTTTATGACTTTTAAGACTTACTATACTGAAACGTTTTTAGAAAATTTTATGCCTTACTATACTATGACATTTTTGGACAATTTTATGCCTTAATATACAATGAGGTTTTTGTTTTACATTTTTATGCCTTACTATACTATGATGTTTTTTGATAATTTTATGTCTTACTATACTATGACATTTTAAGAAAATTTTATGACTTACAATACTATGATGTTTTTTTGACATTTTTTATGTCATACTATACTGTGACGTTTATGAGACAATTTTATGCCTTACTATACTATGACTTTTTGGACATTTTGATGCCTTAATATACTGAGACGTTTTTTGACCTTTTCATGGCATGCAATACTATGACGTTTTTTTGACATTTTTATGCCATACTATACATGACGTTTTAAGAAAATTTTATGACTTGCAATACTATGATGTTTTTTTGACATTTTTTATGTCATACTATACTGTGACGTTTATGAGACAATTTTATGCCTTACTATACTATGACTTTTTCGACATTTTGATGCCTTAATATACTGAGACGTTTTTTGACATTTTTATGTCATACAATACTATGACGTTTTTATGACTTTTAAGACTTACTATACTGAAACGTTTTTAGAAAATTTTATGCCTTACTATACTATGACATTTTTGGACAATTTTATGCCTTAATATACAATGAGGTTTTTGTTTTACATTTTTATGCCATACTATACTATGATGTTTTTTGATAATTTTATGCCTTACTGTACTATGACGTTTTTTAACGTTTTATGCCTTACAATACTATGATGTTTTTTGATATTTTATGCCCTACTATAGCATGACAGTTTTATGAATTTTTATGCCTTACAATACTGAGACGTTTTTGACATTTTTATGCCAGACTATACTATGATGTTTTTAGAGAATGTTATGCCATACTATACTGTGACTTTTTTTTTACATTTTTATGGCATACAATACTATGATGTTTTTATGCCTTACTATACTGAGATGTTTTTTTGACATTTTTATGCCATACTATACTATGATGTTTTTTGATAATTTTATGTCTTACTATACTATGACATTTTATGCCTTATTATACTATGATGTTTTTATGACTTTTTATGCCTTACTGTACAATGACGTTTTATGCCTTACTGTACTATGATGTTTTTTAACGTTTTATGCCTTACAATACTATGATGTTTTTTGATATTTTATGTCCTACTATAGCATGACAGTTTTATGAATTTTTATGCCTTACAATACTGAGACATTTTTTTGACATTTTTATGGCATACAATACTATGACGTTTTTTTACATTTTTATGTCATACTATACTATGATGTTTTTATGCCTTACTGTACTATGATGTTTTTTAACGTTTTATGCCTTACAATACTATGATGTTTTTTGATATTTTATGCCCTACTATACTATGACGTTTTAAGAAAATTTTATGACTTACAATACTATGATGTTTTTTTGACATTTTTTATGTCATACTATACTGTGACGTTTATGAGACAATTTTATGCCTTATGACTTTTTGGACATTTTGATGCCTTAATATACTGAGACGTTTTTTGACCTTTTCATGGCATACAATACTATGACGTTTTTTGACATTTTTATGCCATACTATACATGACGTTTTAAGAAAATTTTATGACTTACTATACTATGAGGTTTTTGTTTTACATTTTATGCCTTATTATACTATGATGTTTTTATGACTTTTTATGCTTTACTGTACTATGATGTTTTTTAACGTTTTATGCCTTACAATACTTTGATGTTTTTTGATATTTTATGCCCTACTATAGCATGACATTTTTATGAAATTTTTATGCCATACTATACTATGATGTTTTTTGATAATTTTATGTCTTACTATACTATGACATTTTATGCCTTATTATACTAAGATGTTTTTATGACTTACTATACTGATATGTTTTTTGACATTTTTATGCCATACTATACTATGACGTTTTTAGAAAATGTTATGACTTCATATACTGAGACGTTTTTTGACATTTTTGTGGCATACAATACTATGACGTTTTTTTACATTTTTATGTCATACTATACTATGTCGTCTTTAAATAATTTTATGCCTTACTATACTATGACTTTTTGGACATTTTGGTGCCTTAATATACTATGACGTTTTTTGACATTTTTATGCCTTAGTATACTATGACTGTTTTTTGTGCCTTACTATACTATGATGTTTTTTGACATTTTTATGACTTAATATACAATGAGGTTTTTGTTTTACATTTTTATGCCATACTATACTATGATGTTTTTTGATAATTTTATGCCTTACTGTACTATGACGTTTTTTAACGTTTTATGCCTTACAATACTATGATGTTTTTTGATATTTTATGCCCTACTATAGCATGCCAGTTTTATGAATTTTTATGCCTCACTATAGTATGACATTTTTATTGCTTTTTATGCCTTACTATACTATGATCTTTTTGTGACTTTTTATGCCTCACTATAGTATGACATTTTTATTGCTTTTTATGCCTTACTATACTATGATCTTTTTGTGACTTTTTATGCCTCACTATACTATGATGGTTTCATGACTTTATTTGCCTACTTATGCCTTACTGAATCATGCTGTTTTTATGAGTTTTTATGCCTTACTACAGAATTATATTTTTGTGATTTTTTTATGCCTTAATATACTATGACGGTTTTATGACTTAAGACTTAATTTTAAAAATTAGCTGTCTCTCTGCTGTCAACTGTCATCTCAGCACTTTGAAGAATCTGCAACCCATCTCCATCCTTTAACCACCTCAACCATTGACAGCAGACCATTTCAATCAAACCATCCAATCAGAAATTTCCCTCACGAAGACATTCCCATTCTCGAGCTCGATTCCTTCTCATCACCACCACCAGTGTATCTATAGACTCTGGGGGAAGATTCCTGTTATTGGAAGGACCTTACTTTATGATGACGTTTTTATGCCTTACTACACTATTATGTTTTTGTGATTTTTTTATGCCTTATTATACTATGACATTTTATGCCTTACTATACTATGACGTTATGACGTTAAACCCATGGATCAAAGTCTATTCCTTCTGCTCACAATAAATATTATTTTACTAAAAATTTCTATCTCTCTTGTTCTTCATATTAGTCTCTCCTGATTGAATGACGTTTCATGCCTTACTATCCTATGATATTTTCATGACTTTTTATGCATAACTATACTATGTTTTTAGATAATTTTATGCCTTACTGTACCATGACGTATTATGCCATACTATACTAATACGTTTTTTGATAATTTTATGTTTTACTATACCATGACGTTTTCTGACATTTTTATGCCTTAATATACAATGAGGTTTTTGACGTTTTATGCTATACTATAACAATTTTTGGCATTTTTATGCCTCATTATATTATTTTGTCTCATGCCATGCCATACTATGATGTTTTCATGACCTTTTATGCATTAATATACTATGATGTATTTTTGGCATTTTATGCCGTACTATACTATAACGTTTTTTTCATTTTTCTGCCATACTATACTATTTCGTTTTGTGGCATTTTTAAGCCTAATTATGTTATTTTGTCTCATGCCTTGCCATACTATGATGTTCTTATGTCCTTTTATGCCTTAATATACTATGATGTATTTTTGGCATTTTATGCCATACGAAACTATGACGTTTTTTTCATTTTTCTGCCATAATATTTTTTGCCGTTTTTGGGCATTTTTATGCCTCACTATACTATCTCGTTTGATGCCTGACCATACTGTCACGTTTTCATGACCTTTTAAGCCTTAATAGACTACGATGCATTTTTGACATTTTATGCCATACTATACTATGACGTTTTTTTTCATTTTTCTGCCATACTATACTATTTCGTTTTGTGGCATTTTTAAGCCTAATTATGTTATTTTGTCACATGCCTTGCCATACTATGATGTTCTTATGTCCTTTTATGCCTTAATATACTATGATGTATTTTTGGCATTTTATGCCATACTAAACTATGACGTTTTTTTCATTTTTATGCCATACTATACTATTTCGTTTTTTTCATTTTTCTGCCATACTATACTATTTCGTTTTGTGGCATTT
>NW_019525109.1:600495-601728 GCF_002814215.2 Seriola lalandi dorsalis | reverse complement strand
ACTATACTATGATGGTTTCATGACTTTATTTGCCTACTTATGCCTTACTGAATCATGCTGTTTTTATGAGTTTTTATGCCTTACTACAGAATTATATTTTTGTGATTTTTTTATGCCTTAATATACTATGACGGTTTTATGACTTAAGACTTAATTTTAAAAATTAGCTGTCTCTCTGCTGTCAACTGTCATCTCAGCACTTTGAAGAATCTGCAACCCATCTCCATCCTTTAACCACCTCAACCATTGACAGCAGACCATTTCAATCAAACCATCCAATCAGAAATTTCCCTCACGAAGACATTCCCATTCTCGAGCTCGATTCCTTCTCATCACCACCACCAGTGTATCTATAGACTCTGGGGGAAGATTCCTGTTATTGGAAGGACCTTACTTTATGATGACGTTTTTATGCCTTACTACACTATTATGTTTTTGTGATTTTTTTATGCCTTATTATACTATGACATTTTATGCCTTACTATACTATGATGTTATGACGTTAAACCCATGGATCAAAGTCTATTCCTTCTGCTCACAATAAATTTTATTTTACCAAAAATTTCAATCTCTCTTGTTCTTGTTAGTCTCCTGATTGAATGACGTTTTATGCCTTACTATAGTATGATATTTATATGACTTTTTATGCCTTATTATACTATGACATTTTATGCATTACTATACTATGACGTTATGACGTTAAACCCATGGATCAAAGTCTATTCCTTCTGCTCACAATAAATATTATTTTACTAAAAATTTCTATCTCTCTTGTTCTTCATATTAGTCTCTCCTGATTGAATGACGTTTCATGCCTTACTATCCTATGATATTTTCATGACTTTTTATGCATAACTATACTATGTTTTTAGATAATTTTATGCCTTACTGTACCATGACGTATTATGCCATACTATACTAATACGTTTTTTGATAATTTTATGTTTTACTATACCATGACGTTTTCTGACATTTTTATGCCTTAATATACAATGAGGTTTTTGACGTTTTATGCTATACTATAACAATTTTTGGCATTTTTATGCCTCATTATATTATTTTGTCTCATGCCATGCCATACTATGATGTTTTCATGACCTTTTATGCATTAATATACTATGATGTATTTTTGGCATTTTATGCCGTACTATACTATAACGTTTTTTTCATTTTTCTGCCATACTATACTATTTCGTTTTGTGGCATTTTTAAGCCTAATTATGTTATTTTGTC
>NW_019525109.1:543897-598156 GCF_002814215.2 Seriola lalandi dorsalis | reverse complement strand
TGGTCTTCGGAGAATCCTTTGTGGTTTCCTTTGGAGCCTCTGGCGTCATCTTTGTTGTCTCCTCTGCAGACTGCTCTGTTGATTTGGTTTTGCCAGAACGTTTTCTTGCTTTTGTGGTCTTCGGAGAATCCTTTGTGGTTTCCTTTGGAGCCTCTGGCGTCATCTTTGTTGTCTCCTCTGCAGACTGCTCTGTTGATTTGGTTTTGCCAGAACGTTTTCTTGCTTTTGTGGTCTTCGGAGAATCCGTTGTGGTGCCCTTTGGTGTCTCAGGTTTTGTTTTTGTTGCACTGCTAGCACAGGTTTTGGCTTTTGTGTCTTGCACAGGAGCCTTTGTGTCGTCTGTAGGCATCCTTTGCTGCTTGTTGATATTTTCTTTTTGTTCAGTCTGTACAGATGGTTTCTCATCATTGTGGTTTGGCTGTTTCTGCTTCCTTTCCTTTGGTTTCTGTTCCTTTGTGGCACCATTATGCTTCTCTTCTGTAAAGTCTTTCCTCGGACACCTAGGCAGGGATTTGATTTCTTCAGGTGTGGTTTTGCTCTTGGCACATTTAGTGTCCGGATTCTTTGCCTTTCGTGGTCTCCCTCTGCCAGTCATGATGGTGTAATGAGAGTAATGAAACTGATCTGTCAGAAATACACACTAAGTTTTTCCGGGTGAGATGAGAACACGCCCCCTTAACTACTTGGCAGACTGTCCTTAAGCTGTTTGAGCCTTTTGAGGGGAAATTACTTTTAGTCATATTGTTCCCATGATAGATTTATAAACTGAGTGTATGATAAATATGGCTTTATATGATCCTCTTACAAAATTTTTGAAAATGAAACAATTGCTATTTTATTCCTTTACCAACAGCTACATCTTGTGGACAAAAGTGTGTATAGTAAGGACACTGTCACTTGTTTGCATCACACTCAGAGAAAATGAATGAAGACCAACAGAGACCAACATTTTGGTTGAAACATGTTTAATGTTGCAAAGAGGCTCATGCCATCTTACAATAAGGTGCAGTAGCTTATGCCAATTAAAACTTCTCCAGTGCAAGTGCAAAGATAGCAAAATGCCAATCAAAGTGCTTCAAGAATCAACAGGTGGTCTACTCGGAGCCCCTCAGGAAGGACAAATTTGGACCATTTGTTTTAAGTGCCATTTAAAGCTTAAACACAACAAATCACTAAATTCTACTAATCTAACACTCAGGAACATAGTTTTAACTTCTTGCCATAGGCTCCTACAGAGCACCATGTAGTTACAAACAAACACTAAAAGCAAGACAACATGTACCATGTAAAGAGACCAGTACCTGCACTCCAGAGAGCTACAGAAGTGATAAATTACAGTACCTCTACTTGTTCAATGTCTCAGCATCACAGAAAGGTATTGCCATGAACCAAATCAACAGTGGACATTTAAAACTACCTGTTTGATATTACATAGTACGTAATAGTAATCTAACCATTGAAATACGGTCAGGAGTACCGCCTCAAGGACTAAAGATCTAAATGTTGTTCTTTCCTTCGAATGCTTTTGCGATGCATTGTGATGATTAACCAGTCTTTGATTATTAAGTTGAAGCAGCCAATTGTACGATGGAGTTGGATGACTGATGTCCTGCCCTGGGAGACCCTTGGGTCGGCAGAGTAGCACAACATTCATTTGTTCCTCTGGGCCTTCTGGGCAGACTTGGTAACTTTACCAGTGGTGGAGACTTTCTTCTCCACACCCTTTATCACGCCTACAGCCACAGTCTGACGCATGTCACGCACTGCAAAACGACCTGCAAGTTGAAGAGGAGTAAAAGACATTTTAGTCCACTTACAGTGGAGTCACAGAACTTGATGAACGATGACAAAATACTGTCCTGGGAAGCTGCTGAAATTTAACAAATCATTTTCACTTGAACTTACCCAGTGGAGGGTACTCAGAGAAACTCTCCACACACATTGGCTTGCCAGGAATCATATCCACGATAGCAGCATCTCCAGACTTGAGGGATTTGGGGTTGTCCTCCAGCTTCTTGCCAGAGCGGCGATCAATCTTTTCCTTGAGCTCGGCAAACTTGCAGGCGATGTGAGCAGTGTGACAGTCCAGTACAGGCGCATAACCAGCACTGATCTGGCCTGGGTGATTAAGGATGATCACCTACAAAGCAAAGGGACAATAAGGATGACCTATTAATTCAAAGATTCACTTTGTGCCAGTCTAAACCAAACAAATCTACACTAGGTGTGTTGTGTGGTATAAATTCTGACAAACCTGTAATCTAGCATGATGACCCAATTGTTGATGTGGCTAAAGTGGTGCTTCCCAACAGTAAACATTTCTCAAGGCTAAACATAGTTCAGACTTAAGACTGAATGAGGCTGAATGTTTTTAATCGTGCTGATGTTTGATTTCTGAAAATAGATCCTTAGCTATGTCTACCTGAGCAGTGAAGTTGGCAGCTTCCTGTGGTGGGTCATTCTTGCTGTCCCCAGCTACGTTGCCACGGCGAATGTCCTTGACGGACACGTTCTTGACGTTAAAGCCCACGTTGTCGCCAGGCAGGGCTTCAGTTAGTGCCTCATGGTGCATCTCCACAGACTTCACCTCAGTAGTCACATTGACGGGGGCAAAGGTCACCACCATGCCGGGCTTTAGAATGCCTGTTTCCACACGGCCTACAGGCACGGTCCCAATACCTAAGAAAGAGGAGAAAGAAAAGGTCAGCACAGGGAAAATAAATGTATTTCATATGCCATGTTTTGAGAGTTTATTTCAGAATATAACACTATCCATAACACCATTCTCACAGTGTAGGGATATTGTCCGTGTTTTAATCAGTGTATTACATGCCTCCTATCTTGTAGACATCCTGCAGGGGCAGACGTAGAGGTTTGTCTGTTGGACGGGTGGGAGGCTGGATGGCGTCCAGAGCCTCCAGGAGAGTGGTCCCCGATGCATTGCCTTCTTTCCTGTTGATCTTCCACCCCTTAAACCAAGTCATCTAGAAAGGAGAAAATAATGTGCCACTTTAAACATCTTTTGTAATTAATTTCAATTAAAAAGTTGTAAGCTTCAATAACCGTAGACAACTGATTGGATTCTGTGTCATTTGTTTTAGCTGTAGGACATTTTCAGGTAATTACTGCTGACCAAAAAGCTCCATTACCTCAAGTTTCGTTATAAAAGCGAGACTTTTTATCTTCTAAACTAATTAAATAGCACACTCACTTCAGTAGAGCAATGGGGTTTAGGGGTTGTGCCTCTACAACCTGAAGGGTAGCCTGAGGTGGCTAATGTTAGCAAACATAAAAAATGTCAGTGTAATTGCAAAGGAAGAATGGTACTCAAACTCTTTAGCTGGTCTGACTTGAGTTGGATATACAATCACAGCAACTGGTTAACTTTGGAGCCACAGCTTCCCATTCCACGCACCATCTATACAAATTAGTATTCAAATCCAAGGCTGCATACGTCGTATCAACTCTAATAGCATTTGCATTACTATTCTAATTTTTCTACTTACATTGGGACTGGGCTCAAGCATGTTGTCTCCATTCCAGCCTGAAATGGGTACAAAGGCAACGGTGTCTGGATTGTAGCCAATCTTCTTGATGTAGGTGCTCACTTCCTTCACAATTTCTTCGTAACGTTTCTGGCTGTAGTTTGGCTCAGTGGAGTCCATCTTGTTGATGCCCACAATGAGCTGCTTTACTCCCAGAGTGTAGGCCAGGAGGGCATGCTCACGGGTTTGTCCGTTCTTGGAAATACCTGCCTCGAACTCTCCCACACCAGCTGCCACAATCAGCACGGCACAGTCTGCCTGAAGATGCAGTAGATGAAACATTAGTACTGTTGGTGCACAGCAGGTTTGACCTTTGCACTCATAAATTGTTTAATATTATAATTATAATAAGTTTAATTGTATGATTTTAGTAGAAGGAGTAATGTCTCACAAAAAAGTTACAACATTGATCAAACATTTCTTTGATATCAGTTCTGAGGTGGTCTTAAATGAAATACAACAATATGATCAACTTAGTGCAGTTTATTATGACTTAATCTGTTTGTTACCCTTTGGGGCAAGTCATTATTAGTCATTATCGTAGAATGGCACGCGCTGAATGCAAACAGAATGGCTGAGCGCTCTCATGTGACAGACCTGTGAGGTCCCAGTGATCATGTTCTTGATGAAGTCCCTGTGGCCCGGGGCGTCGATGATGGTCACATAGTACTTGCTTGTTTCAAACTTCCACAGTGAGATGTCGATGGTAATACCACGCTCCCTCTCTGCCTTCAGTTTGTCCAGCACCCAGGCGTACTTGAATGACCCCTTTCCCATCTGCGGAATGATTAATAGAGATCACAAGATTAAAAATTGCTCTTTTTAAAATGTTTCTATATTAAGTTAAAAAAAAAAAAAAAAAAATCTCTGCTGTGTGTCTATGACAAGCAGCTCAAAGCATGATCTTAAAACAAATTATGTTGTTCTGCTTAGTCATTAAAGACGATGCAAGTCACAGTGATGAGGCGGTGCTATACTCTTCTATATTATTCTTTCATATTTGAGTGAGAGGTCAGAGGAGCAGGAGTCATGTTCTTGAGGAAAAACATCAGCTGATTCAAGAAGGCACCTTCCTCTTGCCTGTATCTTCTTACCTCAGCAGCCTCCTTTTCAAACTTCTCGATGGTTCTCTTGTCAATGCCCCCGCACTTGTAGATAAGGTGGCCCGTGGTGGTGGACTTGCCAGAGTCCACATGGCCGATCACAACAATGTTGATGTGGAGTTTCTCCTTTCCCATGGTGACTGGAGCTCACTGAAGTCACGAAACAAACTGTCTGCTAAAGCCAGGGTTAAGTTACAGTTAGTACGATACGCAGATGGTTCGCAGGGCAGGAAACAGAAACTGTTGAATGACCATTGCAAGATAACACATTGGAAAATCAGCAAACATATTGAAGCACTAGGTTTAAAAACACTACTAGAGTGTTAATGCCTCCCTCAACTGACTGGCGCAGAAAAAATTTGAAAGGACATTAAAATGTTGTACAAGGAGGGAGACATTAGTCCCTTTTTATTTAGTTCATCTGACCTTAAACAAGCTGAGTACATTGTCTGTTCTGCCCCGGCTGTGTCTGACTGAAGTTGGTGACATTGACAGCTCTTGACTGGCAATAGATGTTTTAGTAAGCAGTGTGTCTCAGAAGATTAGAGGTGGTATCAATGGCCACTGAACTGCGCCAGGCACAAAACCCTCTGCCCCTCCTACTCTCTATTCCTCCATCCATCCACACCCCTGCTCTCCTGTCCTCACTGCCCCGCTCCGCTCTGACAACAAGGCTCTGATGTTTCACAGCACTGTCCTCTTTATCACAGCCACAGAGTTAATACAGCTTCACCACAAGCCAGAATCCACCATTTTGTCAGGTCCTCTCCGCTGAGAGTGTAGCAGCCATTTCTCAGACACTGCAGTGCACTGCACACAGAGCAGAACACACACTGTTGTTAACTCTGCAGGAGTGTTATGTGATAACCCACATAATAACACAAACACTACAAAGTTTTCCTTTAAATAGTCCAACTGAGTGTGGCTTCATTATATATTGTCTGAATCTACTTTTTATCTGGTAGAAAGGCCAGTAGCTTAATCCAACTGTAACATGAATCCCCACATGATCTTGTCCAGACTTGTTCAGGTGAACTCAGCGCCAGGACAAACAACCTTTTACATGCGCGCATTTAACTCATCCCTCATGTGTAACGTCACCACGGCTGCCGCAGTGCGCTTTATATACAAAAGATGATAACACAGCGGACAGTGCCTGAAAGAGTAGAACAGCTCCTGCGGTAAATCTAATGTCTGAAGGATTTAATGGAAATGTCAACCCTCCGCCATGTTCTATCATCTGCTCGCTTACTAACGCCAGGATGCGTATTAACTAGCAGCCAGCCGTCTGCCCTCCTTTCTGCATCACAACAATATTCCCAGTGCACTGCCTGGAGACGGAGCCGCTAAAGAAAACGCTCAGTTCATTTTCCCGATAACATCAAAGACGAAATCACCTCAATGAATAATTTCATGTAGACTGTGTCGTACCTGAGAGCTGTCCGGTGTCAGGTTGGCTGCAGGACCGGAGAAGCTGAGGAGAGACGCTGATCCGGTTATAGCGCACAGGACAGGCGGGGGTGTTGCGTAATTGCGCGCACCCGCTGCTGCACAGCATCACAACTAGGGACCAGGAGAAGTTGCCGTAAACGAGTTTATCATAGGACACAGCCACCGGCGAAGCATCCGTTGTCGGATACGACCCAGTCTGCCTTTCATCCGATCTGTTTACACACAAAATATAGACGACGAAATCCCTGATGAACGTGTTCAAATATTTACCGATGCACATAGAAAAAAAGTTGTGACACATTTCGGAAGCCGACATGTACTTGCAGTTGGTGTTTTGTTATATTTTTGTTCCTACGCAAGCGTTAGTTTGTCATTGTTCAACTGTGGCCTTACTTTCACTGGCTGATTATTGAACATAAGATTTGAGACATTACGTGCATTTTCAATGTATGTTGGTTACATAAAGAGTAGATACGTGTTTTTTTGTTGTCGGCTGTTGTATCATCAGTGGCTGTTGCGTAAAAGTGACTGGGGGAAATAAAATCGCACCACAATCTGCAGAATTGTATCCAGTGGTGGATGAGGCCCGTTGTAGTGATGGATGGAGTTTTTTTTGTTTTTTTAAATGAGAGGTTTGGTTTGTTTCAGAGGTGGTGTATGTGTGTGTGTGTGTGTGTGTGTGTGTGTGTGTGTGTGTGTGTGAAGTGGTTTGAAGTCAGATGAGGGAACATATGTAGCGAGGAGCGTCGTTCACGCGCAGCAGGTGAAGCGCTCGCCTTTCCAGACGATCCCTAGTTGGATTAAAATTAACCCCGACGGCCTGAACTTCCCTCCAACGCGTCTGTCTGGCTCATTATCACAACATGCAGCGCCGCTGAGAGACAGCAGAGGGGCACGAAGTAGAGTTGTACACAGTTGTTATTCTGAAGTCGCTCTATTTGGCATTTTACGGGGATGTTATGAAATGTTTGAAACTACAGATTACTGTATTTTTTGTGTGTCCAAACATAATCAAATCAAAACATTTCTAACAAAGGTCTGCACTTGTAGCCCATATGAGGATATTTAGTCTGTGGATATGACTGGGTAATGGGTTATATTAGTGTGTTTCCTTAAGTGATATGTTGGTGCTTGGAGTTACTTTTAGTGCAATTTACATTTAGGCTTATTATTTTTTTTAAACATCCAAGCAAGTAGGGCTGTCACTGAAAACGATCTACTCTGACAGACAGGCTTTTCATCGGGAGATACTTGAGTAGTTAATTCGGATATTATTCAGCAAATACTGTGTTGCATGAGGCTAGTAGGTAATACAAATTCCAGATTAACTGAAAAAATGTTGTGACGGTGGCTATAATGAAATAACAACCCAACTCAATATCAGATTTGAGCATAACTGTTTACGATGAAGTATTTATAATACATGACAGTGATTTTAAGACAGATTTCTGGAATGTTTCCAGGGTTAAAGTTTACAATGATTGCTATTGGTACAGTGTACACATCATACAAAATTCCCTTACTCTCTGCATGTAGTCATGACTGTAAAACTGAAATAAGAAAAACCTGGAATCCTTTATCAAAACAATGAGTCTAAAATGAGTATAAAAAGCTAATAACCTCATATGTTGAGATATTAACCATGCTATTTGATATTTCAAAATGAACAAAGGTGACATTTAAAAACTGAGGACACATACCTCAATAAGGTAGATCAATGGGTAACACATAAATAAACATAATTTTCAATCCTTGTATGACACAAGAAGATACCTGAGAATTGGCACAAAGTGCAAATCCTGTGAATAAAGTAAGGCTGTGTGTCCACCAGGAACCTCTTTCATAGTTTTTCTTTCCCTTTATTAAAAAGGTCCCAACAGCTCAGCAACCTCTTAGTGTTACAGATCAGAAATATCATGACCTGTCTGTTATTTAAATGCATTCGTTAAAAGCTGCTACTAAAATAAAAGAGGTGCCTGGTGGACAAAACCTGAAAAGACAACACATATTGTCGTACACACAAAATCCCTTAATTGCATCATATGAAAAGTAAATACAAAAAACTGGTCCATTTGAAATCACATGAAACACAAAGAGCTTTAAAATCATTTTAAGGAGGTAAGGCATTTTCCCAATCAAGAGTTTGTGGGTGCTGTGCAGTTACAGTCTCCTCTCAAAAGACATTATCCAAATGTGTGTGTCGAGTTTAGGATGACATGTTTGTTGTGTTTTGGGGCAAACCTTTTAGACACTTATTCAACACTTATTGGCACTTACTTATAAGGTGTAAAGTAGAACATTTTGTTTTTTCCCATCTATACTCGCACAAATCTAGGAAAACATCCTTCTGAAGAAAGTAGACTTTTACTATAGCAATAAAAATTGAGCCATTACTGTGAACTTCTAGGGGAAAAAACTAAAATAAAACTTAGGCATTAGTGCTCTGGAGGCAGAAATTACAGGTGAGCCTAGTAAATTGGGAAACTGGCAAACCTAAACACCAGAAAGTATCAACACTGGGAAAATTTTATCTTTCACATTTTATTTGTCATGCATGCTTGATAATCAACAAGCTTTTGAAACCTATAGCTATCTACCGAGCTAGCTACATTTTCTTGTTTACATTAGTGGTAAGAGTCAAATACTTAATACTAAGGCATACAAAGCCTCTGAAAATTTTGGAGGTACATTCTGTGTTTCTGCTCAATTATTTTTGCCCCCAAAGCATTTCTGCTTAACTAAAAGTGCAATCTGCTTTTTTCACTACTGTGACTGCAGGTTCATCTGTCAACAGACTCCGCATTCACAGTATAGATTATCCTTAAACTATAGAATATCCTTGAATGGCTGTTACTCACTGTTATTTATCTGTGCTTTGAGAAGTATCAGTACATCTGAAACATGTCTCCCCCTCTAATTACCCATTGAAGAAGCCCCTGATTGAGATTTGTCGATCAGACAAATCTCAATCATCAAATGCACGAGTTCGGTACTTGTCTTCTGCCTCAGTCTCCATGAGAGTAGGAAGACTGGACAGCCCAGGGCTGCACTGATCCTCGGCCAAACACAGTGTAGACCAACGCTCCAAAAAGGTTGATGGCAGCAGCAATGTAGAAGACAGTCTGCCATTCCTCTATGGTGTTCTGAAGGACAGCCAGCACAGTTAACAATTAGTACTGAAATTAAACGGTTAGGCGGTTTAGCCCTAAATGGATTCCTGCGTTTATGATTTAGTTCATTATCTGTCCATTCTGAGAAAAACATCTGCATAAGTTAATGATGTTTACTACAATCACTGGTGCCCTGGTAGTCATACGACTGTACAGGGCCAACATTTTACAAAATCTTACTTCCATGGAAGTTTCTGTTTGGAAATATTTAAAACACTCCTCTAAATGTCTTCTCCACTTCTCTTTATATTCTTTTACTGACAAAATGGTAATCATGAATCTTAAAGAGGAAAAACTGTTTGTGCATCATAAGCAAATAACAATCAAGACAATTATCACAAATCACAAGACATCCCAAAGATTAATATTCATTTTCCAGACTGATCATCTAAATCTGAATCTAACCTCTGACCTTCCTGAGGAGTGGGCGGGCACAACAGAATTTCTCTTTGTTATTGATAAATACACAAATTTGAATATTATGGTAGAAATTTAAGGTCACATTAAGACTATCCAAAAAGCAAAACATTGACTTAAAGTTGTATGTTTATATAACTAGAGAATTTAAAAGATGCTAATTGGATTATTAACTTTTTTTCTTCACCTGGTTGCCATGGGCGATGGTCTGAATGATGATAGTTAGTTAGTTACACTTGGTTATTTGACAAAGCTAGATCTATACACTATATAAGTGCAGTGTATTACAATGGCAGTGGCTGTATGAGTCCTGTACTTTACATACAAAATGACAATGACACAAATGAATGTAATGTGCAATCTTTTATAGAAGACTATTGGTGCCTCCTTGTGGCCACATTAACATTAGCATGCTAATCCTGTACTAGGTAAACCAATTAGACATTAAATGGAGCATCAAGCCAAAGTAAGAATACCATCCGTTTAGGCAGTGACACTGCAGGTCAGGAAACCCAGAGTGACTGACCTCTGTTACTATGTAGGCAGAAGCATGATACATAATGCAAACCATGAGTTTGCTGCTCATTCATCACCATGGCTGGCATGAAGCTATACTGCACTGTTTAAGGATGTAATCATCATTTATATCAGATTTAGACTTGAATTTTGACCTTTGAAACACAAACAGTTAAGTTCTGGTTTCCTGTTTAAAGAATCAAACCCACTGTGCAGACTGGTTAACTGTGAGTGTGAGTGTGAGTGTGCGTGTGCGTGAACACATTATTCTTACATGTGTTGTGAGGGCTCTTGCAATGACTGGTCCCACCATGCCAGGAATGGTAGCAAAGGTGTTGGTGATTCCCAGCAGAATGCCAGCATATCTACGGAGATAAACACACAGATTGTTAAATGTGACAAGTATTTATTAGCCTGCAAAACTAACTCCAGTATTTACTGTGTAGATATGAAGAAATACTCTGCATACACCCAGGATGTATAATTCTGAAATCATCGTCTTGTTTGCAGGAGGAAGAATAGATACAGCAGCTAAATTCAGATTCTTACATTCATTCATTTATATATATGGATTCTGATAAATTCATATATCCAGAGATTATTCTAGTGATAGAAAGGAATCATTCTTACGAAGGAGCAATGTCAAGGTGGTTGATGTTGAAGCCAGAGGCCGACACTCCGCCCAGAGAGGAGGAGATGGTGAGGAAGGTCACAGCCAAGGTGTAGTTACAGCCTGTATACCCTGCTGCCACCAGGAACACCGCCGGCCCAATCATACCTACAGGGACAGTGAAAATCTCTTTACAGGAGTCAGACACAGTAAACTGGACATCCAAGTCAAGAGCCTGTTGTCCGTTTCGCACCAAAATAACAGAACGCGTGACTCAGCTGCGCTACTGGCATTCCTTACCAACAAAAGAGAAAGACTTCCTGACAGTGACTGTGGGGTACTGGCAGGTTTCCCGCAGGTAATCGGCAACCTGGCCACTCAGCACTGCTAACACTGCACAGCCCATGTAAGGCAGAGCTGACAGCATACCATTCTGTTGTGGACAGAAGGAGACAACAGCATGTTAAGTGTGTATGTATATTTATGATTATGATTCTGTGATGGTGATGCTGTTTATATATTCTCAAATAAATTACTTAAAAAAAAGTTTGCAAAATACATGTCCATGAACATACAATCACATTTTGACCCCAGGTTTGACTCATCCAATCAGCACTTCTGAGCATGAATGAATGCTTGTATGTGATGTCGACCTCACCTGCTGTATGCTGAATCCAAGTATGTCATTCATATAGGTCGGCAGCAGGGTGAGGAGGGTGTAGAAGGTCCAGTTGTAGGAGAAGTGAGCCACGACAATGGCCCACAGTGGTCTGGATGTCACTATGGCTCGCCAGGGGATGTAGTTTGCAGATGTGGACAGCTGAGCCACACGGGAAGTACAAGGCAAAAAAAGGATTGATTAATACATCCACCTCTGGAAAACAGATACATCTGCACTAACTAATAAATAAGAATACTAATAAATATTGTCCTAACAAACGGGAGGAGGCATGAACTTGTGCACTTATCCTCTGTTTTGTCCAGCTGTGCAATTCATTTGCATTGAATATATATTTAAAAATACATAAATATCAATAGGATTTGTTTTTACTTAATTCCTTTTGCTGAATGGAAACAGGTCTTACAGAATAGGACACTGTTTGTTCTGTTCACCTATCTTCTACGTTTCCTCCTCTGCATTTAGTGGTTGTTAGCTTTTTCTCCCCCTGCTGGTAAAATTTATTTTATTTTTTCCCCTCAATGTTGTGTTCTTGGTTGTTTTCAGGTTTAAAAACACTTATTTTTTTCAGGTGACGTGTCATATTCGCACACATTCACGTGTCTGATGACTGCAGAAAATTAAACAGTATACTAATGTACTATACACTGCCTTAACCCCCGAATTTGAGGAACCAAGGGTTTTCTACACAAAAGTCATACATGCTGGTGCACAGAATCAGAGGGCAGAAATGATGAACCCTGCATTAGTGTTCCCCGTCAGCTTTGTGTCTGCATGCCATAAAAAAATGCAGAACCGTGGAGTGTTTTATGATCTCACAGCTGAGTCAGGCAGATAAGAGAATAAAATGCAGCAATGTATGAGATTATGCAACATTACTATCAGATAACTGTACTGGAGCGGAAGTACTGGAGTACTTCTGCTACTCTCTGACACCTACTCTGCTGCTACTGTCAAGGCAATAGAGAAGGACAATAAAACAGAGATCAAAATGGCAATTAGGGCTATAAATCCATCATAACAAATAAATAACTAGATATATATTCAAAGGAAAACCCTGTATTTTCTTTTGTCTATCAATATCAAACAGCGGCGTGTAGATTATCTTACACTTTAACTAAATGTAGGACAATATTTTAAAAAACAACAAATGAAAACAGGGAAAAAATAGCAAAATAATTTCATTACAGTTTTTATGAAATAGTTTAAAGAAACTGCACTAAAGAATCTTTTTGGATTCTCAGATTATGACTCTCTGGGAAAAATGCAGACAAATCTAACTCTACCATCAGTAATAAATGACAAACACTATCCTCTGAAATCTTTTTTTTATTCTTTATAATTAATTTAGGACACATAGTCTGGGTTCTGGTTTTTACCTCGTTCTTGAGTGAGGTGGTGATGTAGAGTCTCTCCCGCTCTGATATCCGTGGGTGAGTGTTTGGACTGTCAAAGACCAGGAAGGCCCACAAGACGAACCACACCAGGCCAACAGCACCTGGACACACATAGACACAGATGAGGATTGGTGGAGTATAAATCCTGATCTGTGCATCTTATTATTCTACCATAATCATATCCACTGAGAATAATAGGTGTGTCTGACATCTGTTCAGTGGGTTGAGATGGAGCTAAATTAAAGCAGTTCAGGCAAGCAAGTAAACAAAAAGTGGGACTTCTGCAGTGGTGCCATCTGCACATTTTCTTCTTCAACTTGCTAAATCATCGTTTCCACAGACCAAAGAGGAACAAAGGAACAGACACTGGAAACAGCTCATCTGAAGCGTGAAAAGAATACTGTGGTGGATAAGCATTTTTTTTTTTGCTTTTTTGTTGTTTTCCATAAATACTGGGTTCTAAGTTTTGCTATGATGATACGTTTTTTTTTTTACCACATCTTCATGACCTAAAATCTTTCTAAGGATTTTCTAATATCTGACATCTAAGCAAAACAACGTAAGGCTATGAATCATCTTATGACTGAGTTTCCCCCCCCACCCCCACCCTCCACTAGTGAGACCCCAGGTGTTTTACCAAATACATAGAAGACGTAGGTCCAGTCAAGGTAGAAGCAGATTTCACCAGACAGAGGAAGAGATATCACTGTCCCCATCTGGGCTCCTAGGATTGGAGAGAAAATACAAACATCTGCATCACACAGCTGTCTGAATGCACATGACTACTGAGTGATGAATATAAAGAGAGTGACCAGTCAATGCTAGCAATTATGGGAGAGATGATGATGCAAGAGGCTAAATTCACTTACTGATTAATTTTTCAGTAAATAAACTATCTATAATGGGAAAACAACTAATCACAATTTCCCAGGGATGTCTTCAAATGGTTCAAAAGCAAAACCTCACATTCCAGAAGCTGCAACAAATGGATATTTAGCATTTTCACTTGATTAATCAATTATCAAAGTTGTTGTTAATAATTGTTTTCTGTTGATTGACTCACCAATTAAATGTCTAATGCCAAAAAGTAATGAAAAAAAGAGAAAATTACCATTTTGTTACAGAAATATTTTGGCAGGTAATCCACAAAACTATGTTTTGCTAGAAAACCTTTCCACTGTATCTACACTGTCCCCACATGTCTCTGTCTTACCTATGTAGGAGATGGTGAGCAGTCGGCTTCTCTCCAGCGGCGGGGCCCACGCTGCCCACATGGTATACATTGCAGGAAATGTGACTCCCTAAAGACAAACACAACAGGAATGTGGACAGAGTGCACAAATGACACAAATACAAACAATCCTCCACTTATATATCCATACAATCTACCTCTGTATTAGTGTATCTGGCTGTGTCTACAACTCCATTTATGGGAACTCAGCCATTGTAATACTACTAGCTTAGGCGAATTAAGCTAATTTTAAATATGACTGTACAACAGTTCATGTTTATGGTACAAACAACAGGTGTGCACAAATAATTTAAACTTTCCCTACCTCTCCTATCCCCTCCAGCACCCTGACTGCAATGAGATAGCTTGCACCCAGGTCAGCAGCCACAGGGGTGAGCAGCGTAAAAACTACAGTTCCCAGGATTCCAAAGCCCATCAGCCACTTGGGTCCAAAGCGGCCAGCCAGGTAGCCCCCAGGGATCTGTGTCAGGATGTAGCCGTAGAAGAAGGAGCCCAGGATCCAGCCCTGTGTCTCAGAATCCCAGTCGTACAAACTGGCCTGTGAGGGGCGGCGTTGAGAACTATATTAGGCATTAAGCTAATTAAGTGATTAAATATCATGAAGCCTTAATAAAGATGAGAGACAATGAATCTGGTTGTTTGGGTGTTCTTATGCTTGTGAACACATGTCAATGTGTTTTTATGTGTGCATCTTATTTGTCAGTCTGTCTTTCTCTCTACCTTTATATTCCTCTGTATGCAGTTAAGTTCATGTCCAACAGGTTGTGTGTAAACATAACCATATAAAAAAATATGGCTGTAGTGTTAATCATTGTTTTCCAATGGGCATTTTGAGGCCCGTCAATGAGGGTTTATCAATCTGAAATGGGTACTGGTATTTAAGATAGCAATACATTTCAAAATGTAGTTACTCAAATTCCACTCACATTGTTGCTACTTGGCAAAATGGATTAAATTTACTGAGGAAATTGTCTAAAGTGGGATTAAACGGTGTCAGCATGCATGGAACAATTCAATCAGCTTCATCCCTGCTATTTTCTGTATAGCATCACATGGTCTTCCTCAGCCGCAGTCCTGTTATTGCTCACCGTGTGGTTGTGTTTGGGCCGTGGTGGGTTGGCATGAGCAGGACACAGTGAGCCGCTGTGGTTGGCGCTGGATTGGTGGGTGTTGTTAAGCATGTCCACCATCGCCACACTGAGGTTCACTCGCAAAGAGTAGACTACGAAGAAACCGTAAGAGGAGAGCAACGCCAGGCCATAGCGGGATGAACAGCATACTGGGGCTACAGAGAGAGGAGAGAGAGATAACTGCAATGAGACCTGTTGGGCAGATGACACCGTGTGTGCTGCAGTTACCAGTTGAAATTCACAATATGGACAATTTATCAAGTAATATTATCTGAGGTGAGTGTCTGTTTCACTACTAGGCAACATATAACAGCCAAATTCAGCAGTGCAGCACAAGTATAGTCACCTCTTCTGTCCAGAAAAGGCATCAGAAAAAAAAAAGGAAACTTTTTGTTATTTTTAACTTTAAGTTTTTTGGAAACAAAGTGTATGTTGCTCCTGCACTCTCTCTATAATCCATTGAGTGTAGAGCTGCATTGATTTGTGGTTCAACAGAAAATTGAGGTATATATTTGACAGGTCTTTTTGATAATCGAGAAAAAATTTCAGTCATTTTTACACATACTGTGGTTTCAGGTTGTCATATGTGAGGATTGACTGCTGTTCTTTGTGATAACATGATGGTAAACTGACTTTTTATGGACCAAACAATTCACTCAAGAAAATAACTGATCGTTACCTGCCATCCTTATTGAGTGGATCTTACACTGGGCTACAACTTAGAATCCATCGATCTACAATTTTCCTGATCAAAGGTAAATGAATAACATAACAGCAAGCTAATTGATGCTATAAACTGAAAATGTTTCAGGTGTGTTTTTACCAACCAGAGCTGCAATGATTAGTTGATTAGTAGATTTGGCAATTTACAAAAGAAAATAATAACTGTTTTGATAACTGATTAATCATTTAAGTAATTTCTTAAGCAAACGTTTCTGACTTTCTTTGGTATGAGCTTCTCAGATGAGAGAATTTGCTTCCCTTCCTTGTCTTAAACTTCAGTGGATTTAATACTTTTGGGTTTTGGAGAATTGGTTAACCAGATATCTTTTGTCATTTAGTTGAACACGTAGTTGTTTCAGTTCTTCACTTGCACACCTTTTTATTATGTCTTGTGCAGGTCATTTTCATAACTTTAGCACCTGATAAGTCTCTGTATTTTGCATAATGTGCTTGTTGCTGATATGACATGTCATTTTTTTTTACATTATTATGTCTGCTGCTCCTGTAGCTCGTGTTATAGCCCTACGTCTTTACATAAGACAATGGAACATCAACCTCTAGTATCTTTATCAAACAGACTGTCTATTTACTTAGCAAGCATAATTTGAACATTGTTTAAATAAGTCATGTTTAAACAAGGAGATATTACCCTGCTGGACTTACACAATCATAAACTGTTTTTCAGAGCTGTAACTTTAAAACGTCTTGACTTTTAAACTGCATTTTCATCAAACTGGCTGTAGGTGTAATAAGATAATAAGACATAGCTGAGGTGGGTCTGTCCTACGATCTGAGCTCAGCAGAAATGTCTCTAAACTCGTGACTGGGGCATGTGTAAAAACTGTCAGCATGTGTAAGCATAGGTGGAGAAAGCCCTTAAAAACCTTTGAATTTAGATCAACCTTTGGTGACAGGACCATGCACCTCTGCTGATAGTCATGGTATAATGATGGTTAAACATAAAAGTCATCAGATGAGAATATCAGCTGATGTGCAGGAGTTGGACACAACATGAACACCTGTACACTTTATTGTAGTTAATCCAATACAACAGCCAGTGATGAAACGAAAAGTACAACTTTGAGGTACTAGTACTTTACTTGAGTGTCTATTTTATCCTACTTTATACTTTACTTTAAGTATAACTCAGTTATATTTCAGAGGGAAATACTGAACTTTTTACACCACT
Source organism: Seriola lalandi dorsalis (assembly GCF_002814215.2). Lineage (NCBI taxonomy): Eukaryota > Metazoa > Chordata > Actinopteri > Carangiformes > Carangidae > Seriola > Seriola lalandi. The sequence continues at coordinate 580,973 of NW_019525109.1, read as the reverse complement.
ACGTTTATTACGATAATTTAGAATTTACACGCAAAACACGTGGTCTTATTATACAACATGATGCTTTTATTATAGATTAAAATAATCTCCACCTCAACCAAGGATCTATTAAAAAACAGTTGACCAGGGGCATTCTGCATTTGGACAGCTTGTACTTTGGATACTTAATTTCTGTTGCTTGTTATTGCTACTTTTACTTAAGTAAATGATTTCTTCCAACTTCTTCCACTGCTGATAACAGCCCTGTAAAAGTAACAGCTGTGTTACTGACGCTATGGTTAAGGAACTGTGGGTTTATCCTCATTTCAATGGCGCGCAAGTCGTGTTGTATTAAACTGCATGATACTGTGCAGGTGTTTGTGTTATTGTTGATGTCCCCTCGCTGTGTACACACGCGGCTGCGGAAAGGCAAACCCGTTTCTTCCCAGAGAAACGTCGAAAAACAGCCGTTACGTACGTCACCCGAAATGAACCTCGCTTGCAGTGTTAGCTACAGAGCTAGCTTTTGTCTCTCTCTCTCTCTCTGTCTCACCTCTCTGCACTTTGTCTTCGTGTCCCCGGTGAAGCAGCGGTGTCTCCTGTTCGTCCCCTTCCGTGTCCGACTCGTACCGCTCCATTTTTCAGTGAATGTGGTCTACACCATCACAAACTACGACAAACAACAACAACGGGGGCGGCAGCAGCAGCAGAAGTGGTAAAATCCCCCCTTCACGAGAGCCTCCGGTCAGCTGAACTCACAACCTGCTAACTGCCGTCACGTGACGTACCAGGACCCAGACAAGCGGGAGCGATTTCTCCCTTGGTTTAGTCTTCAGGCAATAAACAATAATAATAAATAGAAAATTCCTGGAGAACTTTTGAATGTGCCCGCTGCTTGCTGCGTGTACTTCACTCCTCACGTTTCAATCTGTACGAAGGGCGTTAATTTCAATTTCATTCATGTCATAGAGACTCATCCTGACACTGATTCAGTCACTGCAGGTGTCCCTCAAAAAGCCTTTTGAAGCTGTCACGACTGGCCAAAAACAACCTCACACAGCAAGACATGTATACACACATGTGCATGCCCTTAGGGAAGTTGATCTGCAATAAAGCTATACCACTATATCCCCATATAGACGATAGCAAATTGACTCTGCACTGGATCCGTCCTGGAGGTATCATAGGCTCCGGAACAGATCGACAAAACAGGCCCGGATCGGAGTCTACTTGCACGGCGGGACGGCTCCGGGAACCCAGACCCTATCCGTATCCGCTCATGATGCAGCTCATCCGGTCCCGATCCGATTTGGACCCGTTCATGAAGTGGTTAATCCGGTCCAGACCCGTTCTGGATCCCTTATTCAAAATGGCTCATCTGACTAAAACCAGCTGCAGAAATCTAAAATCTAGCTGACCAACATATAGATTGCTCTATAAAAGCTTGAATACATAACCAGTCTGCCTTTAATTAATGCTAATAAAACATTACTCATTGAAGACTTGGAAAAATCTAAGCCTTTAAGCCACTAGGCAATTCTACAGTTAAATGTTTTGTATGAATTAATAAAATAAAAAAAGTGGAGGTGGATTTATTAGTATAGTGCCTGTTTCTAAAATGAATACAAACTTCCCTCTCCTTGTTTTATATATATAGACATATATAAATGTCAGTAGTCACAAAAGGAAAGAGTTGTGACTTTCCTTCCATCATGATCCTCATTGTTCCTGTAGTCTGTCTAATCATATTAGACTCAGACCAGGAACACAGGATACAACAGCTTGTTTATTATAACTGTCTGACAAAGGCTTTCCTACTTTGTGCTGTAGCCGCTGTGCTAGAAAAGAAAATGTAGATCTGCAGAGCAAAATAGAAATAATGGTCTTCAGTGTTTACAGTTTTTTTTCTCTTCTGTCTGAAATTCAGAGGCAGCAGATACTTTGTTGAGTCAGGTGTTCTCCTACTGTGTCAGATAAAGTCATGGGGATTACAAGATGATGATGTCCGTTAAATCTGTCAAGGTTAAAATATTGTGTTTGAATGGTTTTTATGATCAACAACATTATGCATCATTACGGATCATAATGCACTGAGTCCCAATAACATGAAACAAAACATATTTCACAGATATATGTAACTATAACTTGTGATCCTCTCTATAATGAATTTTACAGAGGACACAATATATACTGCACCAAACATGAGATTAATAAAACTTGACCTTTTAACTTGTGGTTTAGTTACATGACATTGAAAATAAATAAATTTTCTAGATTAATTGAGCAAAAACATCAAAAACCACATTTTCCCTGAACCCCTTTCCAGTTATTGGTGAATATCAACTTTTGTCTTGTCTTTGTACAGAGAGTAATATACAGTTCTTTCTTCTTGCACACTCACGTGTAACCGCAGAATCAGATGACGTGTGGGAAAGATGTAACCTTCAAACACAGGTTTATTGTTGAAATGAGGAGCAGCTCAGCTGTTTGCCTCCAGGCTTTATTGTCTCCAACCACAGACAGAGGGACAGAGGAAACGGAGGGACACATGCTGTAGATATGAAGAGAGACAGACAGATAGACTCCCAGTACAGTGAGGTACAGACATGGACAGGTAGACAAACACAGGCTTCTGACAGCCATGAGGCAAGAGTTTGTCACATCATCAGGCTAACATGCACAGACACGTGCACGGACATGCATCACAGTATTTTAGAATCAAACTTTTATTAGTTTTTAGGAGCTGGATTACACAACTTGGTTTGGGTTTGAGTCAATGTCTTTGTGCCAGGGAAGCCCAGGAGGTATTTATTTCTGCTGTCATGTCCTTGTCTTGGAGCTCTAGAGGTTGCTGTTCTGTAACTGACCTCTGACCTCTGACCTCCCTTTGCTGGAGGAAAAGTGACGAAATGGAAAGGAATGATACTGTGATCATTGACGCATGCATGATGTTGTGTGGCTCGCATTTCTGACCCTTTCTGAGGCAAACAGTGCAGTACCTGCTCAGCAGCAAACTGTAGACAAAGTTTGCAGCTGGCTGGTGAACTAAAGAGCCACATATGTCTCTCAGGAGTTGGTTGAGAACAAAACAGAGCTAAAAGGAGAGTGAACGTTGGACTGACATTCATCAGCTCACCTTAAACATGACTCCAAATGAATGTTAACATTGGTCTGTGTCTGCTGGATGTGTAAATAGGGAACCATTTTCTAATATGTACATGTTGTGCTTTGAGCTTGTTGCACTGCCCTCAAGTGGCCAAAAAATGATTTATTGCAGATTTAGATGTGTTTGATTTTGGCAGATTGCACAGTGGCTCCCTAAGACAAATTATTTAATCTGGTAAAGGAGCAGTAAAGGAAAAAATCATGATATAACCACATCAAGTTCACGTGTCACACACACACACACATCCAATGAATGCTCTCAAAGCCATCTGCAGATACAAACAGGATTTTACTGACACTTTATTGGAAGTGGCCTGATGTAAAGGAAACTACAACCAGCTAGTTTGTCTAGTCACTGCAGTCACCGAGTTCTCCATTTCTAATCAATGCTTCTGTGTAAATCACCTTATTAACATCAAGTCACGCCTCCTTCAATCTAATGAGTTAGCTTCAGTATGTGACTGCATGATGAAGAAATGTCTCTCTCTCTCCTCCTGATCTTTCTCTTGTGTCCCTCTACTCTCTGAAGACAAGGGTCTTTTTGTGCAAAAGGGAAATCATAGGACTCACATGCTTTGGAGGAGAGAAAGTGAGTGATCACAGCAAAGGACAGGGTTGTTAAGAAGAGGCGAACAGTGCAGAGGAGCGGACTGAAGTCATCTCGAGCGGGATAAGGACTCCAGAACTGGACAGCTGTGAACTGGACTGGACCAGACCGGACCTAAACATGGAAAATGGCAGAACAGAAGAAAAGATGGAAAGCCTGTCAGAAGGTAAACCAGGTGCCAAAAAGCTTTTTTTTTTAACAGATGCTCTCAGAGGAAACAGCTTTGTACTACAGCTGCAACTATTCATGGTCACTATTTCTTTATTGTTTCTTCCATTGATTGATTAATTGTTAAGTCTATACAATATCAGAAAACACTGACAGATGCCCATTTTATTTCCCCAGACCTTAAGATGATGTCTTCAAATTGCTTGTTTTGTGAGACCAACAGCCAAACAGACAAAGATATTTGATTTACAGAGATATACAAGTGATAGAAAAAAAACAAACAAGGGATTTTCTATTCTTCAGTGGCTGTGGATTATTTAAATGCCATACATTTTGACCAAGAAAGGTTAATCTGATTGAATGATACCAGCTGTAGCCATGACCCCTCAGAAACTTCAAAGAGCAGAATTGTGTTGTAGCACAAAAACTGTCTCTCAGCCAACAGGCTACCAGGCTATTTATCATACCATCTGCATATAATCGGATCTTTTTGCTTTTAGTGATGGAGCTGAAGAACAGCAGCAATCTGACAAAATGTACACTGGCAAATAGAGCCAGACAGTGAACTTTGCGGCAGAGACCGATATGGATATTTGGGTGTTGTTGGAGCTCTGCGAGGGGGGGGGGGGACTAATACACCTTTTCACATCAGATGTTTTGACTTGTCATGGGAAGGAAAGCACACAGGTGAGAAAAATCATTAATAATGGCTCAGTTCCATTAAGTGTCTCGCCAGTGTCCGCAACACCAGGACCCTGGAACCAGCTCACCTAAATGGAAATGGAAAGCAGTTGCTTTTAAAGTTTTCAGTTACACCTGTACTTTTCCTCCAACGAAAACATTTCTGGTCTATTGATTAACAGCGACACTGTTTCTAAATGATATCAAACATTTCTTTGGCATTGATTTCCGACTGCAATTACTTGGTACTTAGCGGCCGACATCTACACTGCGGTCAATAATCCGAGAACCCTCTGAGCATCATTGCTGATGTGCAGTAAGCTAATATTGGCCATGGTCGATATGTTGGTCTAGCTGTAATGATTTTTGTCTTGAAGTTTGAGGTCACTCTGGGATAGTAGCCCTTTGGCCTGTAACAACTGAGGCCAACAGCACAAACCCAAGTTCTCAGATGACGTATGTCCTGCAGACAGAAAGACTCCGTCGTTGGACACTATATTCCTTCTTCTGCTCTTTCACAGTTAAGAAATGTTACGCAGTACAGATGATTTGCACATTGCGCCAAAGGGCCTCGTCAATTATGCATGATAATATATGTTAAGTACGTGTTTAAGATGACCCCCAGCAATGTAGACAGCAGCTTCGAGCAGTGACATTTTCCACAACAACCAGAAGCATTGTGCTTTTTTATACAGCCAGTTAACTGTCCCAAAATGCATTGCATTGAGAAAGAAAACACCATGACAAATCTGGACTTCCTCGTGGAGCAACAGCCCATTCATGAACATGAACAACAGTCTCTCAAAACTCCAGAAAGCAGCTAGAAATCAGTAGAAATGAATACGTGAGTCCATCAGGAGACACTTCCTCAAGCTGCTCTGCTCCGTTTCCAGCGCATGGAGAAAAGATTGACGTACAAAGAGTGAGAGCAAATAGAAAATGATGCTTGTAGGTAGTTTGAGGACTCTCTCCTCTGAGCAGGAATTGGACGTGCAGCACTTTCACGTGACGGCCGCAGCATTCTTAAACCTGACTGTCCCAACCTTGACTTCTGTGGCATAAAATATTTGTCATGAGTCCCGTTGCAAATGTTTTTTAGCCAACATCACACAGAGACACGAACCATCCATCACAGAGACTTATTCCTCTGATTTGATCAAACCATGAATGACGACTAACCCAAAACAGAATATTTTATTTATTTCATTTTTTATTTATCACATCCATCCATTATCTATACAGCTATACCTTATATACCTTATAGGGTCGCGGGGAGGCTGGAGCCAATCCCTGCTCACATTGGGCGAGGGAGGGGTAAACCCTGCACAGGTCAGCAGTTCATCACAGGGCCGACATATAGAGACTAACAACCAGCCACGCTCACATATTTATTTATTACATAATTCTTTAATTTACTTGAATTTAATTTAATTTAATGTCTAATGATTCATATGATTCACAATGTTTGAACTGAGTTATTTATAGGCTGAGGGTTTGTGGAATGTATTTTAGTGATTTAAAAATCCTAGTTTATTCAGTTCAGCAGCCTTTACACTGCATTTTTATAAAATCAGCAAACAGATTGGATTTAGAGGGAACTCTGCTGGATGACCCTGAAGCAGAAAACAGAAGAAAAGCACTGCTCTTATGAAGCTTTTGGAAAATAAATCACCCTTCATCTCTGGAAGCACTAGCATCAGTAATGCTATTGGAGTGAGAAAAATGCTGCCACACTTGTTGACCATGGACTCTGTGACTTGTGGTACTAGTGCTGAGGTTTCATAATGAATCCAACAGGAAGTTACAATATACTAATATACATGCCGGACTCTTTAACCGCTGTCTTTTCTGAAACCTAAAACCTGGACTGTATCAGTTTTGAATTCAGATACATAAATAAAGAAACAGAAGAGTGAAACTGAATGAATAAGGTTTTCTTGTGACAACATGAAACATAATGTCAGATTACAATTTCTACACTTTTGTTTTATCACCACATTATTATGAAGAATGTGCCGTCTAGTTTTTCATGCCTGCTTATGGAAACATGAGGTAAACACAGGTGAACGTCTGCAGGTGTGGGAGTCTCACTGAGATCTGTTTTCTGTTTTATTTTTTTAGACAAAGAAGAACACATGGAGGAGGCTAACCTGGAGATCGCTCAGGTAACCATAATCAGTCAATGTCACTATTTTATCAGCAGGAAAAGAAAAGTTAAAGAGGTGACGTACTTATGGCTCGTAATACTTTCCCAACAACTCCCTCTATCAGGAGCACAGGTCTAAAACTCAATCTAAAATCTAAAACCTTATGTTTTTTGATTTTGTGTTGGCTGCTCTTTCTAAACTCGCTGTGCTCTTGAGTTACTGTTAACCGTAACATTTACTTTTCAATTTTCCGTGGGAAAACTTCTCAACTCACCATTATGACCTGTAATCCCCTCAGGATGAAGAGCAAACATTGAGGTCAGAAGTCACAGAAAGGTCAAAGGGCAATCTAGTGATGTGACAGACAGCTTCTTGGATAGAAAAGTAGAAAGGATATCCTGAAGTTCAGCTTTGACCATTAGACTGCGCCTCATGCATTTTTAAATGTGATTTATACTTGAAGAGGGAAATGAACTGAGTTACCAAGATGTTGATGAAAGTTGTATCACAGCAAACCAGTTGTGCTGCAGATTCAAAGTTCTAACCCAGGGTATACAGATGTTTCTCACCAAAACATTTTGGGAATTAAACTATTTAAATATTGACAGCAAATAATGTCAGCCACGGCAATACTTAGATACTTAGTGTTTAAAACATAATATTTATTTCTCATGTTTATAAAGCAAAACCACAAACGGTGCTCACTCAGCCTGAGAGCAACACTGTGGCGATTACAGAGAAAATGTAGCATCTGAGTTCCTCTAATCATAGTGCATGTGGTGTGAGAGTAAAGTGTGTGAAGACTACGTGTTTCTTTCATATTTGGATTCTCACGAGGTCTGGTGACATTTGATCCAAAGAACATATTGACTCACAGTTGGAGTTGGAGCTGGAGTTAAGCTGCCACAAAATGCTGCGGTGAAAAAGTTGATGTAACTCACAAAAGCTGTCAAAAATGTAATCTTTGAATTTTTCAGATTGAGTTCTGAATGGGTTTCAATGAGTTCATCTAAGTTCTCTTATTATTTACACTACAGTTTGTCCTCGTGAACATAGCCTTTGTCAGCATTTCCACCCTGCCCTTCTTTGCTTAGTCAAAGGAATCAACCACAATATTTGCTGCAAGTGATGCAATCAAATAATAATATCTGTGAGCAGCTCGTTAGATCTGCGGCCCTGAGGTGTGCAGATGTACAGTAGCACTGTCCACCGCACAGGAAAAAGAGCAGGAGGCAAACAGGACAGATGCTCCATTCAGTCTGCTCCCTGATGCCTTTCACATGACTGAGAGAGAGAGAGAGCGAGAAAGAGGGAGATGGAAAGATAGGGCGAGAGAGAGAGACGCTCAACCCATGTTGTGTTCCCATGAGCTGATTCGGTTATCCCCGTTGAATAAATTTAATCAGCTATGAATGAGAAAAGAATGGAACTGCAGAGAAAATGGAGGTGGATAAAGAATCAACTTCTTATAGAATATTACTGGGAAAGGACATTTAAAAAGAGGGACAATATGGAAATAATGATCATGGCAGAGATGAAGGGAGGAGAGTAAAGAAAGACAGAAAAGTGGATGTTGAAGAAGATATTTTTTTGACATTTCATGCCTTAAAATAACTAATCAAATGAAGAAATGAAGGAACATAAAAGAAGTTGGTAATTACTACAAAAACTCAAAGAACTTTGCAGCAAAAGAACCAAAGAACTAAAAGAAAAGAATTAATTTACTCATTACAGTAGAGGCAGTGGAAAAATAACTCATAACTTCCTTCTATTCTTCCGATTATTTTTCCAGTCAACACGCTCAAAAACATGATACCGAAAACATTATGTATTCAATTACGTCTTGTGATGCAGCTGCAGGGCCTGGTGGCTGAGCTGCGTGAGGGGCTCCATGTTGCCTTGACAGAGCTGGGCGAGCTGCGTCACAGGGACCACGGCCTGGAGGAGAAGCTCCAGGCGCATCAGACTGACGTGGAAGATAAGATAATGGGCCTCAAGAACTCGCTCAACACTTTCAAGGTGCTGGAGACGCTACACAGTGAAAAAACCACACACTCACACACACACACACACACACACACACACACACACACACACACACACAGTCTGTTACAGAGGCCTCTCCAAAGGTGGAGAGGCCTCTGTAACATAATTTAGAACATCTGACTGGAACTCAGTTGAAAATGTAAACTAATTAAATTTATTAGGTTATATAAAGCTTCTCTCTCAGACACTCACACTGCCATTCAGTGGTAGAGAATGTACATCCCTCGTGTAGCCCATGTTGTAAAAGCTGTGGAATGTATTAGTGTTTATCACATACAATCTGCACACACACAAACACACACACACACACACACACACACACACACACACACACACACACACACACACACACACACACACACACGATTGTGACAACGCAGGCTTCTAATAGATGTTCTGATGATTCTGTAGCTATACAGAAGAAGTTAAACGTGTCGGTGTAATTGTCCCGTCTGCCATCACTAGAGATAACAACAGCTGCTCTGGAAGAAAAAAATGCCCTCTTCATCATTTGTGCCCTAGAGCAGCAGATTTCCCTCCAAATCTTTGTTTACAGCATTACAAAAAAAAAAACCCACACAGAGACAGACAGTCTTATGGGTTGATAGCAGATACACTAACGCCGCCCCTCTGTATAATCTGTTTGCAGGAGGAGCTGAATGTGGCGTTGTTCCACATTAAGGACGTGTCCAACAGACAGAGAGAGGTTCAGAAGAGGATAGAAATATTACAGTCTGAAAACAGCAAGGATGCCGTCTCTGTTCCGCACAGGTAGGGCTGAAACACACACTGGCATACTGTACACAGTATATGCATGTTTCCACTCATTTGTTTCACCCACAAAAACACATTTGAATTCTATCTTTTTCAATCCTCTCTCTTACTTGCTGTTTTTTTTGTTATTGATAATCTCTGTCTGTACAGACAAATGATCCTTGTGTAAATGTGATCTCCACAATGCCGACTCATATCATTTAAGTGCCCTTGAGCGAGGTGCAGCATGTGAAATTGCTCAAGAGCTGCTTTGGCTTTTTTGGATGCAAAAAGATCAACCGTGTTGTGTAACTTGGCAAATAAGTTTTATTTTATTTTTCTTTCATTATGTTCTTCTGCTTCTTCCCCTTGGACTGTGCTGATTGGTCCAAAAGTAGAAAGAGCTCCAAGGCAGATGTGCTAACGGCATCAGGGGATGAACACATCTGCGTGCCGAGCCAATCAGAACTGAACGTTATTCAACACTTCTTTTCCAGTCTGCCACACAGCGGGTCACCACAGAGGAGCAACACGTCTACACAGAGTGAGTCTGTGTGTGTGGCTGAGTTTGTAAATGTCAGTAATATTTAACCCCTATCTAGAGTTTATAAACAGTAACAGTAATGTAAAAATATTTCTCAATGTACAGTATGATTAAATTTCTTATATTATAAATACACACACATATTATGCAACTGTGATTAACTACGCTATCATTCATAGTCTCCCTCTGACAGGAGTTGTTATAGTTGCTGACGATTAATAAACACTATCTGCTTGCAACTACATTATAATGTATTATAAAGTATGTATTCATTGTCTATAGATTGCTCTTAAATACTAAACAGAATGACTTACAATAAAGTGTGACCTTAATGTCTAGTCTAGCCACTAAACCAAAAGGATGGGTAGGGTTAAGAGGAAAGACCAGTAAGAGCCACTTACTCACATTTGAGTGTGTGTGTGTGTGTGTGTGTGTGTGTGTGTGTGTGTGTGTGTGTGTGTGTGTGTTGCAGCCTCTACCTCTGAGAAGGAGCTTCAGCCACAGCAGCAGAGGGGTTGTCTGTCCAAGTCTCCAGCGTGGGGAGAGGGGAAGAACAGCAGAGACGACACAGAAACCCCCAACAGCCAGACTGAAAACAGTAAGAAATACAACATGTCACTGGCACGACTGCAAGTGCTACTTTCACAACTGCTACTAGTGCTGCTGCAACTATTGCTGCTAACACGACCATCTACAGCTGGCTCACTAATGCTACTACACACACAGTACATGTGATGCATTCGCAGTCTGGCTAAGAGTTAGAGGAAAAGATCATGTCATTCACTTCATGCACATAAATGTAAGGTTACAGTTAGCTTAGCTTAGCTTAGCTTAACTTAGCTTAGCATGATGACTGGAAGCAGGGAGAAATACTGTAAACTTGCTCTTGGATCGTTTCCACAAACTGTCTTTTTAAATCTTAGTTTTCTTAGAACGAATTAAACAAACAAGATACAATGTCTTACTCATGAATGACTCACTCATTAACACTAAATGGCTCCAGCTTCAAACTGAACACAGAGTGATGAGAGTGACATCAATCTTTCCCATCAAACTCTCTTTCCCAAAATGTTGAACTCTTCCTACCTCAGTGCTCAACATTGCACATATGGCAGAGAATGACTTTGTCAGTTTGAGGGCTGCTACAGTTCCCTGCTTTTCACCGCTACATGTTCAGCTTTTGCAGTGCCACAAGAAAACAGAACATGCAGAATATGAGCGATGAAACATTTATTGCGTTTCTGTGCATGCAGATAAGAGACAGAGAGCGGCTCTGGAGCTCCTGGAGTCAGAGAGAGTTTACGTCTCCCACTTGTCTCTGTTACTGAAGGCCAACATCTCCTTCAACGGCTCGGAGGCGCTCACCACCAAAGACAAGCGGTAAGACTACGGACACACAAAGACAGCTGAGTTCAGTCTGACAAAACTTGCAAAGGGGCAGATCTTGAAATCTTACAAAAACAGACATTAAGAGACTTAATTGAAATGAACAAATAACGGACAGGAAGGTAATTTCCTTGTTTTGAGGTCTTATTTAAAAAGTGTATCTGATTAAGAAGGTGAACCCACAACCTAAGGAAACTCAGAATGACCCAGATATTCCCAACGTTATCTGGAGTAGAAAAGGTCTCCCTGATGTTATGAGTCATTTCTCTTCTCATCATCTCCCTCTCTCACATCCACATAAACACACACACAGATCACAACTCAGAATTTATTCCAGGAGTTGCTACTGATCTAATTTGAGAGGTTGCAGCAAGGGGAGAACAGGAAATGAACTAATCAAATAAAAGCAGGTTATATACACCAGTGGGACAGAGAGGATACTCTTTTAAAAAGACTCTAATGAAATCACTGGTCAGCTTCAGCCCACGTGTTCCCAATGACCGAACGCACAAATGAAAAGGTGCAACTGCTGAACTGGGTCAAATGGTATTTGTAAATGATTGCATTTGTTTTAACTCGATTTACCTGCTGCCAGATGTCTGTCACATAAGATAGCACAATAATTGCCAGAAAGTTTAGCATGTTAGATGAAAGTACAGCCATGAAGGATGTTTGCAATTACTTCTGGATAAGAGCCAATAGTGGGAGCAGGAAATGCTTCCTTCCTTGGCTTTTTTCTGTCGTCTCAAAGGCCAGATTTTTACATTTTGGTTTCTTCTGTGATTTTACTGTAATTTAATTCTCATTTTATCATTTTATGCCTTCACTTATTCTATGTTTATTCAATAAAGTAAATCATTTTAACAATAATAGTTTTAATTGTAAGTAATTTGGACCATATCCTCTCTTTCTCGCTGCCTTTAGTCCATTCCCTAGCTCTCTGAGGTTTCTGATCCAGCAGCATCTCGAGCTCCTCCACACTCTCCAGGACCGTGTGCTCAAGTGCCAGTGGCAAGGCATCATGGGGGATGTGTTTATGAGGCTCACCAGCAAAGAGGTAAACACAGAATTAGACTGCATCTTTGACCATCAGTCTGAAGGGGAACTGCACACCCTCTGCTCAGAAGCACAGAGAACTATACGAGAGTGGTTATTGTCCTTTTTCATGTGAGATCAGATCCATTAAAGATGTTCACTTCTTGTCTTTTAAAGTGTTTAGTCTTCAAACTGACATTTCTTCTCCTTGCAGTTGAAACAGATAATTTGAGATCTCTTATCATTTCCTCACTTGCTTTCACTTTGTCATAGTTTTCCCACTGCAGACAAAATAACAGAGGAATGTTTTGTCACCTTTCTGACACTGAAAACCTTCAGAAATGTCGGAAAGGTTCAACCGCAGAGATCTGGACCTCCATCTTACTCGCTTGTAAATCAAAAGCTTGACGTTCACAAAAACACTGAGCTGTTCCAGGCCAGTTCGTGTGGAGCGGTGGTTTGACCTTGTGACTGGCCATTTATAATGAATCGGAATCACTTTGGCAGCCGTGACCGACATTAGAAGAAATGTCAAATTCCAGCGGAGCCATGTTGGGCGCTGGAATACAGATGTGGTACGGACGGCACAAAATGACCGATGACACAAAGGATAATACAAATCCTCATAGACAAAATTATAATACAACTGGTGAAGCTTATGTAATGATTTTTATATAAAAACTGTTATTTCTATAAAACTTTTGAATGCACTCCCAGTCAGATTTCCTATGTGTCATTTAAAGAAACAAAAATACTGAATTCTACTTTGTTTTGTGATGTTAGCTCCTAGTTAGTGGCGACCAAACACAGACACAATAAACTGAAGCTAAGGAGTCTATTCTGTTAAAGCCAATGCCTGGCTAATTGGCTGTGAGTGAATGGGAGGAAATGCGGTGACTGATAAGAACAATTGCCTATTTGAAGAAATAACAACAGAAAGAAAGAAAAAACAGAAGGAAGGAAATCCTGTATTTATTTTTCTGTTTTTAAAAAAAAATTTATTATATTAAAATTCATCATCATAGTGCTTTTTTTTTTCTACAGTTAACAGTTAATCTGAGGTTTACATTAAGTTTGTTTGTGATTGTTGCAGTTTTTCTGTCGCACAGTAAAGACAGCAGAGGAGGTGGAAAAATGTAAACAGACAGTGTTTCTCTCTCCGTCTCCCTGCAGAGTGATTTCTTGGACTTTTACGTGTCGTACCTGAAGGAGCTCCCAGACTGTTTGTCGGTCGTCACCATGCTCGCCTCCAGCTCCGTGAAGTCTTCTGCCCTAATGGAGGTAAAAACAAAATCATGACTATAGTTTGACATGAAAGCACAAGACAGGACATCAATGGATAGGGTGTGATATTGAGTAAATGAAGTGACAAGAGAAAGCTAAAATACATATTCTTGTGAATCCAACACCACTCTGATGAGTCTTAAATTTCCTAGAAGCCACTTTGGCTGGTGATCCAAAAAATAAAAATAAAAATCCTGTGTGTACAACAGCTGCAGACACAGCCGAATACAGTCACATTGGTTGCACCTGCTGTACTAACTGGTTTTGTTCTTCCATCCCGATTGGTCGACCTTTGCTGCTTCTGTCAGAGTGACATAATGGGTGACGAATCCAAACCCTCCCTCCACACTCTGCTCCTTCAGCCGGTTCAGAGGATCCCTGAGTACCTGCTGCTGCTACAGGTCAGATCAACACACACTCAATTGAAGTAATACACAAAGAGAGAAACATGATCATAAAGCAGAAACAAAAAGAAATATGCTCATGTACTGTGAACAAACATGAGTAAATCATATATCTGTGTGTGCAGGGGCTGCTGAGGCAGACAGATGCAGAGCACCCAGACTACTACCTGCTGCTGGTGAGCATCCAGCAGTTCAGGTCCTTCACAGCTCAGTACCACCACCTCCTCCAGCACAACCAGGAGCTTCTGCTGCACAACCGCAAGGAGGTGAAGAGGTCAGAATTACCATGCTTCAATCAATAAATAAATAGATAACATTAAATGCACGCTTCAGAGGATAACCAAGACATATTCTGAGTGTTTGAATGTGACAAAATGAGGTGAAGCTGTTTGTTCACTGTGCCCCCCCCCCATAGGTCTACCATGAAACAGCTGTTAAAGACAGTAGAAAGTGGAATTCAAGCTAACAACATTGGCTCACCGTACCCTTGCAGCAGTGCAGCCATGCTGTAAGTATTTTATCCTGCAGTTCATCACCAGTCTTCAGCACCATCAGTTCGTTGACCTTCACATACGACCTTTAGTCTTGGAAACTGATTCCTTCCTCCTTGTTGCCAAGGAGGCGACATACCGCAGGTTACCATAGGTTAACTTTTGATGAATCGTCTTTATGAATCATTCATTCCTAACAGGGAACGTGCGAACCAGGTGAAGCGCAACAAACAGCATCTCCTGGAGCAGATCCAGTCTCACCGTTTCCAGGATTGGAATCGGGACCGGGATCCAGAAACTCACTGTTATGACACAGAGTGGCCTTCCCAGCTCCCGTTTTTCAGCCCTGACCTGGACTCACGGAACCACAAGCCAACAGGTCTGTGTGTTTACAGAGACTAATGATTGTTGAAACAGATGTTTTCTGTTTGATGTTTGGGCATTAGCAGGAAACCTGTGAGTTTTATTTAGCTGATCTGAGGAAGCATCAGTACGCTTCAAATTAAAGTGCTTGTCAGATTGTTGAACAGCGTCTGAACTTGTGAAGTGCGACCCTGTTCAAAGGAGTGCACTGATATCTCCAGGCCTTTCGCTCCAGCATTGTACAATCATCTTCAGATGCACTTCATATAAACCACTTTGTTTGAAGCATACTGGACCCTGTTGAGTAGCACATCTGGTGCTGGTATGAATGACAACCAACCAGCCAACCTTTTGGCTTTCAGGTCTCGGCAGTATCCCAGAGAGTGAGGCATCCGAGAGGTCCCTGTCGTGCCAGCATCATCTTCCCTCCAGACCTTCAGACTTCCGTCAGGTTCAACCAGGCTCTGCTCTGGCTGATGCTCTCGGAGAGTTCCTTCTCCCTCCAGACCCCCCAGGGATGGAGAGCCTCTATGAAGAGGATGGAGGCTCCCTTCATGATGTCTTCGACCACTGCTCGTCCGGCTCTTCAGATTCCTCTATTGACATTGCCTTCGTGAAGTGCCCCAAAGGCCCCTCAGCCTCGCATCACGCAATGGCAGCGAATGTGTCGACAACCCGTGATGTCTTTGGCAACGGTGGAAGCCACGGCAACGGTTATAGCAAACTGCCCAGCCGAGGATGCGTGTCTCCGGATGAAGCTGTAATGATGCGCCGCAACCTGCATCGCCCCCTTCAGGCCAGCCAGCGTAAGAGCAAGGTGAGCTTTTTCTTGATTGTGTACATGGAGAGAAAGATTCTGAAATAACCTTTTTTCATGTGTAAAAATCAAAATGTACGTTTTCTCTACTATGTAGTCGCTGAACGGCCTGCAGATGGACAACACAGTGAGTAGTCTGGATGGTGGACATCTATCAGACCCCCTCCAAAGAGTGGGACTGGGCAGCCATGCAAAGCTGGAGCGCCAGGGCAGCAAGGGCAGCAAAGGGTGTACAACTCCATCCCGTATGGTCCACAGCCCCCTGGGAAACAGACTGGATACAGACAAACAGAGCAACGATCTTCACGGGCTGCTCTGCATGGTGGGTGTCAGCAAAGATGTGAACTTTGTCCGTAACAATTAACATTTCCATCAGTTTCAGACATAGGGAATTAGTATCTTGTGCATTACAGATGGTACCAGATGTAATCAGACCATAATTAAATGTAATACTGTGTTCAACCCCAGCAGGACTCCGGGATCCAGTCATGGGGGGACGAATCAAAGTGGAGGGGTGGGATAGAGGAGAATAACCACACGCCCTTCAGTGAGAGGAGTCGGAAGCAGGATAAAGGAGGCTTCAGGAGCTCATTCAAGAAACTCTTCAAGAAAAAGTGAGAGTGATAATGTAACATGAAAATATGCACATTCATGGCTGGATACTGTAGCTGCTGAAAGAGAGCAAATTAGTGTGAGATGGCAAAACGTGTGAAGGAAGTAAAGTTTTACCTTCAAAAGCAGCATCTTGTTTCATTAGAGTGTATGGAAAATACCTCTTTTTATTTTTATTTTTTAGAAATACCTTCTTAAATGACTTTCCAGAGTGACATGAAGGTATAAAATTCACCGCCGCTCTTTCTTTCTAATAGGAGCAGCGATGAGAAGAAAGAGAAGGGAGGTGAGAAAACACCAGAAAACCACAACAACAGTGAACATGACACGTCAGGGAAAAATCCCAAACTGGTGCATCTGGAGATAAACCGTGGCACAGCTGTATGAACGCCACCCCACTGTCACAGACTGCTCAAATATACAGTGTAATGCATGCATGCTGAATAAGTGCCATATAATTAGAGACTTTTTTTTTTTTTAACTTTTACAACTGCTGTATAAATGCTGTACAGGTATAAGCTATTTAGCTAAGCAACATTTCCTCTTAACATTTCCATGTGATTTTTATTTGAAAGACAGAGTCCTGCCCCTGGCCTTCACACTGAGGGAAAGCACTTTTTATTCACCATTTTTTTTTTTTTTTTTTTTTTCCCCCGACTGTGACACATCAAAATATCTTACACGAACAAAGCCCACTCTCATCAGAAATGACCAGCATGAGACACCAGACGGTTCAGTTCCTTCTTTTTAATGTGTTAACCTGTCATCTCATAAATCTGTTACACTTCTGAAACAAAATATAGGCAATTATACAGTATGTAAAACAAACCCATTTTTATTTTACACTATATACATTTCATAACGTGTGCATTGCATCATGAAAACAAAAAGACAAAGGTGATGTTAACACGACAGAACAGAGGAGACTTGTGTTTCGTTTAATATTGGGAAGATACCTGGATCAAACAGCTTTTGCAAATAACTCATCTGTGTTTCCTCCTATGTGCTTGGAGCACCAGATAGGTGGAGGTCACCGCATGGAAACTATGAGCGGCAGAACGAAGAGGCAATCCAGGGGAAATGTTTCTTTGTGTCTCGTTCAGAAAATCCACACATCTGTTGCCCAAATCATCTCAAAACAATCCCTATGAATTACTGTCACATGATGTGAGCCAGGAGTAGAGGGCCATGTTGGCACCTGCTTTAGTGGAGTACAGATTAAATTTGTGTCTATGACTGCAGATATCATTCAATCATTCATTTGTTATTCTGTAATAAAGGGACAATTTTCCCAAAAGTAAACGTTAATAAACCCCACAGAAAAAAAAAGAAAAAAAAGAACCGCTTCTATAGTCAATTAAGACTAAATCAATACATACTTTTAATGATTTTAGATGAGCTGCTATGATACAGGATGAGTGTTTTTTTTTTTTTCTTTCTGGGGCCTGAGATTTCTCAGCTTTTGCTCATTGACACACATCAACTGAGAGGACACAGACGCTCTAACGAGAGCCTCAGAGAACACGCTTCATATTCACTCTCACCTTACACACTGTTGACGGTTGTCTTTCGAATCAGACAAATTGTTTTGTGTTTTCGTCTAGGGACATACCACGAGGTAGACTATCTAAATTTGGCCATAGAAAAATGTCAACATCATATTTTGGCATTACATTTAAAAAAAAGAAATGTAAACTCCATATAATATATGTTCTTAGACATAAACCGAGCCGTCATGTAAAGGAATGTTGGATTCATTTTTTTCCAAATATATGATGACCTAGCAACAGGGCGGTTAAATTTAAATTGATCAAATGATGAGGAACCAATCAAATTGTATGAACTGAGCTTAAATATTGAAAGTGATTAATTCGGCCTAATGGCTGATGATGTCAATGTGAGGCGATGCAGTATATTTGGTATAACTAATGTCTTTTTAACGCTGAATGAACAAACTGTTGGGAAAATATTTTTGTGTCTGAAACTGTAACATGTCTGTATTAACGGATGTTGGCTCGACGCACTCGTATTAGCACGGTCAGAGCCGAATCGCCCGTCTCGGGTCTCGTGGTTTGAGCACGTCTCTGAATCGACCCCCGGCTGCTGCCTGAAGAGTTGAACTGCTTTGTGGGTGAATTTCAAAACAGCATTCAGAGTCTCATATAGAGCAGCACGAAGGAAGACAGGTTTCTGCTCCCAACTGACTACATGGCAATTTAGTACGTTGTCATAATGTCTTGTAGGATTAAAACTTCCGACAGATGTTTCCCAGGTGCAAAGCAACATTCTGTGGGCGTTTTTTGTTTTCATACAAGACAAGTGTGCACAGGAGATAAAAAAAAAAAAAAAAGTAGATCTTCAAAGTGGATTCACACTCTCTACACTTAACTAGACTATGCTTTGATTTAGTTGCTTCACCACAACAGCGCAATACAGCATCAGGAGCTGGAATCCTTTGAGAGGATATGTTAACTCATAAATAAATCGTAGTGAAACACAAGTGAAATCGTGTGCTGGGGCATTGGTGTGATTTCCATCTCTAAAGAGAAGAGGCACACGCCGCCATGTTGGTACACATTTATGTCTCCCAATATGGCGGCATGTCCCTTTTTACAACCACCTCAGTAACATCCAGGGACACGTCTATACAGAGCTGAAACGTTGCCGCCCGTATTAATGAATTATCAATTTACTCCAAAGCTAGAGTCAATACGACAATACTGTAATTGTTCCTGTTCCTCTTGTATCAATTATATTTTAGCTGTTATTAAACTCTGACGATAAAATTAAAATCTTTAAACCTTCAGTCTGTAACAGGGCGTTGCAGTCCAGCACTGGACTGCACTTGGATTACGGATGTACATTTTTACCCAGGTTTGTACAAAATGGAACAATTACCATTAAATTTTGAGTTTCCATCAAGCAGAGAAATCACTGTTGCCACGGCAGTGATCACTGATCACATCTACATCATTACATTAACAGTATTTAGTGTCACATTGACCTGATGAACCCACATGTGTGCTTTGCTTTTGCTTGTACATTTACTGTATATGCGACAGTTTACACCTCTGTATCTGAGAAAAAGAAGAACTGTTTGAGACACGTGCCCCACTTGAAAAATTAACTCAAATGTTTCAGCTCTGTTAAGAGTTGGGCGTTACAGACGGTGTGTAGTGTGGACCTAAACTAGTGTTCACATCCTCTGAAAGCAACCTCTAGTGTCACAGCTTGTAAAGACTGGTAGTGTACTGCCACATGTAGACTCTCTAACACACCACAACCACATGGTGCACATCGACATGCATGTAGTGTGAGCTTTCATACAGATGTTGGCCTTTAAAAAAAAAAAGTCACAGCGATGAGGGTTGTAAGCAAATATATGACTAAAATGAATCAAATGTTGCACAGAAATAAAAAAAAAATCAATTAAAAAGTTAAAGACCCCCCCCCCCATCTCTGGGCTAGAGCTTCTGTCCGACTAGCAGTTGCTGCTAAATGTGTTTAAGTGTTCTTACTGAAAAAGCTAAAACACAGTTACATTTTCTGTCTATAAGCAGGTTTATCTGGACAAAATGTGAATACTGTCCTGACTTGATGGATCTTGTGTGTTTGTTTTATCCAGGTGGGTGTTTTTCTGCTGCTGGTTATAGATCCAGTGAAATATACTGTTTCATTTATACGGTACAACTCCAGTTAAATTTAATGCTAGAAATGATGGCTAACAGTTAATATATACCAGGTCTAGTGTAAAAATAGAAGTGATTTTTCTTTCTGTGTAAATTCAGCTTTTTTTCTTGGTGCTCTTTTCAAGGGGCTTCGGGCAGAAACACAACTGTCACTTATTAAAGACCAGACCTGTACATGATGCACTCGTATGTGCATATTCTATGACTACACACACATACATACACACACACACACACACTGTGCATACACACAAGGTCATATATTATAATGACATCACATTTGTTTATCAAATAAGTTTTTTTTTTCTCTGTGCAAATTTTTAACACCAGTGGTTCGATAAAAATAAAAAACACCATTTAAAGAAAAAAAATAAAAGGCTTTCTGATTAAAACAAAAACAAAGAAAAAAAAACGAAACAGATGATGTTGAAACAGGAAAAAGAAACTTAAATGAACAGATCTCAAAACGTCCGCTGCCCCGTTGACAGTTGCTATGGTGCAAACGAGCAGGAAGTCTCGATGGTGACGCATGCAAAACGAAAATGAAAATGACCAATCAGTGACATTTCCTGCTTTTGCTCAGTCCAATCCTGAGCTCCGGATCATTATTAGAATAATATCAGATTACTAAAGCTGTCCACCTGAGGAGACTGCAGGGGGTCTTTGCTTCCTGACCCTCGTCACATGATCAGGGATCTAGGACGTGAATTTACTGCCCTGTCACTCCTCCATGCCTGTCTGTCTCTGTTCGTCTCCACGGTTGTACAGAGCAACTATACACACGCCTATCTACACGACCAGTCTTTTTAGTGTTCGTCTCTGTCAAAAAATACTACATTTATATTTACAACAATTAAATAGAGGTCAATTAAGCACTTGTGTGGTGTAGTGACGGGTACTGGAATTTGATGCTAGCAGAGGTGGCAAAGCTTTTTAGTCTGTTTTCTCTTTTTTATCCTTTTTTTAAAAAAAACCAAACAAATAAAACAGGAAAGCCATCCTGGTTGTTAAAGTTACATCATGCCACAATAAATAAATGTGTAGTTTAAAAAAAAAAAAAAAAGGAGGCTAAAGGAGGAGGGGACAGAGGGAGGAGGAGACAGGAAAAGACGACAAAGGAGAGAGGAGGGAAGGTTTTCTGTGCAAGATGGCTGTTCTGTGAAGCTTTAGCGCAAGTAGCAGTAGCAGTAGTAGTACTAGTGTGTGTAGACGTAGTAGTAGTAGAAGTAGTGTTGAAGTCGAACTTCTGTGCTGGATGCTGTTTTCCCAGTGTGCAGTGTGCAGGGGAAGGTGGGATGGTATCAGGATTGTGGGTTGAAGTCTCGTGAGGTGCAGAGAAGAGACTCACTGGCTATCGCAACCCGAACTGGCCTCAGACCAGCTGTCTTAACCCTCGCCCTGTCGGAAATGGGTCCACAACCCCGCCGTCTTACTACGACGCACTTAACTCATACACATATAAAACTGCGGTGCATTTTCAACGTCTGCAAGTGGGAATCCGCATCTGCACCCACGAACTGCTCGTCTCCCAGTTACACTGCTGGCAGGCCGGGTGAGAAGGTGGAGGCTGGGTGGATGGGTGGGGGGGATTAGCGGTAGGACTGGGCTGAATGATTCTCCTGGTTGCTTACTCCCTTGTTTGCATTAGTGGTAGGCTGTTTATAGCGCGTGTCTGTGTGTGTGTGTGTGTGTGTGTGGGTGTGTGTGTATGTGTGCGTGTCTCAGTAGCTGTTTTCATGGCCTGCCAGGATGTAGAGGTTGCTGTGGGCTGTAGGGTTGTCTGTAGGCCTGCTCTCCAGCACCACCACTCTGCAAAACACAAACACACACACACAAACACACACATACATCCACTTTAGTTTCAAGGGAAAATAACATTGATGAGTTTTAATTTTTGCCTTTAAGTCCCTGATAAAAGAACAGCCCAGTTTCAGCATGTTATAAGTATTTCTGACAAAATAAAGTATGAAGACATAGTAAAGACCCAGGATTTACTGTAGCAATATGTAAAGACAGCCAGCAACCCACGCAGGATATGGTCCAAGCCTTTAAAAGCCCTGTTATTTGGAAAAAGGCAGCGGAGGGATGTGATTTGTTTCGTAACTAAGCCCCTCATGAAGTGTTCTCTGTTTACCCGGAGGAAAACTGTGACAAAGCTGTTAATACCGTTTTAACAGGGACCCAAAGGCTCACACATTCACACATTATAACTCAAAGGCACTCAGCCGTTGGAGAACGAAACAGTAGGCACCAAAATTATCCAGTGGTAGCTCAAAGCAAATATATTTTGTGCAGGTTCTACTGATCCCAGGAAGCAAACTGTCCTGCTGTCAGTTCAATATAGTGTTAACATGCTGCATCAGACCAGACAAAGATGATTTTGGTGTCTATGCTGTCATGACTTCGTTGGTAAAAATCACTTTGGTGTAATTTCTCTCTCTCTCTCTCTCTCTCTCATACACACACACACACTTCCTCCCACACAGTCTTAAAGCTCCCAATCATTGAAATCTGGCGTCATGCACACCTCGAGAGTCCCCGACAGAAAGAGGGAGAGTTTTAGGCCGTCTGTGGCCAGCGAGCAGTGAGTGTACCTGGGCAGAGTGCGGCCTCTGTCCTCTGCATCTGGATCTCTACAGTCAGCACGTCTTCAGTGATAAGACATCAGAGTGGGTGTTAACAGAAGCCTACGTGCGCGATGTGTATCAAGTGAGAAGTCGGTGTGTATGTGATGGTGTGTGTGTCTGTGTTCTCACCTGTCTGATCCCAGTAGTCTGAAGATGCGTGTGCTGTCAGAGATCTCCTGGGTGATCTGGGGAATGGAAGAGAAGACAAAGGCCGAGAGAGACAAAGTCAAGGTCAGAGCTCGCCAGGAGGACCCACCAGTCCGAAGGGTCTGACGTCGGGTGGTAGATAAACTTCAAGTATCATGGTCAAGTAAAATCAGGATCATGTGATTGAAGGTTACTGAGCAAATAAGTTTGATATTCATGATAAAATGTTTTGATCCTGGTCTTTAAAACCTGCCTCTCTCTCACAAGGCCAGATGGTTTGCAGGGATCAGCATCCCTGATCAAATGTTTCCCCTTTTCAAGCTATTTTGCAGATCTGAAATAAATGTACCTATACAATTAATTTAAACTCATGCTCCATTAATCCACTTACATTACAGGAAATCAGCAGCTTCAAGAACTGTAATCAAAATCCTATTATAGTCTGAGATTAAATAACATCCTGCCATGATGTCTGGAAGTGAACCTCATTACACACTCCATAGGCTTCTCTAGTTTGCACACGCACACACACACACACACACACACACACACACACACACACACACACACACACACACACACACAGACACTTAGTATCAATTGCACCTCGTTGGTCTTGAAACTCCGTCCCTGCATGCCATGCCTCCAGAAGGCCAGGACACTGTCTTGGAGACAAACTGCAAAGAAACAGACGAACAAATTGGAAGACATACATGTCGATTCACAGTAACTTATTCTTTCAGTTTATGACCCTGTTGTTCTTGATGTGGCCCTGAGTTGAACTGTTTCAACATTTATGTCAGGAGTTATATTGATGTGATTTAAAATTCTTCATACCTATGGATTCGATCTGGAAGTTGAAGGTCAGCTCGGCTGAAAGCTTTCTGCTGGATTTCAACCGGCCCTGAAGGTTCACTATCTTTATACACCCTGTGGAGAGAGATGAAGTAGCTGAGTCACATTCTGGCAAATCTGTTGCAATCTGACCCGAAGTCATCAAAGCTGCACAGTGCGAATGTGTTTTACTCACTGTCGAGGCAGACTAGGATAGTGTCTCTCTCCAGCTGAGTGACATGGATCACACACGTCTGTGGTGTGTCTGCAGAGAGAAAGGTGAGGGGGAAATGTGTTGTTTTTTGTTTTTAACCAAATCAAGTGTTGTCAGATTAACACAACAGCACTGGTCACTCTGTTCTCACCTGCTTCTGTGAACCAGGAGGAGGTAGAGTTGGGGTTGACGGTGCCGAACCGGACCACCTGGTTGAGTTCGGTGCCTTTACTGACCGCCACACAGATCAGAGGGTAGGTCTGCTCCGGGACCACCAACATCTCAAAGACCTCCAATGGACACGGTAACGGGAAGTCGATATTCTGTCGCATGGATGAAAAGAAAGTAGGTGAAACGTTGGTGTCGTCTGTTTTCTCAAAGGAAAAGGGGCTACAGACATTTCCCAAATCAGCAGCATGTTCTGATAGAAAAATACAGAACTGTGCTGCTTTAGAGAGGAATCCAAAAAAGATCTGGATGTAGTGCTCGAGTTTGGTGTAGGCAGTAGTCTTGATACTGAGTATTATATTCAAAAGACATTTTTTATTACTTCAAATTGGCTAAAAATGGAGGTGAGGAAACACAAATGAGGAATTCTGCAGAGAGCAAAAACTGACCTTGATGAGCATGAACTTCTGCATGGACTCCACCCACTCCAACAGCATGACACTGGACTGGAAGGCTCCACACAGGTACTTATGGCCTGTGTACGGGTTACGCACTGCACAGAGACAACAACAAAACATCATCACCTATTACTTTGTGGGGTAATACTTAAGACTTGGTTAGCTTCTATCACTAGCTGTGAAATGTCTTATATCTCGAACGAAACAATATTTGCACACACAAACTTGTAACACATCTTGAACTCGCAGTACTGGTCACAAAAAGTATGAAATCTTTCATCACAATGACTCACCTACGCAGCACTTTTGGCACCCTTTAGTGTCTGGAATTTTATTGGACACAGCAAACTTCCTGTAAACAGATAAACAAAGAACAAAGAAATACGGGTTTCTCTCAGAAAAAGGCTTTTGTGTTGGAGTTCAATACATCAGAGGACTTCAGTAAAATAGGTTTGGCTTCCTGGTCGGAGAGGTACCTGGGAATCATCTTATCAGGCAGCTTGTGTGTGGGAATGGCTACTGGTAACTTCTGTAACTGTCTGGCCTGTTCGAACAGACCGCTCAGACTATGGGAGTACAGCTGGGAGGCTTTTCCTGGAAGTGCATGAAACAGAACAGAATAAAACGATAGAGAACAGAAGAGAATGAATAATCTTGACTTCAAATTTTAATAATAAACAATAGAACAGTTTCTATCAAAACCACAGACACAGATATGTTAGAGCTCACCAGATATGGAAAGGAGACAATTGTTCATGACATATAACCAGGTACACCGCCGAGGGAAGAGCTGCAGGCAGATACAAAACATGACTCCCTCATTACTGAGGAAATTCTCACATAAAAGAGTAAAAAATATGAACCAGAATGTAAATAAAGCGAAAACCATATTATCATAAAGCATGTTAGTGTTTTCTTAAAGTGCATGATCTTCAGTCTCACCTGTTCCATCGTGGTCTCATGCAGCTCGTTCAGGTTTAACGTGTAGATCCCCTCCTCAGCTCCAAATATCAAATACTGATCTGCGACACACACAAACAGACAAAACATTTTAGAGCAAAGCAAAAGCTCACATCAGACAATACTTACAGGTTCCCTCAAGAGCCAGGGTGGTGCTTTCATCACCCTGTGAGGTGATGTTCAACGCTGTGTCTGCTTTCCTATTGGTTACCTCTGGTGTCGGGGTTGATCCAAGAGGTGGCACAGTGGATCTTCAGGGGACAGCCGTTGAACACCTTGGAGAAACACGCACCCATCTGCAAATAATAGGTAAATATAAACGTGGTGCAGATGAAGAATTGTTCAGAATTGTGCAGATTATGATGCAGTATCATGTTGGGATTCCTTCCAGGGTTATTAATCTGATGGTTTTTCAATAGTGTAATCCAACAAATGTGAGAAGCATGTGATTAAATACGGCGGTAAATCTTTGCAAAGTTTCAACTGTTTTCTGAAGGAGAGCCGAAAGAGATTGTTACTTACATGGACTTTGGGTGTAGGAGGGAGGCCATTACTGATTGGCTTCTAGGACAGACAGATAAACACACACACACACACACACACACACACACACACACACACACACACAAACACACACACACAAACACACACACAAAGTCGGTCAGCAATGGATTGTGAGAGATCCTGTGAGTCAATCTTACACAGGGTGTCACAATTTGACGAGCAGGGACTAATGAAGCTGAAGTTACGCATAAAGATAAAACCCTCTAGTTTTTGTTGCGGTGTCCCCACAAATGTCAGCTTTTCCTTCAAGATCACCAAATCTTCCACAGTACCTGAACATTTTAGGATTTAATTTTGAATCTTATTCTGCTGTGACAAAACTGGAACAACAATTTCCCTGTGCAGTGTTGGCTTTTGTCGTTGGCTTGGGAGGCGCCCAAATGCCACCCTTCCTTTGCAAAGGCACCCTGACGGCATGCGACGACCAATCCCTCATCGGCACCACGCATTCCAGAGAGTGCCTGACTTATCTGCTCCGTGCCACAGCGATATGAGCAATTTAAACAATTATCTAATTTAATGCAAACTTCCAATTTTGAATGGGATCTCTGGCGGTCTCTGGGTCACTGCTGTAGATCCAGGTCTGCTTACCGGAACATCCTTCTTGTCTTTCCGTATGGGGACACTAGGGGGCATGGTGGACTGTCTGTCTGCTGGACTGTCCCTCTCACCATTGTGTGGAGAGTTCAGCCCATTACCTACAACAACGGAGACAATGTGTTTGAGTGTCAGAGAAACTGAGAGAGTGTGTGAATGTGTGAGGGGACAGAGAGGGAGAGTGTATGTGCATATGCAGATGTGTCTTCGAGGGAGAAAAGTGAGTGAAAGAACAGACAGTGACTCTGCTACTGCTAATCTGCAGGACTAGAGACACAGAGGAGAGTCAAACTAAAACAGTAACAAACAAATACTGGGAGCAGAGAGGGAGGGAAGGAGGGAGGGAGCAGGCTAGCAGGAAGAATACAGAGGATCAAATATAGTCATGATCAAAGGAAGGTGTGAATGCACCATATACCACCGGGTAGACGGTGGTGAATATAGATCAGATATGGCTGGAAGGCCACATTACACTCTAAATGCACTATTATGTTCAATAAGTTTGTGTTGGCTGATAAAATAGTCAAATAATGAGACTTTGTAACAAATCTCTGTAGCTACGAACA
The DNA here is from genome assembly GCF_002814215.2 of Seriola lalandi dorsalis. NCBI lineage: Eukaryota > Metazoa > Chordata > Actinopteri > Carangiformes > Carangidae > Seriola > Seriola lalandi. The sequence continues at coordinate 553,667 of NW_019525109.1, read as the reverse complement.
AAATCATTTCCCGTAAAGATTGAGAGAATGACAGACACACACACATTTGCGCACACACCGTGCTTCGCTACCGATGCGTGCCTGCTGAAAGCTTTAAGGTCCATTCCAGCATAAAGGTACATTTCTAGTCTTTGTTTTCATCCTTTCAGTGTTGCTGCTGGTTTTTAAAACAGGTGACCGTGCAGTTAACCACATTCTCCAGTGTGTTTTACCCCTTCTGTGATGCAACTCCAAACACCACAATAAACAACTTCCTAGATTTCTAGGAAAAGGTAGGAAATCTAAATATTCAGGAAAACGTCAAGTGCACGACCAAGAAATTGGAAAAGTTCCTCTCAAAAACTGATCTGAGAACCAACAGCCAACCTGAGCGCATTGTGTCTTAACTTGGAAGTTTTAATCAGACCTGCCTTTTCTCAATCAATACAGTACGGAAACAGCTAAACCAAACTAACTAACTTCTGCTTTTTATATAGTCCTGAGATTAAAAGGAAATTAAAATGTATATTTTAAACAATTACAACTAATAAAATGCGCTTTCCCCTCTGTGGAAGTTGTAAAAATTTCCACTGCTTTAGAAAGTATGGGAAATGTAGAAAATATTGGAAAGACTCATAATTTGGTGCCTTGATGCAATTCTTGTGTTTGACTATTTAACAGGAACAGGAAAAGACCAAATTTAATCCAAATGAATGAAACAATGGGAAGAATGTGAGTTGATAATGCACTTTTGATAAAGAATCAAAACTGAGCCAATATCATTATTCTCCTTAGACAGAGACAGCAGGGACATTAAGTAAATGTATTTTAGTAATGTAATAGAGGATTCATTCATATGTGCACCATCATCAGAGTGTATGTTCTGATCAGCCAGGACGATGTTTTCTCCTCTTCCTTCTTCCTCCTAGGAAGTGAGGGGAAGTGGTAGCAGACTACTAGCTGTTGACTGATTGGATTAAAGAACCAATCAGACTTCACAAAAGATGACAAACAATCATATTGAGCAGTGGCTGATGGACGGAAGGAACTACAAACAAAAAAAAAAAAAGTTAAAAGCACTATTATTAATGAACTCATGGAACAAATAAATCAACCAGACTACGAGGACTGACTAATGGGAGACCACACAACCAATCGAAGGGGACGACAGGGTCTGCGGACACGACCAATCTACCAATCGGCTGCTCTTACTCTCTTCCTTTTCCTCTTTTTCCTGCTCCTCTTTCACCTCCTTCAGCACCTCCCACGCCTCCTCCAGCTCCTCCTCTGTGTGAGGCGTGTGGAGCCACTCCCAGAAATGCCTAAAGCTCCCATCATCCTCTGGGGCAGAGTTTTCGACGTCCGTACGCTTCGGGCTCTCGTTACCTAGGCTACTGCGGCGGTGGGGTGGCAGCTTCGGGGGCGGGGGCCGCGGGGGGACATTGGAGGCGGGCCTGGCCGGGCTCGGCGTTTCTGGGACCGGACAGCGTTTGATGGTCCCTCCCCCTCCGCCGTCGTCCTCGCTGTGTGATTGGCTGTCGTCTTGTTTTTGTTGCTGCTGCTGCTGCTGTTGGGACGAGCAGATGGACTTGGGCTGAGAAGAAACGCAGACAAAGAGTTAGAGAGAGAAATCCCATAAAACTCAAAACAAAACAAAAACGTCTGTTGTATTGAAAATGCTCTGACAACAATTCTATAACCAAATAACCACGTTACAAAATGACACTAAGCTGAACTGTTCGGTTGTTCGTACCTTGGGGGGAAGCGGGGGCGGGACCTTTGGCCTCATGATAGTGCTTGATTTACTGAAGAATGAGAAGACGGAGGATTGAGACTCTGCTTGATGTTACACTCATAAACTAAACTGGAAAATGCTGTTTATTACAAACATGACTTACACTGGGAACACCACTGAGGCTATGGTGTCACTTGCCATTTTAAAGCAACTTTTTCTTTGATCCCAAGGGACAGCTTTCATCACACATTAAAGTATTCATACTAAAAATCATGTGTATACCTATAGAGGTTTAAAAACCTGTTTCTTTAAACTGTTCTTTGATAAATAAGAACGATCACACAAAAGGCAAAGAAGCACAATCACACAGATTTTAGAAATTGAGTTTGTTCAATGTGTAAACATTTTTCGTGCATCCAGACCAGATTCAGTTTTCTACATGACCAGAGGTTAAAGGAAACTCTGAAATGACAAGTCCAACCATAGCCTGACACTTTGTGACACTAGGACAGACACAAGATAACTACTGTAAAGGGTTAACCACTATATACAAAGTGAGACTGACACACCGGGGATCATTATGAAAAACTACATTTTTAAAGTCTCTGAGAATAGCAGCACTGATACTGAGAAACTGAGAACACAATGAAGCCAGTGTCACTGAAATTACTGCATGCATTTTTGGTTAAAATACTAACTTCTAACACTTCAAATTCAACATAATTCTAAATCAAATTGTACTTATTTGATTTGATCCACCTGTTAAACACAATATTTAATCAAGCAGAAGTGTAAAACATTTTTTGTATTTGCATTACACTTGTTTCTTGTTTGATTCAACATTTTTTTAAACACCTGTTAACGTCTAATAATCATCATTTTGAACGCAGACCAGCGCTGCATTCACAGAGACTTTATCTATTTCGCCTAATAAACTACAGATTTAAAGAGAAACATGTTAATGACAGACAATGAACCAATAAGAGATCAGAGAGGCTGGCAACCAATCACAGTGAAGTTACAACTTATCAGTAACTGACACAGTTTACACTTCCAGGGCTGGGAGCTACATGGTCCGTCATCGATGCAGAAGTCATCTCGTTAAGATGAAAACAAACGATGAAAACAAACACTGTATTGGAAAATGTGTCATGGTGGTGGGATGCTAATGGTAAACACCTTCCTTCAGTTGAGCTTGTGAGGTTGCTAAGAAAACATCTGTTTGGCACAGAAGGTGAGAGGATTTGTAACACAGCACTCTCGGCAGTTCATGTACTGATTTAACAGATACTGTGGAGAGCTCGACTGTTTCTGCAGCTGGATCTGTGCTGGTTCAGGATTTATCAAAGGGAAATCACAAAAAGCTTATTTTGTGACAACAAGCTACAGAATTGAGTTTTAGTACATAGCTATAGCCAGCATGGTTAGCTTGTGCTAAGAGCTTAAATAGTTTAAGTAACTATTCTGGAGGTAAAGCATTTTTCTGATGTCACAAGCAGTTTTAGCTGTAAAACATGAACTTTTTAACATATAAATAGCTGAAACTGTTGCTCTGACTTCACTTTACACTAAAATTGGTTGTAGTCAATTTAGGAATTCAGGTTCTTTCTATTTTTGTAATCACTGTACTGTGTTCTCTGGACGTGACCATCAGCAAAAAACCTAAAAAAAATGAAAGTATAAAGGCCTTTTCTGACTTCAGTGGAAAATGTCTGTGTAGAAGGAACGCTCCGGTCCGCCGCAGACGTCTGGCTTTTACACAATGAGGGACGAGGCTGGTCGCCAAATATACAGTTTTTTTTAAAGGCCGGAGATGACAGAAGGCAGTGTACAAACACACACACACGCAAACACACGCGTGCACACACACACACACACACACAGACAGCAAGGAGGCGCACAGATGGTGGCGCAAGTGGAAAAAAAAACAAGACAAAAGCAAATAAGATGTCAAGGTCATGATGCTCTTAACACCAAAACTACACCCAGACCTCAGACTCTGCACCTAACAAAGACTGGCCCTTAGAATCAGGGAAAATTAAATAAGATGCACCAGAATTTGATATGTAGCTGGATTTCCGTGTTTCCTACCCTTGACTAAAGCTAGTCCCTGTGTCTTCATGGAAGTAAAAACCTTCTATGTTAACAGCCTCCAGGTCAGTTTTTTGGGGTTAGGGTTACTGTTAGTAGTTATTAAACTTCACACAAGTAGTAACAGCATGGAAAACACACAGGCTGTAAACACACACACAAACACAGGTGGCATATGTGTGGCATGATGGTGGGGTGTGCTGCATAGAGATGCACAGATGAAACTGTGGCAAAGACAGGAAGACGTCCTCCTTGTCCATACTCCTCATCCTCCTCCTTTCCTCTCTGAATAGAGGGAGGGATGTGTGGAGAAAGAAAGAGAGATGGGGAGACAGGGAGGGAGAGGCTTCCAGCTCTAAGACTGGGAGACAACTTACTGAGTGTGAGTTTCATCATCATCTGCACCATCATCATCCTCATCCTCATCATCCCCTAAGTGTGCCACATGGCCCCTGGGAGAGGAGGTGAAGATAGGAGTGGGGAAGAAGGGACAAGGGAGGGGTGGAAGGACGGAGGGAAGGAAGAGAGTAGAAACAGAGGTTGGAAGTAGGGAGAGCATAGGAGGGAGAGATTAAGGGAGAAAGGGAGCAAGCAAAGGAGATGGGAGATGACAACAGGACGAGGAGGAGGAGGTGGAAGAGGATTGGGGGAAGAAGGGAAAGGGGAGGGAGAGCTGAGTGAAGCTTGGTCCACAAACTACCTCTAACCCCTGAACCCAGATCTGAAAGGACTGAACAGATCCAAACAGATAGTGGAGCCCCATCTTCACACTGAGATCAATAAAAAATCAGCAGATTTCCCACAGAACTGAACAAACAGGGGAATTTATTCACAATTCGCTGCTGATTAATTCCACAACCAGACACTTCCTGACTGTTTAAACCTATACAGTCCTTGCAGATCTACACACCCCTCCACAACGTCTGATCAGTCAACTCAACTGAAATTTATATCCTTTATTTATAATAACTACACAGAGAAACAATCCATTCTTTGAAACTGGCTCGTATCAGAGAAAACAGTAAGTTGTTTTTAATGTCGTCTCCCTGTTGTGTCATTTGCTCTTGTTTTAATTGTCTTTTGATGCTGTTAATGAAAACTAAACACTTCCTTATTAATGAGGTGGGAAAATTCAATATCATGTACATATCTATGGCATTTTTATTCTTATTTATTTATTTTTAAACAGAAACACTGTCTCTACTTTGCAATGCTTTTGAACAGTGTTAAGTTGCTGTCAATAAAACTCAACACCTGCAGATATTTCACAGTAAAAGTCTATCAGGAAAGCTTTTAATGTGAAACATCTGTGCAGAACGCGATGAGTCTCATTGACAGTAGCTTTGCACTGATCGAACAAGCACCAAAGTAGAAGCATGTGGAGTTAATCAGTGAATAAAACAGTATTTCTATTTAAAAGAGAAACACTGAGCAGATAGTGAGTATGAAAAGTTTTCTTGAAGTCCCTTATTAGATTTTATTTATTTGAGCCAGGCATAACCTGAGCTATTTTTGAACACCTGTACAACAACAACAAAGCCTGTACTGTCTTTCTTTGGAAACAGAAAGGACTGAGCTGACTCCCTTCAAAGTGAACATATTGTAAATTTATCCCATCAAACAGAACCTTCAAGCCCAAACCATACACAGTATACTAACCCTTATCTTGTATTTAGATACAGTAAAGTATACAAATATGCTGTGACAAAGAAGAATCATGGTCAGCTGGTTAACTATCAGACCTCCGTCTAAAAGCCTTTCTAAATAATTGTTAACAGTCTCTCCATCCTCTTGGGAATACCACAGTGGTTAGGTTTACCACGTCAGAATAAATAACAACTGTCTGTCACAGATAAGCAAGAAAAAGCCACTTTCATCTACCTGTCAGATTCCTGTTGTATGTATTCTGCCACAGGTTGAGTGGTGCTGCGTGGTAACATCCACCTCAGAGGCACATGTACAGACTAAAACAAACCAAGAACTGCATTTACTGCAGGTCTCGAAACTGCGGCCGGGCTCTACTGTTACTGCTGTCCGTTAATGGGGACGAAAAAAGGAGAAAAACTGGGAGCAACTAAACTAAAGAAACTACATTTTAAGAATATAATAATTTTAATATAACTTGATCATGTAAGTAAACATAGATCCAACAGACCTCCCTCGTAAACAATGAAGACTTGCATAGAAAAGAACTGTAATTTGGGCCCCACTGACTAAAAGGTTTACAAGACAACTTTGTCCCCTTTGTCTAGAGATGTGAAAACCCTCTAATCTTTGTTACTGTGCAGACCAAAGAATTCAATGAAACACATTTGTCGTAACAGATCATAGAAAATAGCAAAGCACAAAAACGGTGATCATCATTGTCTTTGGGGCAAATACGAAGAATTTCTCCACAGACTTGCCAGTATAATTGCTAAGAACACCCACTGCAGCTTTGGCTAAGAAACTGCATATACGTGCGTGCATGTGTGTGTGGGTGTGTAGGTGAATGCACACAAGAGAGTGTGAGTGTGTATGTGTGTGTGTGTGTGTGTGTAAGCCATGCTCTGCAGGAAGCTCCTATAAAGCACTGCCTTTTCCTGATGACATCAAAGCGTGAAGCAAGCCGCAGAGGGAAAATAAAAACCCACGAGAGTCCAAACTGCTGAGGGCCATGACAGCCTGAGGGCGTTACAGCAGCGTTAGTTGCGTGTGATTGGCCCAATTAGTCCTGCCGTTAACAATGATTGGCTGATGGGTGGGCGTGGTTAGAAGACCGGCAAATCAAAGCACCCTGGGTCAATCAGGGTGTGAGAGGAGTCTGACTCACCTCTGATGAAGCTCTTCCTCCACAGACTTGAGAAGACTCCTGTTTGTTGAATAAGTGAAGAGAAAAAGGCACACGAGGAAATGAGAGGAAGAAGAAGAAAAAAAAAAAACCTCAATTAAGAATTTATTTGCTGAGAGTGAAGGTCTACATGCTTTAGGAATCTTCTCGACTCTGGAGGACGTTCTGCTGCCCTGATCTGAACCTGAGCTTTCTGCTGACAAAGCACACTTGTCAGCAGAAAGCTCAGACCAACACACAGCTTCAGTGTCCTCAAACTACAATCATGAATAAATCATCAAGCCTACAGCATGAAATCTCTCGCTGCCTCACATTCTGGCTCTCCAATACTTTGTCCACAACTTTCCTCAATCTAGATGGTTAATAATAATAATTAAAAAAAAAAAAAAAAAACTAGGTCAGCCACAACTGTAAATGAAGGAACAGGAGAAAATTCAAGCGACAGAGAGAAAGATGATGGTGGAAAAAAGAGGAAGAAACAGACATGATGAGAGAGACAGACGGACAGAACGTGAAGGTGAGACTCACTTGTTTCCTCCCAGTAGACTTGGTGAATCATGGCCGTACTCCAACTGCAGGTCCTACGAGACAGACGCAAAACATTACTACTGTGACGTGATAATTCAGAACTGGCTCATTTTAAAAAAGGATGCTACGTATCTGATTTCTCCAGAGGCACAAACAGGGCTGAAGCTCTGGGCCATGTGGCTAAATAACCACACTGAAGCAACGACCACAACTGAAACCCTGTTCAAGTGCCAAAATGGCTGCAGGGGCTGCTACTGTAGCAGCCGCAGTGACAGTTCAACAGCCTGCTAGAAATAACACCAACCCCCATGAGACAGGATTTCACCACAAGTAGAGTTCATAACCACAGACACACACACACAGATGTATACAGTGGCTAACTGTGCGTGTATAGATTTGACTCTTGCTGAGTTCACATTGTGGCTTAATAAATGTGTTAATCATACCATGTTTGCCACGAAAGCAATTCCCTTTTTTCTTCATAGCTTTGATAAAGCAGATGTTTGACGATTACAGATTTGTTCATATAATTAAAAGTGCACCTGTCATGAATGAAATAACAGGTGCAAGATAGGTAACTGAATAATTTGTGTCTCTTTCTCCTACAGGAAGATATTTACGGACTCTAAAAGACTAAAGCAATTGTTGAATTCCTACTTTATCCTCATCAGAAGAAGCAAAAAGACGAGCAGACTGACAGGTTGTAGATACCTGCAGTGATCCTGCTCAGTTTTTTTCAATATCTTCTTAGTTGGTTCAACATAAAAGTTGCTTTAAACCTGTGGTCCCTGTGGCTTGTGATGCCCTAAAATGAAGTGTACTCATGACCTGCCATCACAAGTTATGACCTTGTTTCAGCTTTGGGTGCAAGTTTCAACTATTTCAAAAGAAAAAAAAAGGTAAAAGGGAAAACCACTAAAGTTAACATAAGAAAATATTAAAAAAGTTCTTGCTGAAATTACAGCTATAGCTACCAAGCTAGATAAGCTACCCTAAAATCTAATGGGGGGGGGGGCACTACACAGCAGATGAGTTAGCTGTGAACAGAGCTTTTTTAATGTTTTATTTTTTCTTTTTTTTAAGTATCCAGTTGCGCCATCACGCCTCTCCGGCATGTGGTGAGACCCAGAGCTTGACAGGCCTGCTGTGCCTCCTTACGGTTGTGAAGCTATGACTAAAACACAGCTGTTCTACGGCCCCCTTGTATATATATTGAGACCCCTAGTTGGGCCCTGACCCACTGGTTTAGGCGATTTAATCAATGAATCATCAACGTCTTTAAACTTGAACACATTATATAATAAGCTTCTTGAATGTGTACTGTTTTATGGTGATTCGTTACTTATAAGGTTTTGAGTTCCTGCAGCAGCTTTCCAACCAGGTGCAAGTTGATACAAGTTGATTAGTTTTGCAGGTGAACAATAAGCAGCGCTAGCTGAGCTCAGCGTCATTCTCTGACTGAAACAAATAGTATTTACAGCCACAATGTGAATGCAGCCTTGTGCCACAAAAGATAATGACATAATGCAACAAGCGTGCAGAGGGCAACACGCATACTGCAAACAAACAGATAAACACAAACACTCAGCCGAACACGCACACCCTCTATAAAAAGGCCTCATTGCTCTGGTCAACTACGGGACGTAAGAGGTTAGAGAACATGTAAGCAGTAGTGTGCGGAAGAGACACACACATTCTGTAGAGAGAAAGATCAAGAGAAACTGTATGTCAAACAAATGTCAGGTACAATACTGCATAAACTAAAAGGTTGAGTGTGAATGTTTATTCAATTTTAATATAAATGGTTATAATTAAGTGTCACTAAGTGTCCTTGAGCAAGGCACTACATCACTAGTGACCTCCGACCTTCTTCTCCGTGTGTGTGTGTGTGCGTGTGTGTGTGTCTGTCTATGTGTGTTTCACAGAAATCTCATATTTCAGAAAAAACCCCACGAGATTTACAATTTGATTTGATTTGACTGTTTGTGTGTTTTGTATGTTTATCTGAAAACAGGAAAGAACGACAACAACAACAACAACAACAATCACTAAGGACTCTTATCACCATGACAACTACAACACCAGTTAGTGAGGCAAAAGCCAAGGCTGGAAAAAGAAGAACAAAATGAACAGTAACAGATGGATGGACCAGAATAGATGGAACAAATATGTGAAAATCAACAAAAATACATGTTGGACACCGAGCAGCCAAAGCAATCAGCAGTCTGGAAAATGAAAAAAAAAAAAGGAGAGAGACCGCAGGGGCTCGGAAAGCAAGAGAGCCGAAATAAGGACAAGTACTTGTCCTTCAGAAAAAGATTAAGAATGAGAAGAGAAGTATGGAGAGGGTAAGATGGAGGTATGAAAAAAAGAACGTATAAGGTTAGAGGAATGAAGCCAGATTGAAAATAAAACGAAAAAGAAAGCAGGAGAGGCAGAAAGAGAGAGAGAGAGACAGATAGAAAGAGTACTACCAGATTAGATCTCGCGGTATAGTAGAGCTCCTCAACACAGTCCAGATAGGGCTCAGAATCACACTGGTCAGCAAGACAGAGCGAGAGAGACCTCAGTTAATACATTAACCTGGACTGATGGAGGGGGGGAAAC
>NW_019525109.1:499652-543877 GCF_002814215.2 Seriola lalandi dorsalis | reverse complement strand
GGGGGGTGGGGGGGATGGAGGCAAGGTTGCAAGAGAGAGGATGATGGATGAAAAATGAATGAAGGCCAAAATGGGCTATGACGTCAATGGATCAGCAAGACAGAGGAGGAGGTAGATACTGTAATATTAATCTGAAGAGAAGAGGCGATGGATGGGAGACAGATTAAACAAGGCATGGATGGAGCTAGGAATGAACTGGGGGCAGATACAAATCAGCAAAACTAATAAATGAAATGAATATATCATAGCAGCTATGTGAAAGAATCAGCAGCCTCCACTTTATGCCAGTTGGTAATATTTCTTTGAATTAAGACTAGTCCATGGTTCCTACTGTTGCTATGGATTCGTTGTTTTGTTTAGTATTACACAAGAAGTTAAATATGCTGAAAGTTTCTCCAGCCATCGACTCTTTGCTCTCTCTGGATTTGCTAGAGTCTCTTTTCAAAAGGCTGCTGCTAATCCTTTTATAAACTTTTACAGTATAAATGTAGTCATGATTTATTGATTTTATAATGCTAAATAAAGTATCTATCTATCTATCTATCTATCTATCTATCTATCTATCTATCTATCTATCTATCTATCTATCTAATCCTGAATGGACAGATCTTGAAGAGCTGAAAAACCACACTAGTCATCACGGCCGAGAGAGAACACACATTATTAGATTACTTTTGAGGAGAGGATGGAAACTGAAGGAAAAAGAGATGAATGTCACAGAATGTCGCAGACCTGCACTTGTGACTATGTTTCTTGACAATAAATAGCTGGAGGGACATAGGCAATGACTGAATATAAAGATGGCTGACATGACAGCTCCCCAAAAGTGAAGCCAAAACATCTCGATTGCCCCCTGGTGGCTGGCTGCGGTGTAAGTCCTAAACTCCGCCCCCTCCGTGTTAACGACATGGGCCAAACTAAAAAAATCAAAGTACAAGTCAAATACAATTTTCGCAAAGATAAATTAATTAGTTATTTGATGCTATAAAACTGGAGTGTGATGTCATGATTGACAGCTGTGATTGACTTGTGATTGGGTGTGGCAGGTGTGGGGGCGGGACCTTGATACCACTCCTTGATCACCAGCACAAGATGGCAGTGCCCGTATGTGGGAAATTTTGGCTTCATATTTGATACAGTAGGAGGAAGTGGAGACGAGACGTCCATCTTTAAATACAGTCATTGGACAGAGGTAAGAAGGAGGTGAGGGTTTGATTTTCTCAGCGGACTTCAGGGGACGAGGAATACAAAAGGGAGTTTGTGGGAAAAGTGCAAGTGCAAAGAAAGGACAGAAAAAGTGGAAGGCGGTGAGGGAAGGGAGGACTGACATTGTGACTGTACATGAACCCTGCACCATCCCATCTGTTCACTAGCAACCGCTTCTTTCACAAGTGAAACAAAACAAAAAGTCTATCTTCTGAGGACCTTAGTGAGTAAATCCTGTGAGATACGTGTCCACCCCTGCCTGTGAGTATGGAGACATTGTGGCAAGAAAGCTGTTATTTGCCACGCTTCACAGTTCACAGGCCAGGTGGGACATATGATCCCGCCAACATATTCTACGTCTGTACCCGGGTCTGCTCCATGCTAGAACATGAACAGGATTCCTCCACAGAAAGGCGCCTTGATCAGAGCCTGCACCACCTGAACTGGATCCTTTTAATGCGAAGGGGCAGCGGTTCTACTCTGAACTCCTCTTTTTGTCCCTGTCGGTTGATACTGCAAAGACAACTAATTTTGTCTGCTTGTATCCACAATCTCAAGCTTATGTGCACACAACAAATGGAGGGGGGGTCAGGTTATGGTCGAAAACTCAAGGCAAACAGATTGACATAAACTGCTGCAACCTGCTTTTAAAGTTCCTGTTTGACTGCACTTGGTCAGTAATCTGATTTCTTCTCTACCCAATAAGAGATTTCTGAACCGTAGCTGACATAATCGGGATAGATCGGGACGTCCCTAATGAAAACGCTTCAGTTCTGTATCTGCCGGAGTGAACTACGTAGATGGGCTTCATGTTCGGTTCACCACAGACTGACGACAACATGGGTTGGTCAGGGTGCTTCCTGTGATTAGGTGAGGATCAGCCATGCCGGTAGTGGTGAAGTGACAACCATACAAACCAAACAGTAGAATCTCACTCACAGAGAGACAGACACACACACACTCTCACACTCTCACACTCTCACACACACACACACACACACACACACACACACACACACACACACACACACACACACACACAGAAACATATGCCACAGGAAATAACTCACCGGCTCATGATGGGGTTCCGTCTCCTTTCTCAATGGAGGATCAAACTTCACCTGACCAACTGAGGAAAGAGAAAACGCAGAGACACAGGTGAAGACGGGGGAACAACATGAGATAGGATGATAGCAGGATAAATACAGAGAGCGTAGGTGACTTCTGTGGGATTTCTAACATAAAAAGAAAATCTATTTGAAGGTGAATTTGTTTGTGTTGACCTTGTGTACACACTCACAGTTTATCTCAGACAGCGTCTTTCCTTCCCTTGTGCTCCTGCTGGTGGAACGAATACGATGAGGAACCGAGACCGGAGACTATCAGGGAAGAGACAGAGACAAACACATACACAGTCAAGTAGCTGCTCAAAGAATATACACAGTGTAGTAATTTACACTGCACTTGAGAAGAAAAAAAGAAAAAGAAAAAAAACCTAATCCTGGTGCTACTTCCTGTGGGTGGGATTTGATGACACAGCAAAACAGCCAGCTGCACTCTGCAACCAGACAACCAAAACCTAGCAACACGGACGGAAAACACAAACCTTCCAGGCAACAACATTAACGTTTCACTCTAGCGTTGTCCTCTATACATTGTGTGATGTACAATAGTCTAAGACTTCCCATATAACAGCTGACACCAGCGTCACTCCACCCACTGACCTGCAGACCTTAACTCAGCCAGTGTTGATGTGTCTCCATTAAAATACACTGAGACACTAGTTATTGGTTTCATGACCAACCTGTTTATTTTCTTTCTGTACAACTGGTCATTCGCAGATACAGTGCTTCCAAAGAAGGCGAACTCTACTTGACTTCCTGTCTTGAGTATTTAATGTAAAGACGTAAACTCAAAACACAGCAACCTCAAACCATGCTTGTAAAGCGACCAGAAAAAAGACAAACCAGGACTTTTAAAAGATGCATGTAAAAGCCACATCTGTAGCTCAGAGCAACCAACAGGTTTGTCTATTTAAAACCACCTCTTAACATTCTCATAGCACCACAAATCATGGTTAGTAACTGCAAAGGCAAAGGTAGATGAAGATGGCTTCCATAATCCCCACCCTTTTCATAATGCATCCTGTACATCCTGTGTTTCCAAACCACCAGATGGAGAGACAAGGTTTTGATCTTTTAACCAGAGCCGGGTAAAACAAACCAAAACTATTTCAAACTGCTTAGACAGCGTGATGAGATTAACTGTATCTCCGATTTAAAATATTTTCCTGAACCTCAAAGTCCTTAAAATTGAGGCTTGAGTTTTATTTTCATTCAGAAACCAAACTCTTGTGGACAGAAAAAAAGCCACAATGTCAACACTATTTGTTCACAAGTACAATTTGACCTGGATGTGGTTTAGATGCATTATTCTAAGTTCGAGTCTGATACTGTCAGACTTTGGAAACCATCTTTATGAACCTAGACATTTCTGTATCGCCCAGCTGCTGCCACAGAACTAGAATGAACTGAGCTGATCTACGGTGATGTTACTTCTTGATCTGCTGTGGTGTAGCCAATATGGCTGCCGAAGAATCTAAATAATGATGTCATGGAAGTGAGCATAGTTTTGTGTCATTTAAAAAGTTGTAGTATTCATTACACTTACAAATTATTAAAATAAATACCAGTAAAAACACTAAAACCCCACTATATACTGTATGCCATTCATTTTGTCTAAACCTTATCTATCTAGTTTTGTTTATGCAATTAACGCTCGATACAGTTTTGGCTAAAAATCATAATATCTACTGTGTAACTTTCTATCAACATCATGACTTTTAACCTTTGAAGACATGTCAAGACGTTTCAGAACTAACAACAGGGCTGCAAATAATGATTATTCTCATTATCATTTAATCTGCAGACACTTTTTTGACTAATGATTAATGGTTTTGTCCAGTAAAAGACACACTGTCACACACTGGGGTGAAGTGTCGTGTCTGACCAACAGTCCAACCTGAAGATATTCAGTTTATTATCATGTGTGACAAAGTCAAGCATCAAATCTTCGCATGTGAGAAGCTAGAAACAGCAAATGTTTGATGTTTTTGCTTAAAAAATGATTAAAACAATTATTCTTTTAGCAAAATAGTTGCTGATTAATCAACAAATTAATTACTTGACTAATTATTGCTGGCATAACTGACAATATTACATAATTGTTAATTGAGGAAACTGAAACTATGATCATATGATTCCATAAAAACAACCCCACCAGCTGATGTGCATGTCAGCAGAAAGGCATGAACGTTAAATACAAGTGCTCACTGGTATGTTGAACTAATTACACAATCGCCATGGCAATCCATCAACAGTCTGAACCTCACATGCCAATGTCAGTTTCCATGACAACACCAGTAGACGCTCAGTTGAATGGAAATCCACGTTCAGTTCATTCAGTTCTGTGGTCGTCCTCCTCCACGTAAAAACACAACTGACAAGTCTGGTTTGTGTTGTACCTTCCTACGGGCCGCAAAACGGGGTGCACGTCGAGCACCGGGGCTTATGGGTAGGAAATGACCCCTGTACTTAAACTGAGGAGGAGGTCAAGGATTGGGGAATGGAGACAAGACGACAGGGGGGAAAAAAGAGAGGGAGAAAGAGGGAGAAAGAGAAAAGTAAGGAGAAAGGAGAAGTGCTACAAGCAGGAAGAGGAAAGCGGAAGAAGAGGAGCAGAAGGAAAGAGAAGACAGAAGCCAAGAAGAGTGAAATGAAACAGGAGAAGAAGGGTGGAAGGAGAAGCGCACAGGGCGAAATAAGGAGAGGAAAGAGGGAGTAGGGGACAAAGAGCAGAAAGATGAGTCACATGTGCCAGGGAGAGGAGGGACTGCGGCTGAGGAGAGCGAGGGTGGATGGCGCAGGAATTTAATGAAGAAGAACAAATGAGGAGACAGAAGGACACCATTTGAAAGGGAAAGAAAAGAAGCGAGATCCAGCAAAACATAATAATTTCTCTGATGGCCTGGCTGCAAGCTTGATGACACTTATTTTGGAAATCAAAACCTCAAAGAGAAGGCCAAAGGTTACCTCGGGTTCAGGGTCGTCATCATCAAAGTCGTTGTAGGTGCTGTGGTCGGGGTTGTTGGCTTTGTCCAGCAGCTCGATTGCCAGCGTCCTGCTGAGAGGCTGCGACACAAAAGGGTGCTGGAGGACCGAGAGGAGAGGGAGCCAATCAGAGCGATGTCTTTAAATGACCAATCAGCAATGACTAACAATTAGATAACCCCAAAATATTCAAGCATTGAAGTGTGAGAAGCTGTGACGGATGTTTGATGGGTCTGGTTGGTCAAGTTTATTTAATAAACTGTATATTTTTAGTATCAGAGACATACACCTGAAAAACAGGGGAGGATTTCAGATGAGATGTACCGACCTATGAAACAGGGATTTGCTTATATTTTATATATAATGTACAACTGTAGCAATTAATGCTTTTAAAAAGTCTGCATACATGTAAACAAACCAATAGGATGACACACTTTAATGTAGGAATGGTCTATGCTGCAGTTTGTATCCTTAAATCCCAGTTCAGCTGGGATGGGTAACTTCAGAGAGCTGGACCACTTGTGTTTTTTATAAATATGCTGTTTTATTGCTCACCTGCAGGAGTTTCTCAGCCGTGGGCCTCTTCTTTGGGTTCTTGGTCAGGGCGAGTTTGACAAAATGGTGGAAGTTATTTGTCCTGTTTGTCCAGCAGAGAGAGGACGACAGAGAAAAAGAGAAAGAGTTCATATTCCAGCCTTGAAACAAGTGAGACACAGATTTGATAAAACTGGGTAACATCAACAGTAGGGTTTATGCGTCTACAGTAAATGTGTCTCAGTGGGTGAAGGGACAGGGTGGGCTCTCACCATTTGAGTTTATCTTTCAACTTAGGAGGCTGGAAATTACTCTTGGTCATTAGGAACAGAGCCCTGTGGGGAAAGAGAGAAAGACAAGGATTAATCCTCAAGACTTGACTACAGTGGCGTAATGTTAAACAGTGGTGAAAGAGCCTCTTGCACAGCACGCAATTATAATGACAACATCTTACAAAACATCTGTTGTAGGTTCTGAAAAAGTTACATATGACTGATTAAATCAAACTAATATAAAATCAGGAGATACCTTTGAGAAGTCAGGCATCAGTGCTATAAACACAGATGGGGCTTTTCTGCTCCAATCAGTGAGTGAGGTAAGAATTGAATTTTTCATATTCACACCATATGTATAATGCACAAAGACACACTTCTCTACCTCATGGGGTGCAAGTCAAACATGGGTGGTTGTAGTTCAGCCAGCTCTATTGCAGTAATGCCCACAGCCCAGATATCACACAGCTGGTTGTAACCTCCTTTCCTCTCCACTGCTGCAACCTCCGGAGCCATCCTACACAGAGAGAGCGAGAGAGAGCGAGAGAGAGCGAGAGTGAGAGCGAGAGAGAGAGAGAGAGAGAGAGAGCGAGAGAGAGAGAGAGACAGAAGGAGGGCATGAAAAAAAACAAGAGGGAAAGAACGGGAGTAAAATGTGTGTTAATTTTTTTTCTTCACAAAATCAGGTTAATTAAACAGCTAAACACAAGAACTGCATTAGATTTTTTTTTTCTCCAGTGTTTCCCTGCAGCAGCACAGAGGGAGACGCCACCATGACCTTGATCTACAACCCTCTTGACGTCTCCATGACCCTTCGTCTGTCTGAGTTTCTCTAGAGCCCAAGAATACTATTCATTCCTGGTTTGTTAAGGTTTTGTGAGGAGGTGAATAATCTGGATTCACTACAGCAAACATCAGCTAATGCGATAAATGCATGAAACATGTTAGATGAGACATTCTGGCTTGTTCCTCTAGCCTGAGCCATTAGACAAATTCCTTGATACTGCCTGATGTAAGACAGTTTATCAAATTCCCGCCCTATCCCCAGCTGCTTCGAGGCTTCTCACATGCAGTAGGAAGTTGGATTTTACACATTTACTTTGTCAGCATGTTTATCCACATGCAGATGACAGAGAAAAACAAGCACGACTCACCAGTAAGGAGTTCCAATGAATGACTTCCTCTTGGCAAGAGTTGCTGTGATCTGGGCTGATACACCAAAGTCAGCTGCAGAGAGAAAAAGGGAGAGGAGAGGAAAAAAAGGGGGAAAGGGAATTAGAAAGAAGAACGAAATAGAGATTAATAGAAGGGAAGGAGTGAAAGAATTGAAAAGGGAATAAAGAATGAAGAAAGAATGTGAGCAAGAAATAAAAAATAAAAAAAAGTATGAGAGTAGGAACAGCAATGATTATACGAAGGAGGGAGCAGGAGAGACAGAGGAGAGAGAAAAGAAAACCAAGCCAGTAAATGAGGCCATTCAGATTCACGCTTTTGAAGCAGAGGGAAATTGCAGAGGCTTTGCATGTTCCTCTTACCTAGTTTAACGTAGCCGTTGTCTGTCAGGAGGATGTTGGCTCCCTGTCAGAGACAAACACGCCATGCATCAGGAAACAACACCAGAAATCACAACTTCAGGTCAATTCAAATGAACTTGAGAAGCAACATTCAGCTGTGCGGGTTTGTTGCAAAGTGATTTATCATTGATCAGTGCATCCTGCAGCTATGATTCAATAATCATTTCCCCTGCCACTAACCCCATCAGCTGTGTTTGGCGTTCAATTCTTATTTTCTTTCCCTTTTTATCACTAAAAATGTACAAACTGTAAAGTGGCTCTATGACAATTTTCACAGCTTCTCAAGAGGAGTTGATTTCAATATAAAGCTATTTCAGTAGTTGCTGTGTATTTGACTAAACTGTAAAAAGGTTTGATCTTGCTCTTCATTTTATAACATGCATATTCCATACATACGTTTTCTCCAAACTCACCTTGATGTCTCTGTGCATTTTGCCTTTATTGTGTAGATAGTATAAACCCTGAAAACAGAATCACAATTTTAAAATGCGTATGTGGAGCACAGTTTGATCATGAGAAAATTGTTAAATAACTCAGCTAAGTTTCCCGTTGTCATTTATTTATTGATAAACCATGAGGATTAAGCAGAAGAGCCAATGAACACTTCCAATCATTCATGATTTTGGTGTCTATGCTCATCATTTCACGGAGAGAGAATGTGAAGCAGCTCCAGCTGGTTATTATCCCCCTCTTCTATTCAAATAGACACATAGACTGATATAATAACCACACTGTATACGTTACCTGCAGGGTCTCCCGTGACATGTAGGCTATCTGTGACTCTGACAAGGGCCCGGTTACTGCAGGAGTGAAAGAAGGAAGAGACAGACAAACATCGAGAAAGAAAGAGAGAGATGAAGGAATATTAAAAAGTGAGAATGATATAAAACTAAATATAAAAAAACAACAGTTATCAAAATGTGTGTGTGTGTGTTTGAGTGCATGTTGTTACCGTGATAGATGTCCTGCAGAGAACCTCCTCCACAGTACTCCATACTGATCCATAACTTATCTCTCCTTCACACACACAGAGTATTTTGTCAGTATACCTTTACACATACACACAATGTCTCACACAACTAATTTCTTTTTTCCATCTGTCTATTATTTCCACACACACACACACACACACACACAAAAACCAGAGTAATGCAATGTTCTTTAATATCAACAACATGCCCATTGATGACAACCATAACTAAATATTGTTACATCTAACACTCACACACACACACACACACACTTACCGGAGATAACTGCCAAAATAGGCAACAATGTTGGAGTGTTTACAGTCCTTCATCATTATAATCTCCTGCTGGACGACAGCAAAGTCCTCACCTGGAGAGAAAACACATGTGTGTACACACACACACTATTACAACAATAGATTACAATGATAATCTAGTATCTAAGTGCTTGATGTGGTCATTATTATTTACAAAGCAATACAAAGTAACAGAACGATGGAGAAGTGGATTTGTGTTTGAGTCAGTGTGTGTGTGTGTGTGTGTGTGTGTGTGTCTGGCTAAATGATGCGGGGCAGACTCATGGAAGCCAGTGTAAAAGGATGGAGGGCAGCAGAGCGGGTTTCTACATATTTTCCTTCTTTAAATTCCACATTAAAGACCTTAATTATTTAGCAGCGGCGTGATGATAAATTTCCACACTTCCTGTAACTTCTGACGGATTTTTTTGTTTGTTTTCCTTTTTTCAGTGGCGGAACAGATGATGGAAACCAGCAGAGGGGGAGGAAAGGGAAAAATAATGCATGGGACAATGATAGAAGGAAAGGATCTATAAGTGTAGGGTGAGAGAGGGAGTGAACAGGGGGGGAGTGTGGAAAAGAGTCCCATGAAGGAAAAAGGCTAAAGGAAAAAACGGAGAGAGAAAAATTGAGGAACACAGGCTGAAAAAGAGATTGAGAAGGAGATATAGCAAAAAGCAGGGAGATAAAGGAAAAGAGAGAAAGATGAGATAACTCACCCGGTTCCAGTTTGATGACTTTGATAGCAGCCAGCTCTCCTGTGTTAACATTACGAGCCTGAAGGAGGGAGAGAAGAGAGAGAATGGGTGAGTGGCGCCTTTGAAACAACGGTTATTTCTTAGCAATGTTGTTCATGCAACTTTGAGGCAGACTTGAGCTGCACCGACTCCATGTGTGAAAAAAAAAAGATTATACTGTACAGTATATTGGTGTTTGATAAACCTTCAAACTCGTGGACCTGCACCATAATCCCCCCCCCCATTCAACGGCAGCCCCTCGCGGTAAAGGTCATACAGCGATGATGGAGACAAGTGCAATGGAGAAACAGCAGGCATGATGGGAAAGTTGTAACTAATACTTTAAAGACATTTCAGAGCGGCTGGATCCCATTTGGAACTGTTGCACGATTACCTTTAATCCAATTGTCAGACACACAATCCCTAATCCTTTCTCCAGTTTAGACCCTGATGCAAAATTACATGAGTCATGACATTTTGTCACGAGTGCTTCACCTTCACGTTCCTGATCCAACCAGGAAAAAAAAACTAACAAAACACGATGATCCAATATGTTGCTTGCAGCCAGTTTTAAGGCAGGGTGACAGAGGGATGGCTGGACCTCAACACAGTTTTTCCTGTATTCCTGAAAAGCTGATTTTTATCGAAAGTTGTTTTTTGCAGAATGCAGAGGCAGATTTTCTATAAATAGCACAGCGTGTTTACCTTTAGCAGCAGAACTGGTCGGGAGAGGAATTCTATATGAAGTACGCATGAATAAAAGATGGTTTTTCAGAGGACACATGAATTGCTCACTTCTCCCAGGCCAAGAGTGTGCAAGTATGACTGTGTGTGACATTGCATTAAGCATGTGTGAGAAAATGAGAGGGGGAGGGAGAGAGAGAAAGAGAGAGCGTGTGTGAGAGTGTGTATGTGAAAGAAACAAAGGGAAAAAGGTGCCTCTAGTTAACTGATAAGAATTTCAACATGAGAGACAAAACAAAGAGTTTCAATACCATTAACAGCTTGGAAGTAATTTGTCAAGTCTCTGACACAACAGCTCTAATTTCTTCTTCTTCTAGTCTCAAGGAAGCAGCTGACAGAAACACCCCCATCTACCCTGATCCTGGCTGCAGCCTCACCAGCATATTTACCCAACATCAGTGAGGGAAACCATGACATTTTACATTCTGGTCGGTTCACTTTAGGGGGAAGTTGTCAAATGCTAGAGGGTCGATATAAGGGTCTTTATGATAACATCCATCAAGCCTCTGTCACTGGTGGAATTTCCATTTTTGATATAGTCACATCAGGACAGAGAATAACAGGATGATATTCACAGATTACAGTATATAAAAAAGTGAAGTGTTTTCTCTAAATACATTGCATGTATAAAAATGTTCCTAACTAGGCACAATTAATTTCTAAAAACTCAAAATGAGACGTACATAAAATTGCATTGAAGTTTTCCATGCTTGTGGTGCAGTGATAATGTGCTAACTGAGCTGCCTCGTCAGCACGAGCAGTGATCGCCCTTATAGCTGAAGGGTGAAAGAAAAAAAAAAAAAGAAAAAAAAAGTGGCACAAACAGAAATTCAACTTCAAAAACAAGACCCAGGAGTTCTGCCCACACAAGTGCACTGCAGAAACACAACAGCGAGGAGGAGACTAAATAAAGTCAAGAACTCAAGGGTAACCACAGGAAGAACAACCGCACTATCAAATATTAATCAATAACGTTACACACAATGAAGACGGATTTTTAGTTTTGTCGAACAAGAGGACAAGAACTGTTTCCTCGGTTCAAGAAGAAAATCAAGTGAAGAAGAACTGAGGCAGAGGACGAACGACAGAGGCCGGCCCACTCCAAAACAAAGCTGTGGTGGGAGGGGGGACGGACAAAGAGACGCAAAGAGAAAAGAAGAAGAGAGAAGCCGAGAGGAGAGCACAGACAGTGTGTCTTCAGTCTGAGATGACTCATAGAGCTCAGTGCCACTGTTAGTGGCAACAACACACAGCCTGACTCGACTTGACTGACTGGTTGTTGTGACTGACTGACTGACTGACTGACTGACTGAAGCAAGCTGTTTGGTGTGATCAAGTAGGTGCAGGTTTGATGATCAGTCCCCCAAAAGGCCTGCTATACTGAAGTGCCCTTGAGCAACAGCCTGAATTCCTCTCTGACATCCAGTGCCGAGGCAGGCAAACGTATTCAAGCACAAACAAACTCACGCTGAAAGACGTTTCAGAGGCCTGAGCGAGCAGAAGAAAACAAATGATGCTGTGTGACGCTCGTCTGGGCTAATCAGGAAACAACAAGGAAACAACAAGGAAACATTTTCACAAACTTTCACGATCCATCAAGCTCAACTTTTTGTGTCAACCAGTGCGATTCACAAAATGCTCAAGTCCATCAAATCTAATTAGTTCTCTTGTGTGATTCATGGACAAAATGAATGAATGACATGTAAGAACAATACTGAAAATGCCACAGCAAAGCAGTGCAATCCATCATTCCCTGACATTTCCATTCAGTGACGAATCAGTGGCTGAACAAATAATGATCTACCAAATGATCAAACACCTAAAACCACTTCATAGAAAGCTGTTTTTAATAGTTAGATTTAATAGATGGGAAAACAAAACGCAAAAGTTTATCGCTCTAACTCTAATTTATTCTAGGTGAGAACTTTGAACCCGTCAGCTAAAATGTCACATAAATGAATAACTAAGGTCATCACCACTACATGAACACAGCCTGGGTCCCTGACTGTTACATGTTGAGACAAAGTGACTGACTTGGTGCTGGTGACACAGAGGAAGGGTGATTAAGGCGACAAAGCCAATGATGCACTGTATGTACTGGGGAATAGGGGCTGATGCATGTACCAATACAACAACTGAATTTCAGGATCGGAAAACTGTTTTTCTACATAATATTTTAAGAAATAAACACATCCTTCTCCATTTAACTAAGGAAGACAAAGTTCACAAATATTCAACACAAACAGAACTTAAAATATTCCCAATTATGATTCAAGTTAGAGACTGTCTCATCTGAGAAGACAATATGTCAATATGAGCAAACAATTCATGCAAAATTCTGGTGCTCAGCAGCATGAATGGATTAATGAACGGGTCTTCGGGGGAACTGGCCCTGGGGCCCAATGAGTTAAGGGCTCCTGGTCCACAGCCTCTCTTTGAAGTTACTGTAAACATTTCTTGCTGGGAAGTCAAGCGAACGACTACAAAGCGACACAAAACAACTACAAAGAGACACAGAATGACCACAAAGAGGCGCACAGTGTGTGTAGTTGAAAGAGAGGGGGGGGGTGAAATGACACGGAGACACAGAATTAAGTGACTACATGCAGCATTTTCAGTCTCCTTCAGTCTGTGGGTCTTGCTCCTATGTGGTTGTGGTGGTGGGGGGGCGTTTACATGTCTGTGCCCAGGGGCCCGTTGTCTCATAATCCACCCATGCTTAACAGTATTTGATAGGTCGAGTTATGGACACATCTTGTTGAGTACCAGAAAAAATATTCAGCTGTGATACTCAGCCCTGCTTATGAAATTTTAACATAATGAGAATTGACTTAATGCAGAGAAGCACATTTCAGGACTGTTGGATATAAGAGTTGTTACTTTCCATGTGCTGTATTCCCAGATCAGCACTGGCTCGATGTAGGTCTCTACTACACAGTAATGGAGAAACTTAGCTCATATCCATCATTAACACCTCTAGTAGGCTGCGTGTGTGTGTGTGTGTGTGTGTGTGTGTGTGTGTGTGTGTGTGTGTGTTTCTGTGTGTCATATACTCAGCATATGGCCAGCTCAGTGGAGGATCAGTGTGGCATTTCACTCTCTCCTCTCTCTGGCCATGAACAAACAAACAGTAACAACCTCAGCAGTAGCAGCTCACCATGCTAATCATCCCACTCAGCTTGAGCTGGAAACCTGCAACTAAAAAAATAAATAAATAAAAGTGTACCACTTGATTTCATTCTGAGCTTGTTTGCTTACAGTACTTTCAATTTTGTCTGAACTGAATTAATGTTCATCCTTTACAGCTCCGACAGGCGCTTTTGTACCATCTATCGTTGATCTGGTGTGACAGTAGTCTTGTGAGCTTAACTACTGGCAGGCGACTTATCTGACAGACTGTCTTACATAAGGTCAGAGGTCATGTGGGTGTAGTGGTCCTCTTCGTAGAGTCGAGTCACCTCAGGTCACAAGTTCATGTTCAAGGATTAACCCACTTACTCTCTGCTTACTGATACTATCAACAAAAATCCAATATCAACTATCAAGCCACTTTTAAAAAACCCATATACTTAGTAATAAATTACAGATTTCTAACTGAACTGTTTACAAGAAGTATAAAAGCACCATAGTGCAAAGGATCCTAGTCACCTCCTGTCATGGAATCAGATAAGTTGGAAAACTTGCCTGCTGAACTTTCTGGTGCAATTACAATCTGGTTATCCTGGGGGCATCCGAGTACAAGCACAGCCCTCTGCTAAAAGCCAGTGAACAACTCCAATGAGTGCGGATGTTAAGGCCTGGGGCGATCACTACAACAGTAGTTGGGTATTCACTTCCTTCGATGAGATTTTTCCAAGAGATTGGAGGTTTCAAACAGGTGACCGTCCAATCACAAGCATGCCTCTCTGACCTTTAAGATAACCAATGAATTCGGCCATGACAAACTTCTTAATTAATGCCTCGTTCTTGACTCGCATTTCACAATTATCATATTAACTACTGTCATGTGAAAACCTTTTTCACTTCAGATGAAAGATTATCTCTTCCTCTGTTGGTTAACTAACTTGTTCTGGTGAACATCTTCCAAATCCATTGGAAAATGTAAAAATATCAGCGACACCAAGCTCAAGTCAAAGCACTTCAACTTCAGTAACCTGCACCGGTCACAATC
This sequence comes from Seriola lalandi dorsalis, assembly GCF_002814215.2. Lineage (NCBI taxonomy): Eukaryota > Metazoa > Chordata > Actinopteri > Carangiformes > Carangidae > Seriola > Seriola lalandi. The sequence goes on along the minus strand of NW_019525109.1, from coordinate 529,266 downwards.
CAATGAGCACACAGTCCAGGTCTCTTTTGTAAAACATAGAAAGCAGATCTCTCTTTAAACAAAATAAACACAGTCATTTTATCATTCTCTCCTAGGAAGTAAAAGGTCAACACATCAAAACATCTGTTAATCAGTATGAGAACTGAGTTAAAAAGAGAATGATTCAATAATACTTTTTGTCACAGTGATGAAGGGACAAACCTGCAGCCTGTTTTCTTAGAAATGTCAGTCTTAACAGCTACACAGCTCAGCCATTACAAACGCACTGCACCAGGAGGCGAACAGGTCAACGCTAAACGCTTTCCAAATATCCAGTTGAAGTGTAGTAACATACTGCTTCATGTTTACTCTTGTTTGTTGGTGAAATGCAAGAGAATTGACTTTTCAAATATGAAAAGGTTCACATTAATTGGTGACCCTAAGTTGTTTTCACAGAGGCATTTATTGAGTTTAAAGAGGATCTGTCAGATTTCATGAATCAGACCCTGGTGATTGACAGTAGCAGCTCCTGTACTTCAGGAAAGTTCGACCTGCTGAGTGGAGGTTTTCCAGGTCAAATGCAGCAACATAGTGCTGTTAAAGTGTCTCTGAGGGTGGAGGGGGGGCATGGACTTCTTCACCTGTCACACCATTAATTCTTTTGTTGTTGGCCCACCCTGCAGAGAGGTGTCACAACCATTCAGTCTGCACAGCAAACAGTTTCCAAAGCAACATCTACATCCCTGCAGACACTTAGTTAATCATTTAGTTAATAAAGGAGCAAATATGAGCCACAGGACCTTGCATTTAACTTTATGAACATGGTTCAAGTGTAATTTTAATAGCTGGTTACGCCCTGGCTCAAGATAACGTGAACCACATTGGCTAAGTCGCTTGTTTACATAGTTAAAATACATTAAGCGCTTTAAGCAGGAGACAGACATATCAGGTCTGGCAGGTTTTACAGAGGAATGATTATAAAATATTTGTCTAATATGCATATGATATAAATTATAGTGAAATACAGAATCAGTTGTGCACTTTCTAAAAGGAAGGGTGTTAAAGCTTATTATTCTTCTCTAATATAAACACAGAAGGTAAACTTAATAGCACTCTGCCTGAATACCTGTGACTGTATTTAAAATGACTTCAGAATGCAATTACACATCTGGTTTTGTCCCATACCACCACTCTGTGTTATTAACTACTGTGCAACAACTATGCAAGTTATCAATGTCACTGCACCAATGGCACAGAGACAAATCCCTGCACAGTACATTAACTGTACTGGGCGAACAGAAACCGGAGAGCCAGGACGACTACATTTCCGATCTTGATCCAGAACACTGCTTTGCTTCAGAGCTTTTGTGAATGCAGTTTGAGGTCTGTATATCCACCTCAGTGAGAAAACAACTAGAGGAACAGTGACAAAAACAGGATGGTTCTGGGCCAGCAGCTTTTGGTGTGACTCTGTAGCCATCTGTGTGTGTGTGTCTATGCATGTGACGATACAATCATCTGGTTTTGTGTGTGTGTGTGTGTGTGTGTGTGTGTGTGTGTGTGTGTGTGTGTTATGCCGCAGTTCTGTCTTCCTCTGCTGGAGCAGTGGGAAACAATAGGACATGAACACACACACACACACACACACATACAACACACACAACACACACACATAAGGAGGAAGTGAGGATTCCTGCATTCCTGGACCATGGCTGCCCAGCTGTGCCACACACACCGAGGTCTGGCCAGAGGAAATAGTTACCATCACCACATTTATTACTGTTAAGTACATCGTACATCCAGAAGTGAGTGAATCCATAAACACAAGCCACTTAATATGGCTTCAATCATCTACGTAAGATCTTGATCCTTACTTTTATGAAGGGGAGGAGGGGCATTTAAGTCAAACTCAGGCTAATCAGTTTATCATCCTCTTTAAATCTGAGATAGCTCAAATTTTTATTCAGTTTAAGGGGATTTAAGTTGGAAATTCCTTTCACGAATACAGCCAAATGTACTGTCTTATTTCTATTTACATCCCACAAACAGCCACGTCAGCTCTGGGATATTTGCCTGGCTGTGCTGGTAAACTGACTCAAAAACAGTGGAACGTCACAGAAGAACAGGTAGCATTGCTTTCCCCTTACGTGAAGTCCAAAAATACCCAGATGCCTGGCATGATTCAGGAGCACACGCAGCTACTGAAACCGATTCGTCATTAACTGATCCCTACCCCGGTGAAGGCCGCCGTCTTCCTCTGCTTCCTCAATCACCTTGACAAAACTAACCAGTCATCCTATTTAAACAACCCAAGTTACATCAGATCTGTGTACTGTTGAATACTCGGCCTGTGCCGAGTCTTCTGAAGCACAGAGGGTGAGGACAGCTACAGTTTTTTGCAGCTTGCCTGCAGCAGGTTTTCATGGCTATAGAGCAACAAATTAAGCTCACACTGGCGTTTATTGGAGCTCTCGGGAAGCAGCCTCAGTGACAAAGTGGGACTGCAAAAAAACAAGCGTTGTTGCTTCCCTGCGCCGCCCACACCAAAGTGACAAATCAATACAAATCGTATCTTTAACATCGGTGAGCGAGCTGGCCGTTTACAGAACGAAAACAGAGCTCATCAACGTCTGGTATTCTTCCTCGCCAGTGTGTTTGGTTTTATTTGGTTTAAAGCATCACACACAAACGTCTGTTGGGTAAACACAAGCATGCTGCGTGCAGCGTACTGTCATCATGTTACAGGAATTCTGAGTTTAAACTGAATCAAACTCTTGCCTTCCACTTGGATTTCAGGATGCAGGATTAAAAATTGGAAATCACTCAAGTGCTGTCACCTCCAGTGCAAGGCAAGTAGGCCGGCTTTCTTCCAGTATCGACAAATACTAATGATTTACAGTAAATAGCATGTGAACATGCATAGTTGGTGTTATTTGCACAAGACGGTACGATGGGAGGTCGAACTGCTCAGCTGGTGCTCTAGTATTTCAGGAATCATTCTGATTTAAACTGTGACATTTTTAATCACATTAAGTTATTACAAAAATAATCAGTACAATGTGAAAAAATATACACAGCCCTAAATGCTCTATTGTCCTTTTTCTTTTTTAACATACAGCCTGTGGGGTGTCTGTAAAATTCAACCCTGCCTCACCCTGCCTTAAGGAGCAGCTGGAGAATTTCATTAGTCTGAGTTTGAATGGGGAGTTTTGGTGCTACTGAATGACCTAAATGCTGTTAAGGTATTTTACTCCCTGCTAAGGAAACATTCCTGAGGGAAATTAGGAAATCTTTCACCTGAAAATGCAGCAGTTTATTGACAGTATCAGCAGACAGTATGGGCAGCCTGAAACAAATATCGGTACCTCCCTCAGAAAAAAGAAAAAGAAAAAAGAAAAGAAAAAAAAAATCAAAGATATCATGTTCAGCCCCACAAGCTCCCTCTCTGGAGGATCAAACCTGTGATCTCGTGGTCAGGAGGCCTGTCACACCATGAGCCACCAATCCTCCTTCAGATTCTAACTCATAACAGACAGAGAGGCAGGGCCACAAACAGAGGAGAAAACAAGCTAGAAGAGTTCACACTTTGTTTCCTGCTCAAACATTCCTATCCAAGCCGCAGATTTTCACACAGCGGTAGAACCAAATATAGGCATCACTGAGGTTTACCAAATGCCCCGCTGCTTAGAAGCACAACCTTTAATCCAGAGGTTTCAGGTTAGAGCCCCCAAGTGTCCTTCAGCAAAACTTCTGTTTTCACTACGACGTAGAGCATCAGTTACATAATAATGCTACAAGCAAGAAATTACAACTCTGTTATCATCATTCTGTTGTGTTTAGGTTGTACAGCAGCGTTTATATGAGTGCACATTAATCAGCTGCCTGTTTGTAACAGATCTAACGGGCGAGTTAGCTCTGAGCTGCCGGCCTGGTGAAGAGATTATGTCAGACCTATCTGCCTGCAAGTGGGCAAGATACTGCACTTAAATTAGAAACAAACAAGATTAGCTACAACATGGAGGGGTACAATATGGAAAACACACTAAAATTAAAGAAATGATGACGGATAGCGGGGTATTTAGAAAGTACAGCTGGAATTAATGGCAGCTATGAGTTCAAAAAGACTTGAAATCTGTCACATCCATGGTCTTTAGGATACGTTATATTCCTGTAATTACCACAAATAGTCTGGAGGTTAACCAAACATCATCTAGTCCTATTAAAGCATTTAATGAATCTCCACTCTGCCAAAAGCCTCTCTCTCTCTCTCACATAATGGTGAAATTAAATTCCACAACAAAGTGGCTGCTACACAAACAACAACAGAGCTAGAGTGGGGATGTTTAACTTGCATAACCTGACTGATATACATGTGCAAATCAACTGGAAAGATTGCTTTAATATTTTAATAAGAACTTGTTTGTCATACTGAGTTGTTGTACGCTTCTGCTGAAGTTATCATGCTTCATGGTATATTTTTTCTATATGATATGGTGTTATCATAGCATTATAGAGGGACTTAACTTATGTCTGAAGGACTCATCTGTGGATTTATAGCAATCTCATCCTGCAGGGTGGCATCTGTTCTGTACTGCAGCGTTACTTTCCAGGTTCCTGTGATGCTATAAATTTTACATGACATGAGACAACCCTGTTGTGTTTCTACATTGTATTCTACTAAACTGTGTTATATAATTATGACTGCAATTGTTCTATGTAGGATACCCCATCTGACTGTGATGATGTTGGGTTGTAATTCAGGAACTGCCTTCCCGTTTGGATCCCAGCCTCCCAAACACAGGGCCCTGGTGAAGTGTGGGACCAATGACAACAGCTAGGACGCAACGTAAATCAGACAGGCGACGTAGAGAAGGACATCTCGGTTCCTTAATAAGTCCGACTAATTATTACTGATGTTGAAATGTGAATATGAACAATAGGTTGATATTATGGTTGTTGTTGTTGTTGTAGCTCGCTCAACCCTTTGCGCCTTTAGCCGAACTGGATTCCCAGGCAGGCAGCTGTCAGTCTCTGTCAGGACAAAACGGAGACAGTTTTAACAAATTCTGCAGCTGCCTCCTCATTTAAAACGACTAACGACAAACCCGCCAGGTTGTCTCCGCTTCAGTTTGTGTTCCCGTGCAGGTAACAAATCACTGCTTGTTGTCATGTTGTCAAAAATGTTCCCACGACTCAGCTAAAAGCCTCGTTAGCTTCTTGATGCTATCAGGTTAACTGCGTCCGTTGTCGGACAGCTAACGGCTAAACGTCTATTATCGGACACGTCTAAATCAGTCCGTCTTCTTCATTATTAATATTAAAAAAAATATTCGGACGATGGCCGCAGCATACGGCGTGTGAACAAGTATGTCACAATTTCTTTGTAACTACTCGCACTTCTGTGGGATTTCTGCTCGACAAATTCAGATTTAACGTAGCCTTTCCGATAGTGAAGATTTACAGTAAACGTTAACGTTAGATATGGTTATTCATGATTTCTCAGCACCCGAGCAATGCAAGTACTAAATGGCATTTCAATAATCGGGAGGCGGATGTCCACAATGTCGACAAATAGTCGGGGAGAAAGGCCAAAACAATAACAGTCACAAAACATCAGTGAAGACCAGCCCTGGTTGTGTCCGACAATGGAAGTAGCTAGACGTATGAGTAGCAGATTACAGACTGCATCAGTAAACACCAACACGAAAAGAAGAGCAGTATTTCAGAAAGGAGCCGTTGATTGCTACAGTGTTAGTTTCCTACTGTTCCTGCAACTGTGACGGGCCACAAAGAAAAGCTGTAAATCAGCCATAAATGTCTAACGCCTCTGTGTCCGGTAATGGAACTCGGTGGCTGCTTCCCTCACTGCAGTTTTACCTTGTACACATCTCCGTAAGTGCCGCTTCCTATCCTCTGGATCAGCTCGAAATCCTCCTGCGGATTCCGCCGGGACAGGTCGACACTGGAGTTCATCATTTCCACTGCCGATTACGGCGCCGATCGCGCACGGTTGACGAACCCCAACAACGTACGAACACAGATATTTTAAGAAAAACATACGGCGTCAGAAAATCCCAGCCCGACTCAAGTGTAGCTCCAACATGGCTTCCACTGCGCATTGGGCATGCGCAATGGACATCATGGCCTTCCCTCTCCATGGAGTCTGACCAGAGTTTGACCGGGACGATGGAGCTGTTGAATTTAAGATATTTGTAATTTCGTTTCAGCATAGTTGTGATGCAAGACGGAAATAATCAGGAAAAGTACTTGATAATTTGTTTGTGCGGATAAAATTAAAAAAGAGAAACGCACCTTCGACCAAATTTTCTTTTAACTCAAACCTACATAGATGTAATTTCCTGCAATAACTCATCTGCACAGCCAGCACACACAGGAAGTTTACAGCTATGGGAGAAATGAATGAAAACACTAAGCCCGGTGTGGCCTTGTCTAGACTTTCAATGTAAAACTGGGCTAAGCAGGGCTAAACAGTGGCAGATGGCAACATTGTGATTCAGCTGATGGGGTCTGTTACAAAAACAGAACAAAAGTCCCATTATTGAAAACTTTACAGTTGTCACTCCCCTTGAAGCAGTGGTAAGGCAAATAGTGTAGCTAGTCACTCTCTAGCTAATGGGGAAAGTGGCATATGCCCCAGTATACAACCTCAAAACAAGTTGTATAAACTTGTTTTATTCTTTAAGGAAATTACATATAAAAAAAAAAATAAGGTACTCTATAATGAAATGAGAACAAACATCTTTTGTGCCAGGGTTTTTTTTCAGGAGACAAATGCACTGTTTACTCTTGTTTGAGAATTTTTTGCTAAAAACTAGATTACTAAATTACTGAACCTTTTTGAAAAAATGATTGAAATCTGTCAGCCATTTTATATCTTCAGTAGGAATGAATAGGCTCGGGCCTGTGTACCACTAACAGGGCAGGGAGGTTGCACAGACACAAACTGGAACATTGCTGGTTTTGGTCTTTTCATTGAACACAGAATAACACCAGCCATATCTTTTAAAGGCATAAGCCAAGGCCAACACCACCACCACAAGTCAGCTTCTTTCAAATACAGTTCTGAATGTAAAGGGAAAATATAATTTGTGGAGAAATTGCAGTGGGATTGCTGGCTTCTGCACAAGCTAAAACTAAATTGTGTTGCTGGCTCGAATTTGTATGAAGAAGTGGTGGAAGTAGTATTAAGTGACAGAAGAAAAAAAAAGGAAAAGGGATGAAGAATGCACACTGTAGTGTAAGCAGTGAAAAAGTTTAAATTAGACATATTGTCTAAGTGAGTTGAAGTACACACGGATAGACTGAATAGCATTGGCAGGTGGAGGCAGCGAGCTCGCCCTGAGCTAACACGCCAATCAAATGTAAAATAGGAAGGTGGATAAAGAATTTACCTTCCAATCCACAGCTGATAAAACTTTCAAAGCTCACAACCCAAAATACCCCATTGTTTCTAAAAAAAAAAAAAAATATATATATTCATTCAAGTTATTTGCAATAAAAAAACAGTAGGAAAACAAGTAAAAAAACATATTACAGACTAGTTTTAATAAAGCATGGAATTTCAATATAACTACTCATTTTTCATGATAAGTAACAAAATAAACAAAGTAGTAACTTTGAAATGTGACTTCCATCAACACTGATCAAACATCTATCTTGACATATTTATGGATAAGTCCATCTATTGCACCTAAGCTAACTCTCAGAGTTGCTTGGTGCTTCAGAGAGGAGAGGGGTGGAGGCAGGGGTTGTTGTACCCCTGAGTGAGTGTCTGTTTCCTTGGTAGGTGAGGGTTTCAACCCCTGGTGAATTTGGAAAGTCTGCAGCTTTCTGGAAGGTAGAGAAGGAGATCGGCCGTCTAGTAATCCAGTTTGAGGCTGTGTTTCCTGGTTAGACTTTGGTTCAGTGTCTTTTTGTGCCAGGAGTTTTTTGAGGAGAAAGGATAACTGAGGACTCAGGAGGAGGACCATGGTACCACCAACACGGAGGACCCTAGGCACACAAACATTATTAAATTCATTTCTGGTTTCTTTAGGCTAAAAATTCTTCACAGTACATGAGCACAGACAGACACAAACTAGTAACATTTTCTTATTCAGTGAACAAACCTCTCCATCTCAGTCACAATGACTGGCAGGTTGGTAGCCATGTTTGTTTTGGTGCCAAACTTCCTGCCAAACGGCAGGTCACAGACCACGGCATCTACAGTGGCACTGGCCAGAGGCAGCGCTGCACACACACAGAGGAGGAGAGACAAGCACAGAGGTAATTTAACACATGACAGCAGGATTCACACTCACCTCCCACTCCCACTGATTCCCATCCAACATATACAGCTTTGGATCCACAGTGATATAAGTCAAGATATAGATATAGATTAAGTAAAAGTCCCCATCACCTGAATTTCATGATTCAATTTCTCCAAAACATTAAAGTTGCCGACAATTCTTTAAAAGCGATCATAATATATTTCAGTTTGAGCTATTCTTATGTTTATGTGTCAGTTTTCCAAAGAGCAGATATCTCCTCTTATACAAGAAGGGAATGTATTTTTATATGTTAATAATAATATAAATGATGGCATTTTATATATTTACTTGCATGTATAAACTACTGTACACATGAAACACTTAGAAACAGGCAGATTTATTAAAACTCCTGAGCATGGCATTCATCTGATGATGAAATATGTGTATAGCAAAACAACTTTTCTTTGTGAGTGTGACATATGGGTTTTTGCTGAATCATGTAGCACGTACACTCAAATGGGTTGGGTATGTGTATGACACTTTAATAAATCACTATGTTAAAACCCTCTGTACTAAAGAGAGCCAATACTGTAGTTCTGGCCTTTGACCTTTTTACACAACTTTACTGTACAATCCTGAAATCCAAGTTGATTGTACAGAAGCACACACTGTAGGTCTCTCTGGATATGAACATTAGGCAAATGCAAGAAAATTTAAATGGATTAATGACATTATAAAATCTACATTATTCTGGTCTTTATTTAGTGCAGGTTTCCTACCCATAGATGAAGCATTCAGCAGGTGTATCCTGTTTCCCAGCTCTGCAAACTCAATGTTCTCATTGGCCCTCTGCAGCTGTCTATCATCATTGTCCATACCCAGGAAACAGGCAGCCTGAAGTTCCCATAGAGAGAGGTGAGACATCAGATTATAATAGTGTTCCAATTCAACACTATACATCATTACTAAAAACACAGTGTATTTACTCTTTATGATGGTATGAAAACTTTTGACAGTTCTAGTGAGACCACAGATGATTTGCCAAATCATAGCGATTAATAACCAAAATTAATTAAATCATATAAAATGTAGAATATTTCTGACAAGGAAATATAACAATTAGACTGCATTAGTAAAAATCTGAATATTATTTTTTTTTGCATTAAATCAACAACTGTATAAAATATGCAGTCAAGTGGACCAGGACTGAATCATTTTTCAAACATTTTATGTGTCTGTCTGATTCCAAAACTTTTTAAAACATAAAAGGTTCACTTTTCAGACTTAAATTCACTTGACAGATACACAGGGGCACTGTGTAGCTTTCTGTCCTGACCTTGTGTTCCTGCGCTGCTTCTACTAAGATGGTTCCCACCCCACACATTGGGTCGACTACACAGGAACCTGGCTGGAAAAACAGGAGATAACACACAGCACATACAGTTAATCAACCTTATACAGTGCAACTGTGACTGAAGGGCAATATTACATCACAGTTTGACTGGTGAGTAAGCACATGCTTGAGAAAGACTGTCTAGTTCTAGACAACAAACATTATGCTAAAAGTTTGACAATGACAACAGCTTGAGAATAGCAGCTTGAAGGCTCAATGGTCACATTTAATGAGTCTAAACCTTCCTTGCTTTTTTAGGGGGATTGGTAAAACAAAGACAGACTGTGAATTTGTCTACTACAATGACAAAAGGGCCCTTGCCTGCATTATTTTATAATGCCTTCTGGTTTGCATACATAAAAAATTGTATACATAGTAATGTAGTTGCCTCACAGATTTTAGAAGCCAGTGTGAGTTAGTACCTGTATCTGAGCCAGTGAGGCCATAGCCCAGGCTATTGTAGACCTCAGTCCTGTGGTTTTAATGTAGCTCCGGTTTGCCAGAGGTAACCTGAAGGAAACAAGTGGGACTCACAACTTATGACTGCTTATCAAATGAATTAAAGCTGCAACAATAAACAATCACCACTGAGTCTAAATCCCTTATTCTTCTGAGGTTTGGATTCTCAGCAATGATTGGGGCACATACAGCAGCACTTGCTGTTGATGAGTGATTCTGGATTCTAGCTACTAAGTGAGGCTGTTGGCCACAGCACAGAAAATCATACAACTATGACAATGGCACACAGCAGTAAGAAATAAAGCTAATGAAAAGTTTAACTTGCAGCAGGGAAAGCACATTCAAAAACACAGAGAATATAAATACTGCATGTGCTTATAGATTGACTATGGTCAGTCTTCTATTTTTAGGGGCATTAACAGAACCTCCAAGGAGACAGCACACAGTCATTAGCAAAGTGTTAAGTGTAGAGAAGACGTTTCAGTCGATTACCTGGTCAGTGGAATCCCCATCAGGCAGTGGTCATCACTCAAATAAACATTTACCTGCAGAAAAGAACAAACAACAAAGAGCACTGAGTCTCTGCACCAACATAATGCAAAGAGCGAGTATTTACTTTGAAAATACGAACACTGGGACCTATAAAAACAGGCACAGCATTACATTACATATTAACACAATAAATGTATAATCAGTGCAAAGATAAGTTTACCTCCAGCTGTGGATTCTTCAGCTCAGCCTTCCAGCCCAGGAGTCTGCTCAAACCTACTCCAATCACTTTGCTCAACTCCTGCAAAACACAATACTCCTCTAAACATACAGTAATATACAGTTATTTATGCTTTCTGTGCGTGTGAGTTTGTTCTGTATGTCCATTTGGCAATTTCATGGAGAGATCAGCCATTTGACTGCATGACTTCATTAATTTAACACTCGTAGAGTGAAGTAAATTGTTGTATTTTTACATAAAGTGTCACAATGTGAAGCTTTTACAAGATTTTGAGGAGCCTACGCAAAGATCTTACTGTGTTTTGTTTCTTTAATTATATCTTGACCTATGCATGCAACTGCAGAGACAATATTCTGATTTCACACTGCTTTTTAATACTGCATTTTAACTCCCACTACCTGTGTGCTGAAGTGTCGAGACAGAGATCCAGTACACTTGCAGCTGATCCTAAAAGAGACAGGGACAGAGGGAGTAATCTTTGGTGTGATCCTGCTGGGTTGCAGTAGTGTCTTCTCTTCTTCTCCAGTAGTCTTCACTTAATTACATGTGGGCAAATATTAAAAAAAGAAGAAGAAAAGAAATCAGCAACAGAAACGAGAATATATCAGCCTTAAAAACTGGAGTAATAAAACAACAAACAAAAAATCTTATTACCATGTTCCACATTTTCCACAGCACAGTCCTCTGGCATGTCATCTATCCTCCTGCTGCTACTTTCCACATTGTGGTCTATTCCTGCTGTTGTGTGGACACCAGCTGATCCTCTGCCATGCAAATCAGTTTCTGATGTAATTCCTTTCTTTACATTACCATCCATTACCATCCTCCTCTCAACTCCACAGGTTTCTCTGCTTATCTTTTCTCCTCTTTGTACCATCTCTCTTTTTCTCTTCTTTTCCAGTGTCTGAGCTCCATTTTCTTCACCACTTCTCAGCCTCCTGGTTCCACTTCCCTCCACCCTCTGCTCTGCTGTACTCTTTCCAATCTCCACATTGCACTTCTCCTCTTCTTCCCTCTGTTCCTCACTCCCTCTCCCCTCCTCCACCGTCCTCTTCATACCCAGGGCAGTGCCTGATGTATTGACAGTAGTTCTCCTGTTGGCTAGTTCCCCCTGCAGGCGGCTCCATGTCACTACGGCATTGGTCCATTGACTCCCGTCACCCAACAGTCTGGATTGCAGCACAGAGGCTGCCTTTGCTGTGAGTATCACAGAGAACACAAATTGTATACAAATTGTAGAGTTGATAGAAAATAGTAATTAGTTCCTAAATTGCAATGACAGCAATGTAGAAGAATCATTATTATGATACGTTCATCAAATAAACTGGGTCATCCAAGGCGATTTGAGCATTTGAGTTTCCCATGAAGTGCGCTGACCAGATAAATTCAATTAAAACTGATACAAACCAATAAGAACTGATAGTCAGGCAAACAATTTATTATCTGCCAAGGTACTCCAAGTGATTTGCAATTACATGTATCTGTTCATTTGATGTGTCAGGCTGGTACCTGGGTTGGTGTGGGCAGAGAGCTGCACAGGCGAGTCATGTTTCAACAGGAGGAAGAGCCTCTCTGCAGCCTTCAACTCACTGACTCTGTCGATCCTCGCGGAGGAGCTGAATAACACTTTACCTGTCATCTGACACACCTGGACACACACAACAGGGAAAAAGAGAAGGCTGGTGTTCATAATAAAATAAAAACAAGCAATAGTTCAATCCCACTCTCTCCAACACCTGTCTTGACAAATCTGCAGACATGATGTAATACAGTCAGGTCAACATGGACCAGCGTCTGAAAGGAATCCAACATCTTGTGGAACCCATGCAGGAGCTACCCAGTGCTAGTGTGGTGTTCCTAATAAAGTGCTTGCTGAGTATAAGTAGTAAACATAATTCTGAGATGCGTTTGGGTTTCTCATGTAATATATTCAGAATCATAAGCATAAGCATCGGTTTACATGCAGTTTTTCTCCCATGTTGAAACCTGTCAGTCAGTCTGAGAGTGATGGCAGGGTCTAAACTTTTGTTTTCAGTTTTAATACTCGAGCTAACATTTTTAGCAAGTAAGTTAGCTATATACCTCTGTTTTATGCTAGGGGTTAGGTGTTGGAAATAATGCTCTATAATATAACGAAACCTCACACTGAAGCTTCAAACAGTATGTTGAGGGCAGGGGAGGGGGGACGTGTCCTCACTCTTACTGACAATAAATACCCACATCTTCGGCTGCCAGCTTCCTCTTCACCTCGCCAGTTAAGAAATGCTCCATCCCGTTACCGGCGGTGCAGTAGTAGCGAACTAACACCCCGTCACTTCTCGGGTCAGTCATTATTATGTTGTTTGACGTATTTCGTGTCGACACACGCTTATTTCTGCTAGTAAAAGTGCGCCATATTGGATTGTTTATTTACACCGGAAAAGGAAATACGTCATGAGACTGCAGTGAGCAGTCTTGGCCAGCAGGGGTCTCTCTAACACCAGCGGAAAGAGTCACTGACAAACCGGAAACAATCTGCATATTAATCGTAAAATGAATCACAGTGTGAATGAATTAATGTCACCAGTGCTCAGACTTGTTCATATTCTTTGTAATAATAACATGCTAATGTGTCACAGCAGCACAACAAGCCGTATTCATTTTGTGGTTCATTTCGTTTTAATACATTTTAATACTGGTGAGAGCTCTTCTCAGCACGCATGCATACTCTCTTAATATCCAAATGCCTCAGTGAAAACATTAGCTATTCAGACAGAGAAAAACTTTCAACAAAACATCAACAAACTGCGAATGTGCAAGTGAACACTCATACACGTATTAAATACACCGGTTCAGACAGATAGCTACACTTACACACACACACACAGACACACACACACACACACACACACACACACACACACACACACACTTCTGCTGCAGTGTACTACCTGGAGGCAGTTCTGAACAAGTGTTCCTCCAAAGCTGGGAGGAAATCTCCAATAAACCCTTCAGCAGAAAGAAATGCTTCCACACAATTCTCACGTTTTTTTCTCTATCAGTTGGAGTCAGATCATCCTTCCATCTGTGTCTCAACACTTTACTCACTAAACCCCTTTCTTATCTGTGTCTTTCCTCCATGCTCGGTCACACTGTCTCTATCACTGTTAATCTCCCTTTTTTCTCTATCTGACATTTTAATGACCCCAAACATATTTAATCCCCTTACTTCAGCTGATGAAGAGTGTTCTGCTTGTTGCCTTTTGCCATAAACCCCTCAGACGTGGCTGGTGTGATCTGCCACAGTGTTGTGCATGCTCATAACAATGTGAAGAATTATGGCAAGGAAATACATTTATATAACAGCGAACACAAGTATTACTTTAGATTGATGTAATATTGCCTCAGTGGGTGAGGATTTGATTTCCACTGAATCAATAAATGTCATTTCTCTACATTTTGTATTTCCTTGTATGAATATCCACACAAACATACATCAAATTTATATAAAGATATGGGAGATATGGCATGTTAAATTTCAAAATGAGTAACTGACATTTGATAACTGATTATTAGTGACACTTATAATTTACTTATTTTTTGGTAATTCAAGCTTCCACCAATCCACCATAAATCAGAATTTGTCAAAAGGACAAAAAGATTCACGCTGGATACATTTATTACTGAGAATCCCAGTACAACATAAAGGTGAACGAGATCATTTAATATTAATCTGAGCCTGATCCAACAGACATGCGGCATCAGGAATGCAAAATGTACTCTAAATGAGTTCAGCACTTTGTCATTGTATTCCATGTAGTTTGCCACAGGGATGAAAACTGATTCTCTGTGTGTGACATCCCACATAGTTTGCCATGTCTCTTGCCAAAGTCACAGCGGGAATTTTCAGTAGTAGTATAATCACATAATCCGACACAATAACCAACTGAAAAGTCTCCCTGGTCTGAGGATGAGAGAAATCGTCCTCTTAGAGAGCTTCGTCTGGGTACCTGTCGCTGATCTGGATTTGTGAAGCCAACTGAAACACCTTCAGCCACACAAAGAATCTACTAGGCATTTCTTTTTCAGTGACATTTTGCTGAGTAACTGCCAGTCTAAAGTGGCTTTAGAGATTAAAGCAGGTTTACTGAGCGATGAAGCATTCAGAAATGCAGAAATTCAAAGGTCGTGGCCAAGAAATGCGTTGGAGTATCTAAAGATGCAATGAAGAGAATGTAGCAGAGACAATGAGATGTGAGAGAACTATGTCATGGGACATTAGAGAAGGAACCAACTACTCCACCTGGGGAATTACACACCAGGAAGTATGTACAACTATAAAATAGTTACTGCCAAATACCAACAACTTCAAATCCACAGGTAAACAAGGCAAACAGACTCGTTCACTCAAGGGGCAGTGACATCAAAATAAAAGTATACTTATTGACTGAATCATGTAAAAGAAACTGTGTCAGTAAGTATATAATAAAAGTATTCTTTGTTTACAAAATCTACTTTAAAATATGATTAAGATATTTTACAGTTAGAAGTTATATATGATATACTTCCAGTATTCAAAAGAAACAAACCGAAACTAAACTTAATGGGCTGCGGTCAGTAAATTGGACAGTAAACAGGTGGTGACAAGAAGCCAAAAAAAACTAAACTAGGAAAAATCAGCAGCATTTGGGGACCACCCTGGTTTTAACCAGGAAGCCAAGAAGCTCAGTCGTATGAACGAGGAGACCTACAACCACGGTACAATGCTCTGCCTGAACAATCACAAGCTCTGCTCCAGCTGTTCACCTCTGAACCTGCAAACAGACAGCCGTACCTCAATCTCATGGTTGAGAGGGTGGGAAATGTCTAATATGCTCCACATTTCTTTCACTTTCTCTTTTCTCCCTCACCGTCCCTACTTTATCCCTCTCATTTTCAGTAAAGTGGTCTTCCATCTCACCCTATTCCAACAGTACATCCATCCATTTTTACTGAGCATGACTCTCTGCCTGCCTTCCTTCCACATCTCCAACCTTTTACTGGTCGTTCATTATTTTCACTTCCTATCAGTCAGAGAGCCTCAGAGTCTCTATTGCTTAGCTCTGTCAGTTTCACTTCTGAGTCATTTTTACTTATTTCACCCTTCCTTTCCTTCCTTTGTATGCAGGAAAGTTTCACCCTGGGATTTTCAACCTGTCATTCTTTTACTGTTTTCTGACATCCTTCTGTCTTTTCTCTGTCTTTCTGTCTCTTTATATATCTCTGGACTCTCTGGCTCTATGGACATTTTAAAGGACGTTAGCTATATTTATCCCCCCCCTCATTCCCTTCTTCCTTCCCTGTGTCACCCTCCAAGGACTTCTAAGAAATTGTGGACAATGCCTTGATGCCGAGATGAGGAGGAAAGGATAGAGGATGGGAAATAAATTAGGATGATGGATCCCTGTAGATCTGTGAGACAGTAAACAAAAATATCTAATCTGTAAGATCTGTAATCACTTTAACCAGTTGACTGAACTTAAATTGACATGCTAATGACATATAAGTGGTTGCTGATGAATCATGGTTAGTGCAGTGCATGGCTGTAGACCTAAACAAGCTAAGTCTGTCTGAACTCTATGACATGTCAAGCACACTTTAACCTGACCTTTCCACCGTTATTCTTTCACTACTGGTAAAACCTAAATGCTAACATTACGCTGCCAGTCTGTAGCCAGCCTTCTGGTACCAAAAACATTTTGTACAGCGGTGAAAAGTAAATACTCTACTTATAACAACTTATAAGTATCACTACTTATTCAAGTAGCTAATCAAGTATAAATCTGAGGTACGTCTTTTCTTCAGTGTTTCTATTTTGTGTTGTGTTGTGTTGTAATATAGCTTCAGTAATGATGTTCCATCTTGACAGGAAATGGTGCCAGATCACATGACAGAAATGATTTCACTTCTGAGAGAGTCTATGGTTTAAACAAGCCATGCTAGCAGCTCTGTGTGGCACAGTAGTGCTTTTAAGCGCTACGTGTCTTCTGGTCTGATGTGTTTGCATATTTATAACACAATGCTAACATGCTGAGGTTTCACTTTAAAAAAAAATTAAAAGATAAAGTCAGGAAATCACCAAAGTCATTAGGACCAATCGTCTGAGAACCATGAATGTGCCGATCCATCTTTAGAATTTCAGATATTGAAGATTATGAGCTGCTAGTGAAATGAGGTGAAGAGTCAAAGGGTCACCAAAGTCAATCAGTTTCATTGCAGTCCATCCAATTATTGTTGAGATATTTCATCTGGACCAAACTGAACCATCCCCTGCACATGGCACATGGCACATGGAGGCCATTGAGAATTGTTGTCAGTCTTGTCAGTCTTTTAGCTACATTACATTTATGTGACATTCATTTGGTCCATATTATTGTTATCTAGAAAAGAAAAAAACAACCAAAAAAAGGGTTGAGTTTTTTTTCTTTCTGATATCAAATAGGTTTCATAATCTTTGTAGCTTCTGTGTCAAAAATACAGGACACATTGTGGCTCATTACACCCAGAGGCCCTGTTACTTCAAAATGCTCCACATATGATCTTTATTGGGCTGCTTGGCTGGTTTTATGGGGCTTTTACTTAAAAAGACACAATTCAGGTTTCAAGTTTAGCCTTCTTTTCATCAGCTCATAATATTGGACGTATCCATGTAGAAAGGAGACATTAATATTCCTTTCTACCGCTGCCATTTGCAATAATTAGCTCCACTGCTGCTAAGTGAACACAACAGCTTCTCAAAATGGATGCCGTCTGGCACACCAGCCATGGAATGATATATTACTGTACATTAAACTTGTTTTTATTCTCCTCCACACCCCATAAAGGATCGGATGGAGGAGGATAAATACAGAGAACGAAAGAAGACGGGAAAGGCAAGATGGAGGAAAAGAGATGGCACGGGGAGAAATGATGATGAAGGGAAAGAGACACAGAAGTGAGAAAATAAAAAAAAGAAATGGAGGCCGCACAGAGGAGGGCACAGAAAACTGTGTAGCCTTGTTTCAGAAATTCATCACATTGAACTAAGTAGTGCAGCCTTGGCCACAAAATGTTTATGTAAAGCTCTGCTGCTGATGAGTTTTGAGGTGGACATCAATGTAAACAGTGTGTAAAAATTTTAAAGTCAAGATTTATAAACCACAAACTCGGCCTGACCATAACTCCATTTGTTGAATGAATGAAATAACAAACCTGGAGAGAGTGAAGTGGTGTTAAAGACATTAGGGAGTCAGAGCAGCTCTACAGTATGATGATATGATGTCATTTGTTGAGGGAGCATGCATCCCAGTCCCCCAGTATTTCCTATTACTCCTGTTTTATTCAATTGTCCCCCACATTTTGTTTAAAGTTTGGTCACACAATTAAAAAATAGATCACAATTAGAAAATAGATCACAAGTAGAAAATAGATCAGTACACAATAATGTGCGGTCGGCTACAATTTCACTCTGGCCCCTGAGACAAATTAAAGTTGTCTGTCAGTGGACTTAACTTTCTCCACACACACACACACACACACACACACACACACACACATACACACACACACACACACAGTAAAGTCCACTCGCTGAATCTATTTTACAACTGAAAATTGAACTTTAAAGTTTCTAGAGTTTCAAGTGGCATTATCTCGTAAATTACAGATTCTGTGTGTGATGATTAATATTCAGTCAGGTTTTAAGAGGGCAACCATTTAAAAGGCTATTTGTGTGTATTTGTGTGTGTGTGTCTGTGTGTGTGTTTGTGTTGAATCCACCTGTCATTCTCCTCTAGCTCATCATCACCTTTACTTAATCTTTTATTCCTTTACTTTCGCTTTTCTTTCCTCCTCATGTCTCCACACCTCCTTTCCCATCTCTCTCTTCTCTTGCCCTCCTCTATATTTTCTTTCCTTTAATCTTCACTTCACTGTCAGATGGAAATGAGACCTTTACAAAGAGGCACTGAAAAAAATCTGAGCGAAAGAGAAAGAAAAGAGAGGTGGCACTGAATTTTTCACCACTTCACCACGCATGTCCGGGTGCACCCATGTCCATTTCTGACTGCCGATGCGTGCGTACGTCTGTGATGTGAGCACATTTAAATATTTACTGCTCTCCGAGGACTGTGAAGTGTGTCAACAGGGCTGAGCATCCAGGGAGAGCGGCGCGAGAGTGAGACCATGAGAGAGAGAGGAAGAGAAAAATACACAGACTCTCCCAGCAGCAGAGCTAAACCAGTAAACACTGCATCAAACTGACAGAAGCTATCAAAATCAACAATAACGAGAGAAATGGGGAAGAGCGGGAGGCTGGACAGCAGACTGGTGGGAGAGAAAGATGTAGAGAAAGAGAGAGAGAGAGAGGAGGAGGTCCATGTGTGGTGTTTTGTGTCGACTGTGTATAACTCAAAGGTTCACTGTCTTCAATTTTTTAAACAGCAACATATGATTGTCCAATGTGTGACCTTGTGAGCACAGTAAGTTACCTGTGTATCACACCAGCAGTGTTTTGTTTAAAGAAATCCTCTCTCAGTTAAATCCCATGTGCACCACAGATTCTCATAGTATGTTTTGTTTTTTTTAATTATCCTATTCCATCTTACTGTAAAAAAATTTACATTCTATATCTACTATCTCCATATCATTAATTTCAATAATCATTCGATTCTATAGGTCGTTTTCACAGCTGACATCACCTAAATGGAATTCAGCCATCATTAATTTCATTGTTCACACCTGCTCTTTCCCTGCTACACATGATAAAAAGGTCTTTTTTTACTATTTGCAGGTAGCGCAACAGCAGCTTGCCATCACCTTATGAAGTTAACATGGCGAGTGTTAGCAAACAGTGCAAACCTATTTACGCATCCAGCAGATACAGAGCAACAGAATTCATCGTGAGTCACGTTTCTGGCCACCTTCTAGATGTAAGGCCAATATTCACTCTCCTAGCTGTGGTTTGGTCTCCACCCGCTCCTGAGGGAAATAACTCGCTCTTAAACACCTAAATGCTCCGCTTTGTTAACTAGCAAGTTGATCATTTTGGCTGTCTGCTGTTTGGTGCTGGGCAGGTAGCATTCAGAAGAGCGGGTGCCTGCTGTGCCTGACATGAGGCGAATAGTAGCAGTGAGACTGACTGAACCAAAACAAAAAAGTGGCGGGCAATAAAACCAAAAGAATGAGCTGAAAGATGCTAAAATGCTCCACACACCTCATGGGAAATTCAAAGGGATCCCCTTATCAGTCATTTGATGTTCTGACTTAAACTTTTAAGCCTTTCCACCGTTAGCTATGCAGCAACACTTAACAATATAAATGAACAAAATAGTACTTGGAATGGCTTCTACTCCTTTAGCAGTCAGCGCACAAAACACCATCACACAACTGAACACACTGACTGGAAAGGAGAAAAATTTACATTTTTCAAATAGAGAAGAAATAGGTTGCAACATGGAGGAGAAAGGTGTCGCAACCTTAATATGAATGCTTATTAAACAAGACGTCCACATTAACCTGAGCGACAGTAAACTCCACTGTGTAGGGAATTTCATTTCGCTTCAGCTGTTACACACACACACACACACACACACACACAAAACTCTGAGGCCTGACGGTGCACAAGCCCTTGTCCCAGTTAACAAAGAACATCTCTCACACTACATAAAATCCCAAATCCCCTTGCCCCATATTTTATCAAGTAAAAAAAAGACAACATCGCACCACCACCAAGGCCACTGTTCCATTTAGCTAAATAAAAAAAGCTGAAAGCCCTTGGCCTATTTCTTTCCATGTTTGACAGAGACATAAAGAGTTTGAAGCTATTACTTTCATTCCCAATGACCTCTAGTTTCTTTCAGGGAGCCCCCCCAGCACAACGAGGATTAGTTTAATTTCACGATCACACATTCACTTGAAGATAACATAAAAAAAAAGAAGAGTGCAAAATAACTATTCTCAGAGGTTTTCATTCTCCGTGCGCCAACAGCAGACAAGCAGAAAATGAAAAACCCTCTCATATGGAGATTAGTAGGACAAAACCTTCTCAGGCTGGGGTCTTTGGCCTTGAGGACATGACAGACCCTTCCTGGCATTTACAGTAGTTGCATTTCCTAGTCACCGTGGCTAGGGGGAGGTGTAGGTTTACTGCTGAGCTACACTCTGCTGCTGTGTTGTCTTGGATAATCTCTTTGCTGCAGCAGGCGGGGGCCAGAGGAGGAAGAAGGGCGGAAGAGAAAACAGAGAGGGGGCCAGCCGGCTGGATAAAACTCAGCTCGCTGCAGTAGGAGAGAGATCAGAGGTGACTCAAATACGGCTGGACTGTGAAGGTCTGCTATTTTTGAGGTATTTGAAAAATGTTATGTCCTGTTGCTATGATGATGTGTTTTGCATATGTGCTTTGAGTTGTGTGGACTCTGAGACATTCACTACTTGTGTTAAAACCCTGAAGGCCATAGCATGTTAAGTGATGTTTATAATTATGTAAAAACTCCACTGTTCTGTATGTGATTCACTGTTTGCACCAGTTACTCACAGCTGAACGTTTGTTTACGTATTTCAGTCTAGTATTTTCTGTTTTCTCTTCTTTCTCAGATGCTGATATGAATTAGGAATATTTACCGGATCATCACAACAGAAACACATATACTTACATCATCATGGGCCAGATGTTCTCATCAGAGGAAGAGCTTTCTCAGGTGAAGGATGCAGTTGGTTCTGTCCTCTACAATGCCATGCTGGAAGGCGGTGCTGTACCCGACCTCGGAGTAGTCCACCCTCTCCTCTTAGCCAATCGCGATGAGAGTCTGGACTCCCGGGCGCACCTCCAGGAACAACTGCAACAGGTTAATAAGATTTAAAATAAACTATGACTGTACGTGTGGGTGATGATGTTGCTTATGAGACATTTAGGAGAGTGAGCACGAGCGACCTGAAATAGAGACTGAGGGTGAACTGCTCATTGATTTCACTTTTAGGTCCGGTGAGTCATGAAGTGCAGATGAAGATGAACCGAAGGGGAAAGAAAGATGTTGTTGCCTTGAGACGGTTAATAAAAACAGCAACTGTGTAAAATGAGGCAGCTCTCAGTATTAGCAGTGAGGCCCTGCTGCGGATTGTAAAGAGCTCACAAATCAATACATCAGCCAACAAGGAGTAATACGATGATGACAAAATGATGCTGTTCACACTTTCTCTTAAAGAGGAGGGAGAGCAATCTACTCACCGAGCATTTTTATTTTATTGAGACAGATGCTGGAGTTCTGTGCCATGAAGGTTTCTGTTCATGTCTCCTCATCCAGCTGCAGGGCAACATTGGGAACAGAGCGCCCACCTACCTGAAGGATCTGATCAACCGCCTGACAACCTTCTCAGACGAGCCACGCCTGGCTGGCTTGGTGGGATTAGTGGTTACTATGGTGATGGATATGGTGTACACATCAAAGCGGTCGTCGGGAGTGACGGGGAAATCAGCTGGGTCGTCATCAAGCCAGGTAAATAATGAAGGGTGTAATCCTTTACATATTTACGGATTACGAATCCCAGAATTTGAAAATCAACAACAAAAACGTAACCTATCCTACGATTTCCATCCAGCAGAGAGTCTGGGAGCTCCAGGAGGTGATGGAGGAGTACCTGAAGCGCTGTAGGATCAACCTGAACGACAAGAGCAAGCTGATCCAGGACTCCGTCAGACTTGAGGCGCAGTTCAGCCTCACGCTCACTCAGCTGAAGACCTGCATCCTGGGGGGAGACTGTGACTCCAGGTGAGCGAATACAGCAGAGCTGAGAGCAGTGAATTAGAGGATGGCATCATACAGTGGAGGACAGGAGAGCAGATTAATATACTGTAGAGCACATTACACAAAGTAGCTGCACGGAGGAGAGGTGAGGATTATTACGACGGATTTAGTGGCACGGTGTGCAGAGCAGTTAAAGAGGAGTTTGTTCTGTTCCTCCAGGTCTCTGAGGCACTGGGCCAGTGCGGCAGCGTTTCACACCCAGATGTTGATTCACCTGGCTGCTCTTGAGGGTTTGGTCGAGCCCCTGGCAGCAAGGGCAGCGCTGGAGCTATACAAGGAAGATCTCACACAGATCATACCTGCCTACAGGTAATACAGCAGTGCATGCAGCAAAACATAACTAAACCAGAGATTAATTCACTGTCTTTCCTTCTCCTAAGCCGAGCTGTTTTACTAGTGCAAGATAGAGGCGACAAACACTAGTTCCAACCCAAAAGTCTTCTCAGCATTAGAAAACTCACCAGACAAAGACGGCAGGACGTGCCCCCATTTTGTCACAACCTAGCTCAACAGTATGTGACACAGTGGGAGACCACACATAGTCTGTGCATACTGATAAATGTTTTAATGAAGTAAATTACAAAAATGGAAATGGGGTGCGTGTGTGGGTATGTATGCAGTGTCCGTGTGAGAGAGTGGTGAGGAACAATGGACGATGTCCGTCAGCAGGCCAGGGGAAGAGCTCTGCTTTACAGCCGCCTGAGCCCGACCTTCTCAGGTGTGTCGCATCCCTGACAAGTTCACAGCTCCAGCCATCAGTTTCCTGAAACAAACAGGCAGAGCCGGCCAAAACAGAAGGACAAGATAGTGCTACCCCTGAATCTGTCACACTGTCCATATGGATCACAAATTGGAAATAATATCTCTTGCTTACTGTGTGAGCGAGACATGAAAGTTTTGATTGCAAATACTGATTTTCAGATTTTTCTTTTTTCCCTTTTTGACCAAATGCCTGCTTATCACTGATCCATGTGGGGCCTACTACCTACTTCCATTGCCATTCACAGTTGTGAACGGACAACCTTTGCAGGCATGTGAAAGGAAGCGTGCAACACACAGTGCAAGTAGAAACACTGAAGAGTTTCTTGAGTTTGTGTTGTCAGACAGCAAACACAGACACTTCAGCGGAGGCAGGATCCTACAGTAATAAAGCAAACTGACAGCGGAAACCACAGCCACACTGGACCGAGCTGTCTGCTACGAGACAAGCTTTCCAGCCTGCTCCGAGTATGACAACAAAAACACACACAAAAAAAGAAGCTCATCAGACTGTCAGAAAAGTCTAGCCCCAAACTTTCAGCATGTGAGTAAAATGGGAAAAGCACGAAAGGCAAAACAGTTTCATCAATGAGTTTTTAGACCGAGTGACAAACAGACAGCCCCTTAACCAGTAACCTAGCAACATCTCATCACTAGAATATCACAATGATCAATCCAGGTTACTGTCTATTTAAATATGCATTTATAAAGTAAATAAGTCAGGTTTAAAAAAAAGTGATAAAATGATTATTCGGCTGAAATTTTCTGTTCCTTTTTCATACATAACAATTCCTCCTACTGTCTCTTCATTACAGGAGATATAAATCTAATACAGTGTGTGTTGTGAAATGTCGTGGGGGTCTTCCGGCATCATGTGACCCCTCCGACGAGATGCCAGAGGAGGGATCCATGACGGGACTCACTGTGACGGACAGAGAGACAGGAAAGAGTGTGAAGGTCCCTCTGTCGGCCTTGGAGACGGAGTCAGGTAGACTTTGTTTAAGTAACCAAGAAAAACTGCTTATGCCAGTCTTAGCCAAGCTGTATTTAACTGAGCTACGTTTAACTTCACAGGGAGAGGAAAGAGAGTCTCTGGGCCTGATAACATCTCTGTGTCCTCCTCCATTAACCTGGACCTGATCACCTCAGATCAATACGCCCAGGCTTATTTGGAGCATCTGTTCTCTGAGAAGGGACCTGTGGCTGAGCTGGAGAACTACTTTAATAAGGCTAGAGACAAGCTGCGAACGCTGCGAACTCTACCAGGATGTACAAACAAGACAGGGGTGAGAGATGGGACAGAACAAAGTGATGGAGTGCATCTTAAAGACCCGGCAGAGGGAGTAAATGCAGAGCAAAGAGAGGACGGGGGCAAAGGTGAGAAACAGGACAAGATGGAGAGGAGAGGAAGACAAGAAGAGACAGAGGAATGCAGTCAGAGAGATGAAAGTTTGAAAATGAGTATTGTGGAGACACAGCCGGAGGACAGTCTCAATCCCAGTGTTTCCAGAGCATCAAGTACATAAAAACAGTGATCAGACAGCAGCCGTATCGTGTCCGTTCTCCACCGGAGAGGAACAACTCAACATGAAGGATGAAACATGAAGGATTTCAACAGTCTTGTTTGTAATTTATTGCTGGATTGAAGGTGAATGGCAGGTTTACTGATTTGTCTACTGCAAAACTGACATCAGCTTTGGCCAAAGATGAACTCAAGGTTATTTCTAATGTAAAGTAAATCTTTATAAGACGTAATAAAAGTGTGTGTCACTCATTTTCCTCTGGACACTTTTTTTTGTGTGTGTATTTGCTCAGCGCCATAATATGAAATAACATTTTAAAAAATCACACTTCACTTTTAACAAGAGTCTTTCACTTATAACAGATGTACTAACAGAGCCAGAAGAGCCAAGAGGCTGATTGTGCTGCTCCCCTTAACAAGTAAACATCAAATCTCAGGAGCAAAGAAGCTACAGACAACAATCAGGCGATGATCTGTGCAAACCCAAGATTAAAATGCTATTATAGTTTTAAATTCACCATTTAGTAAAACTATGAAATGTTTACTAAATTAGTGGGATTTTTAAATTCCAGGTTGTGGGACCTTTGATGAGACATGTTACATTTGGCACTGATCATCTAAGCTGCAAGTTAAATCAAATGTTTGGCTAAATAATCCATATTCCACAGAACACACAAGCTAGTGATGCTGATAAGTCAGGCAAAAAAACAGACATTACATGGTGCAAGTGCACTGTCGGTATGTGGCGCAAATATCCACTGTAAGCACGTTAGCAACACCTCTACCTTGCCTTGGATACGGAGGCAGAAAGTGATGAGCCAGTAAAGAGAAAAATGTCCAACTCTGCTCTCGTCGCAGCCTCTGGCAGAGATGAATATGTGCAAATCAAATTCATTTTCCCCCAGAGAGATTGCCTTTGAAACAGACATCATATTTGATGATGTGAATGATGAGCCCTATAGTCACAGTGTAACCATGGCAAAACACATTTATGTAGTTCCTAATTGCGACAGATATTTCTGTCACACTGTGTTTCAGTCCTGCTCAAGTGTCAGTGGAGCTTGTTAATGTAAACCTCGGCTTGTAGTAAAGTAGAAATGTTGATGTTAATATTATGCTTCAGTTGATTAATGTAGTTGGCAGAAAAATGCACTCACATCACATGGCTGTGACTCTCCTGCGAGTCCAAACTCCTGTGGAAAGGTCACAACGCACGACAACCTGTCCACCACCTGCACTCGACCGTTCTCCCATGTGTGCGCGACAGGAAACTCAAGCTCAAAACAGCCACTTTTTGATTGACGTTCACAAGTGAGATGGCACCTTTTCGTTGAGTGTTTTTGTCACTCGGGGAGGTTGAAAAGATGCTTTCTCTCTCTGTATTACGGTGTGCGGTGCAGCAGGTGGGCGAGCGGCACAGGAAGGAGCCTTTTTCGAGGCGTTAGCTGGCAGCGCTGTGTGAATGTCAAGCCAGGAGGGAGAGTGAGTGTGTGTATGTGATTTGTGTGTGTGTGGGTGTGTTGGCATCAGTGTGTGAGAGAGAGTTGGGGATTGTGTGCGTGCGTGTGTGTGTGTGCGTGCGTGTGTGTGTGTCAGTATGTCTGGATTAGAGAAAAATAGAAAGATGTGGAGATGTGAAGAAAACAGACGTGCAAATATTGTGTGTGTCAAAGTGGGAGAGTGATTGTGAGTGTGTGTGTGTGTGTGTGTGTGTGTGTGTGTGCGTGTGTGTGTGCGTGTGTGTGCATAAACAGGAGGGTGTGTGAGTTACTTAGAGAGTCAGGATAATAGCGATGGCAGTACAGAAAGAAAGAGGAAGAGTGGTACAAGTGGTTGATGGTTTTCTGTGTGTGTGTGTGTGTGTTTGTGTGTGTGTGTGTCAGGTCTCACTAAATGTCGATGAGTCACACTTCACAGCTCCAATTACTGGTCTCTGCTCAGCTAATGCTGTCTGATTGGTGTTATTACTCTCTCGTTCTTTTATTCTCTTCCTCCCTCGCTCTGTTTTCCGTTTCTTTCACTGGCTATCAGATTAGTATGACTTTATTATTTAGTGTAATGTAGATTTGACCAGCGTTGTACACACACACTAATGTAAAGCCGTACATTTAATTCATATACACTATACAGCAGCGCATTTGCTAAAAACTTAATCTTTCTTTCTCTGTTCATGTTATTTTTTTGTTTATATGTATTTTTCTTTTTCTTGTACTGTTTTTAAATTGTTTTATTTTTGATATTCTCTCTCTACTTTCTGTCCCTGATCTTTACAAACAGCAAGTGGTCCATTATTATCAGAAACTCACATTGATTGAGTTGCAAGGTAATATGTTCTTTTCATAGTTGAAACATTAAGAAAGAACATTTCAACACAGTTCGACTGAAAAAGGTTGAATAGCATCGATCCAAAAGAAAGACTGAATAAACAAAGCAAAACATGGTCGGACACATCATTAAAGAGAAACATTTATTGTATGTGTTCTGGGTCTACCCCGAGGCCTCCTATCAATTGGACGTGCCTGGAAGTCGTCCAGTGGAAGGCACCAAGGAGGATCCTAACCAGATGCTCGAACCACCTCAACCGGCTCCTTTTGACACGAGGGAGCAGCAGCTCGACTCCGAGCTCGCTCTGGATGTCAGTGCTCCTTACCCTATTTCTAAGGCTGAGCCCAGCCAACCCGCGGAGGAAACTCATTTCAGATAGGAGGCCTCGGGCTTGACCCAGACCACGCTGGGGAGATCATATATCTCATCTGGCCTGGGAACGCCTCAGGATCCCCCAGGGATCTGGAGGGAGGTCTGGATTACTTTGCTTGACCTGCTGCCACCACGACCCGACCTTGGATAAGCTGAAAAAAAAACTGGATGGATGGATATATTGCATGTGTGTCCATCCTGGAAGAGGAATCCCTCTTCTGCAGTGTTTCCTTATCCAAATCAAGGGTCTAAGGCAGTGCTCAGCAGTCAGGCTGTAAGAATAAATCAGATTCATAAAAGTAGTTTTAGGACTGTATTTGAAGGCAGATATTAGTTTTCCCATCAGAATCTTATGTTGCTGTAAAACTCAACCGGCAAAAAATGACTCATACACACAAAAGTATGCTTCTTGTTGCACTGTGAGACTTGAAATGCAATTGACAAGTTATCCAACTCAACTTATACACCTATGGGCAAATTAGTCTCCAGTTAAGCCAAACTGCATGTGTTTGGGCTGTGGGAGGAAACTAGAGCTCCCAGAGAAAACCCACGCATCTTTACATTAAAATATCCCCAGCATGGCCCCAGCCGGCTGGTGCAGTCACACCCAGTGGCTTGCTGGGAAGTGAATGTATTAAAAATGATTACAAAACAAGCCCAAGATAGTACGACCACATAACACCAAAAAGTAATCCACACGCACTCACACACAAAAAAAAAAAGAAGAAAAGAAAATCACATCACAAAATATTCACATGTGAAGAACCCCATCATTTTAACAGAGCACCTTTCACAACCCACCCACCCCTCTGAACCACTGGACCAATAATACACTTGTACATACAGTATATCTACATACGCTTTAAAGAGTATGTTGTGTGGTTCTATCTTTATTTTAAGGCTTTCGATTGGTCTATATGATGTTGTTGTCTCTTTTGTCTTGGTGTCTGTCTGTCTTCTAACCTCTGGTGGAACATGTGGCCAAAAGGTCAAAAGGTGAATCCCACATGAGAAAAAACCACAGGAGCGTCAGAATGTCACTCATTAAAGTTAAGGTAACTACCTGTGTTTATGTGGGCGTACATACAGGTGTAGTCAGGAACCATGAATCTACGTGTGTGTGTGTGTGTGTGTGTGTGTGTGTGTGTGTATGTGTGTGTATGTGTGTGTGTAATTGAGAACATGTTTATGTGTTGATTTTCCAATCTCCCTTCTGTTGGTTGTCGTGAAAGCGTCGCCGCGGCAACAGAAAATCGCCACAGTAACACATCATCACGCCGCCCACAGCCTCTCAGCAGGGAACAGTCGCTGACATAGAGTAACCCACTGTCGAAAGCGTGTGTGTGTCTTACTGTATGTGTGTTTGTGGCAATTGCAGCTTGAAGAGCTGATTGAGGCTTGTGTGTTTATGCACCATACTGATGGCTTTGTATGTTTTAGCTAGAACTCCAAATGCCATACACTTTACATTATCGCACAGCCATGTACAGACGCTGAGATTGATTTCCTACCTTTAAGGCAGTGTTTGGGAAAATTAACATTCACTGACTTGGAACTTGCCTGACATGGATAATCAATCACATTTTTTTAGGCCAATTATAATATATAGTCAGGATTATTTGCCTGTCTAAAAAGACAGCAGGGTTCACGCATGAAATAAAACAAGTGTCAAAATAATTTCACTAAGCTACATCAGTGACATTTTTGAACACTTTCACATTAAATGCTAAAGGAAAAGTATATGCAGTACACGATTGTGCTCATGAACAGAATCAATTATGTCAATTATAGAAACTATGTTTGCATTATAATAAATTTATTTTAGAATATTACAACATATCGACCCCCTGAAACTAAGAATGAAATCTATACAAGACTGAATTGTTGGTTAAATAGATTTAAAAAAAATCCAATTTGCTTTTTCTCATGTGCCGAACACACACACACACACACACACACACACACACACACACACACACACACACACACATCCATACAATGTATACG
>NW_019525109.1:498972-499570 GCF_002814215.2 Seriola lalandi dorsalis | reverse complement strand
AAAAAAAAAAAAAGCAGCTCCACACTCCAGTTGTCCTTAACTTGATGATCCCAAGACGAGACAGGCAGCTGCAGCTCTGGCCCTCTGCTGTAAGCACACGAGACAGCCTGATATTTAAGTCATTAAACACGTCAAGTCATGAACCAGATCCACACTGTGTTGTGTTATTACCAGGCATTAGTATGGGCTAACACAAAGATTAATGTACTCTATCTAATAGGGCCAATACTTTACTCAGAGGTCATGCACCTTGTTTAATGTAATTAAAAATAAATGTTCTCAGAGTGAGTACTACAAATCAAACCATCAACTGTAAATGAACAGTGGAAGGTCAGTGCAGGGTGCAAAGGCCTCTTAAGCTATTACGATTGGACACACACACACACACACACACACACACACACACACACACACACACGGTAATGAATTATAAAAAAAGACTCTACCTGAGTAATGTCACTTTTTACTTTCAGCTGCTCTCCTTCCCGCCCACACAGTCTGTCATGACTGAATGGAGCCATTTCTCTCTCTCTTTCACACTAATGTTTCGTCACAGTCTTGGTCTCTTCCTTTTTCATTTTCTGTCCCTGTATGTGTA
>NW_019525109.1:477911-498952 GCF_002814215.2 Seriola lalandi dorsalis | reverse complement strand
TGTGTGTGTGTGTGTGTGTGTGTGTGTGTGTGTGTGTGTGTTGTGTGTGTGTGTGTGTGCGATTATGTTGGTTCAACCTGAACTTTTAAAGCTGGGAGGAAAAAGTGACAACCCCATTACTAAATACTAACCCTCTGGCCTGCCCCAGACATCCAGACATCCTCCCCTCTCTCCCTCTGTTTTTCAACACTTGACATTTCTACCACATAAATACCATTTGATCACCTGGATGTGGGACAGCAGGGTTGGAGAGAGAAAAGTATATACTACAATATCTGAGGGACAGGAGATATGTCAAGACAGCCACAACAAGGGAATAATCACTTCAGGAAAATGCCAGTGACAACAAGCATGTGCTTAAATCTCTTTCTGAGGTTGTTCCAAATCGAGGATTAACATCAAAGAAGGCACCTCAAAACAATGGTGGACCTAAGGCTCCTTCCAGAGTTGAGAGTGGAGAACAAGTGCACAATGTAGAAACGGGTCATTTAATACATGGTAAGTCAAAAATAAAATACTGAAATCAGTCTCTGTTAGTTAGGCGAGCACCGTAAAACATATTGAAGGAAGATGATTGTTGCACTGTTAAGAAGTATGACTGTAGCAATGAGACATTTTGAGATTATGATAGGGAGTCAAACATTTTTCAGTGGATTAAATATGTTTAGCATGTATGCCTCCCTACTTTATCGCGTTACACCAGTGTTGGGTTGCATCTAGCTTTATATAATCATTAAGATTTACTGAGAAATTCACCTGTGTATCATATACATAACAATAATAATTGAATTAAAAAATGCAAATTCTATGATTTTGTATGCACTGAATATGATAGGACCATGAATAGAACCCTGTGGCACACCACACGTTAATAGTGTTGATGAGGATATATAAACATTCCTGGACACACAGAATCTTTGACTAAGCAGATAAATCGTGTATGTGTGGATATATACATACTCTGAACTTCTCCAGAAGGACACCATGGTCTAAAGTGTTTTGCATCCTTAACCATAAGGTTTACGGATCTTACAGCTCTTTTTTAAATAGAACAACTAGTGTAACTCAAGTTTCTTGTATCTACATTCAGTCGGTCTACCTCTGTGTTTAAAACTTTAATTTGACATAATTTTGTACCCACCACAAGTCAAAATGACATAGGAAGCAGGTCACTCCTGCCTGTTTGACAGTATATTTCTATGAAGAAGTCTGTGAACAAGTCTGGAGGTTATTGTTATTCCAGTGCTGACCGAGCTGTCATCCTCGACCTCTGAGACAGGACAGCAGAATGTCTGACTCAGAGACAAAAATAAAGCACAAAGAATAAAGAAATATATGAAAGTGACATGTGGACCAAATTAATGTCTAGACAGTGAAACAATGTTAGTTTGACATATTGAAACATAAATAGTCACTGTGCATTTTCCTTGTTGCACTCTAGAAGTAGACTGGGCACCATCCCCACTTAAAGCCCACTAGGGGAAATGAGAGCGAGAGAGTGGCATTAATCCTGTGCAGCATATAGACAAACACATAAACAAACAGACACACATGAAGACGAATAAGATAAATTAAACCAACTCACACAGAGAAGCACTTTCACCATCATCAATCACCATTTTACATCACCGTGTTTCCAGTCTTTGAGCTGAACAAGGGCAAACACATCCTGGACATTGTATTAGCTGAACACACTGAGATGAAATTGATGTTAATCCTCTCATCAGGCTCCAGGTGGGACAGTGTTCCTTTAAAGGCCCTGCACAATCACACAGGAAGTTAATTATTCTGGCTGATCAGACTTCTGCTCAGTGAGGTTGGTACGAGCTGTGCTGCAACTTAAGCAGGGACATCAAACACAAAGCACCAGTACGACCGATAAAGGCTTACATTGTCTCACCTTAACATTTCTTCTAGAACAACAAGCTAATGCTTCTCAGGAGATGCTCGAATACTGTGATAAAACCCCAGTATTCGAGCATCTCAAGGGGGGGGGGGATTAAAAACCATGATATTTCTTTCAGTGTGACAAAAAGTGATAAATGGTTGGTCAGCCCTTGGGGAGAAATGTCTCTGTGTTATCACTGCTGCAAAACCTTTGAAATGTTGTCAAAGAAAGGGCAGAGACATATCAGTTTTCTGACTGCTACCTTAAATGTAGACATTTAATACTCCTCTTAAAGTAAATACTAGCAATATTTCAACAGGAAGTACAACTTAGGTCAAAAGTTTCTCTATAAAACTACTTCAGCTCTGGATGTCTTGACACTGAACTGTTTACAGGCTTTGGTTGAGCACTGACAGACGTCTAAAACAAAGAGGAGTGAACAGTGGACAGGAAATCAAGGCCGGTCCTGTTGTCTCTCACTAAGTGGTTGTGTATGGTTTGACAGCCTAATGCAGACTTTCTGACAGTTTCAGCTTTCTTCAGCATTCAGGAGCAAGCATGCACACACATAAATTCACACTGATTTCCCAGCATGCTAACCTGCAAGCAGAGGCCGTCCAGACGCGTACCTGTCTAGAAATCAAATGTGACAGCATAATGAGATTTTAGACAGACACAGCAGAGGGCACGTAATGGAAAAGAGTCAAGGTAAACACCTGTACATGAGCGCATAAACAACAAGAGAACAGCATAAAGCATGCTGCAACAAATAGTCTCTTCTGCTGACTCACTCAGACATATAAATTTTGCAAGCAATAAACATCATAAAAAAAGAACATCTCACCAAATTTGCTTGCACGTCAAACGTACAAATACTTGACAAACTTGTTTAAAATGATATTTCAAAAAATTGATCCCTGTACAGGAAGAGGATTTAATTGTAATAGGAAGAATCCATCACTCTGCACACAGAGAATGGGCACGATCCATCACAGTGGCAGCATGGGAGGAAGAGAGGAAGCAAACACACCTCATCCATCAGTCAGATGTTATGTGACGGTGTGTAACTTTATGTCCATATGCTCACCACTTACATGTTGTTTAAAAGCTTCGCAGGCTGTTATTTTCCACAGCCAAACTACACGCACCCTCCACTTCACCAGGGAGGTTGACTGGAAGTGTTGTGCCTGGAAAGGTCAATGATTTATTCTCAGCACGGTCCATTTGTTTTAGAGCATAAAGGCAATACTCAATTGTCTAGTTTGCATTAACCCCAATTTTATCCGTTTTGACATTATAAACAATGACTTGACCAGTTAGATTTGGGAATCCAGGCAGCAGTGAAAACTAATCCCCCCTTTAACCACATACATTTTTGTTTAATTTTCAATAATCCTAAACACATACAGCACATAAAGTGGAGGTTGATGTGGTGGAAGGGTGCGTCAGCTAACAGCGTTGGTACATGCACACCAGCACTCTAACAGTGAGAAGTGTCAAGTTTTAATGGCATGCACTGTGAAGACATGTGCATGAACATGATTGGACATTACTAGCCAGCTGGTAGCCAAACATCAGTGATTGAACCACCGATTGTGAAGCATGAATGAAAAGGCTGATTCCAGTCAGCAAGCGTGACTGAAGCATCTAAATGGAATTCATCCATCATTAATTTCATTATTTACACCATGTCGTGTTTTCTGCTGTGACATAACAAAATGTCGTCTGTGTCGTATTTCTCTCAAGAAGCCTCTCAGAATCAGGGCTGCTGCTCTCTGTGTGAAGCTGACTACACTCTGCTTGCCTAGTGAAAAGTAAAAGAATTGTTAAATACCATGACATAACTGTTGTGGCCTTGTACACAATGTAAGTGAATGGAGAAGGTTAAGAATGTGTAGTAAAATTGGAGATTCATCTTTGTCAGGATCCACAAATCCTTCATATTTATAACAATACAAACACATGCTAAGCTCAATGACAAAACTAAAGCAGTGCATTTGCTGTAAGTGAGAACTTCATTTTTCCCCGTTGAATTGATTTGACTCTACTACCATACAAATAGCAGATTTAATTAGTCCATTAGTCAAACGTTTAATTCCCCCTAATGTTCTATCCTGTGGTAGGTTAAAATGAGCTTTTCTTTTAATACAAATTAATATTTCATCTCTCCTAATTTTCTCTGACAAAAAGATCGGTGAATATATGTGTTAAAGGGAAAAGCAGCAGGAAAACACAATGTGCATTAATTCCTTTTTCATAGGACGACTTAAAAAAAAACCCAAAACAGATAAGAATTAATCAGCAATGATGCAGCCGTCGCTTACATCTCTGACATAATGGCAGAGCGAGTCAGATGAGTCAGTTAATGAGATGTCAGCCATTCAGACAAATGTCATTTTCATCATCGACATTCTGAACATCTGAAAGGAGAATGGATATTTGTTTGTGAGGGAGGTTCAGTGTGAGACGGAGGAAGGAGGGCGAGATGAGACGAGCAGAGCTGGTTGCAACTCTCATTTACTTTCACTGAATAAGAATGTATCTCTAATGGAAATTTGCATGATAATTACGCTTTCATATTAAAACTTTTCAGTACAGATTGGACATTATATACACACACACACACACACACAAACACACACACACACAAACACACACACACACACACACTGTAAAAAGGCAATGGACTCGTAGGGTCTCTGAAACAGGGTATCCCAAACTTTATTTTATTGGTTTTTATCAGAAGTACCATGTACCATGGAGAGCAGTCACAGTTAGTGGCAACACACATACAACTTTCCTCCTATCAGTTGGTGTTCAACAAAAATCAATAAAAAAACTGAAGAAAATTAACATACTCACGCGCACACAGAGGACAGTGGCAAAAAAAACAAAAAATTATCTTCATTATTACCAACATTATAACTGTTGTGGTTATTGTTCCATTTTAAAAAACACACCAAATCATATTGAAAAAACATGAAATTCCCAACTACACCCTGTGAGAGCGAAGAGAAGGACAGAGAAATAAAGAAAGAAAGAAAGAAGGAGAGGAGGGATGGATGGATAGAGGGAGAGAGTGTGGAGGTGGTAAAAGATGTGCCGGAGCAGAGGAAGGATTAAGATGAAAAGAAAGGGATTTAGTAAGAAAAATGACAGACGGTTCTGAATCAGACAGATGGTGACTCAAGTACAGACAAATGATCCTTTGAGAGAGTCAGACAGATGGTGACACGGGCAGTTATATTTAAACTAGAGATGGATATGCGTGTACGAGGACGGGTAGAAAAACAGTTGAATACAAAGCAGGTGTGGAGATACTGTTGAGTCAGTGGGGTAAGCAGCCAGACGCACGTCAAGACAGACAGAACGGGGAAAATGTGACGGGTCCGAGTCAGAATAGAACAGCGAAGAGATTGACAAAAAGCCCGTCTGAAACACCCCATCAATAGAAATATAAAAGAGCATAGGGAGAGAGATGGAAGGAAGAAAAGAGACAGGTAAAATAAACCGATGATTGAGAAGAAAGAGCGAGGCAGAGAGATAGAGAAACAAGCTTCAAGCAAAGTACAACTTCTCCAAAAAGGCAATATATGTCATTCTTGAGTGTAGTGAGTGTTTTGTTTCCTTTAAATAAATATGTAGAATTAATTCTCTATGGTTAGTGTGATGGCCATACAGTCCACCTCACTTATAACACTGTACAGTATATACACAATATTATTATTATTTCTTTAATGACAAAATAACCTTTAGATGTACATACAGTATTCCTCGCCCTCTGTCAGAGAATACAGCCACGGTATTAGAAGTAGCAAGCAGTGTCTTTTTTTTTTTTTGTACAAATAACCCATGCAACTCCCGTATAGATTATTTATTTAAGATACATAACTCCTTTAAGATCTCATCTCTCATTCAATAACAGCAGATATTGCCTTTTTAACAACAAAAAAAACCCAAAACGTAATTAATTAATCAGTCATGTGCAAGTTACTCCAAAACAGAAGACGTCATTGTCGTCTTCGTTTAAATTAAAAACATACTGTTGTTAAGCTCTACATATATTTAAAAAAAAAAAAAGAAAAGAAAAAAGTAACTGGACAGAATAAAAGATGAACAGAAAACCTGAATCTGTACAACATTCAAACCATATTTTTTGTCAACACCAGGGGAATGGGATACGATTCTCTATAACTATATACAGACATGTTATCATTCATGCACAGTATCAACAAGTAGCACATTGACATTCCAAAATATGGAAAACATGGCATAGGGGAGACGGAGGGTAAAGAGGGGATCTGGGAAGAAAAGACAGAACAAAAAAAATAAACAATAAAAAATAAAAATATCACTGCCTGTTTTGGTTACTTTGGCAGCAGAGAGACCGAGAAAGAAAGACAGAGTTGGGGGAAGAGACACAGAGGGACGGATAGACATCATAACAATACACATGCTGGGCAGGAGAAGTCCGTTTCAGTCTCACTGACCCAGAAATCAATGTATGGCTGTAACTTCATGTTTTTTTTTCTTTAATATTCATCTTCTTCCTCCTTGTCTTCCTTCTCCTCCTTTCTCTCTTTAGCATCATCCTTTTACATTGTACTTGTTAACGTTACTTTAAGGGTGGAGAATAGCTCTGGTAGTGTTTTTTTCCTCAGTCTCAGTCACTCGGCTCGTACCAGCAGGGCTGTTTGTCCTTCCTTGCATTTGTTTGTTTGTTTGTCTGTCTGTCTGTTTGGTGTTGCATTCGTTTATTCCTCGGTCTGTCCGACAGACAGTTCAGTTATGAAGTGGCACGAGGCAACGGAAACGCATCATCAATCATTACGTTAGAAGCAACGTTGTTAATGGTACACAACTGATTCAACACCGTTGTAGTTTTTTTTTTCCTTTTTTTCTTTTTTTTTTTTTACATCAGGTACAACATTATTATTGTGTACATCAGAGTCAAAAAAAACAAACAAAATCTCTGTTGTTGTTTACATCAGAAGCAACTTTGTTAACGAAACAACATAGTAGCCGTTTCACATAAGCGAAAAGAACCAGTGCAATGCTTTTCCTTCATTTCAAACCCTGCCTGCTTCTTCGAATCCCACCACAGAAGAATAAAAACAAAAACTACTGTCATCTACAGCTCGTTTTTCTACTCCTTGCTTGCTCTTAGTGTTATACTGTATGTACAGCGATGGCCTGGCTAACCTTTGACCTGTCAAACCAAGGCAGGAAGCTAAATTCAAGTGCATTTGTGGTTCTTTGCCTGGATGAGTCGCTGTTGAAGAGAACCTGGTTGGGTACTTACAATCCTTACGATCGTGGCTACAGTCACAGCTAACCTTTTGTTAGCCGTGTTTAGCTTCCCACCTTGGTCTAAACCCTGTTGGGCTTTGAGCAGCTGTCGTTAATCTGCCATTAGCTTCACGTCAGTCTTTTAAGTCAAGGTAGATACACAGAGAGAGGCGGTGCATCGAAGCTGGTGTAGCAAAAGAACTAACTTCCCATAAATGAAAAATGTTAGCCTCTGGAAAATTTGTGCAGCAAGCTAACTTAATGCAAACAACTACATTACTGCAAGCTTTTAATCTAGTTCACTCTGACAAATTAGGCAGATTTTAAGTAAATCCAACTTGATTTATCTATATCAAAGATAACTTATACCCTGTTGGAGTTACTCAAAAAGTGATGCAAACAGCTTCTACAATGTTACTTCTTTTTTTTTTTTTGCGCAAGCTAGCATAACTTTTTTTTTTTTTTTTACAGTGTATAAACCTTCAGCTCCATGCCAGTGAAGAGACAAATGCATACAAATTTAAATAGAAAGATTCTGGTTAGAGTTAAAACAACATCAAGGTGTCTTTTGTCTCTTTTCAGAGTGGAAATGAAATATGAATAATATTTGGTGTTTTAAGAAAGATCCATTGGTTATAAAACCCTTTACAGGTTGGACTGCAAATATTTAAGTTTCTGTTAGAAAGATTTCCCTTTGGCAAAACAGGGGTAAACTGCCACTCCAAGGCCTTCACATGAGAACAGCTACTCTAATGGAGAGCCGGACATTGTGCAGAGTTTGGCAAATGCGAGTAATCTGACGCCTCATATTATCATTTATTTTATGGACAAGGGATTTAATTTTAGAGTTTATACAGAGTTGTTCCAAAAATGTTCCAACGTTGGTGCAGTTTGGTCACATTTCAGTAAGCAAGCCATGTTGCTGGTTGTCACCCGCTGAAACTTTATCAGCCATAATGGGGCGGTTTTCTACTTCAAGCGCGTCATTTGATGAGTTTGAATTTTACATAGTTATCTTCAAGATACTCTGGACTTGCCAAACTCATCCAATCCAGGGCTCTGCTCAGCTCTACTCTCTCACAGGGGTTGAAAGCTGTCTGTGACAAGATTGTTGCCAAGTTTTAAATGGATTACGTCTAAACCCAGACTACGTACTTTACAGATGACATTTAAAATACTACTTATTATATTATACATCAAGTAAAAAAACACAACATCAGCAGGAAAATTCTGGCCAATTCCGATGCATACAGTATAGTGCCATTTAACAAACTACGGACTTTTATGCCTACGTATACAGTAAGTTTTGTTGTATGTTGTGGTTTTGGCTGAATGAGTAAAATAGTTAACAGTCTGAAGTGTAAACCTCTCTGACAGTCAAGATAAGCTTGAAGATATATACTCTACGCATGTGTCAGGA
This sequence comes from Seriola lalandi dorsalis, assembly GCF_002814215.2. Lineage (NCBI taxonomy): Eukaryota > Metazoa > Chordata > Actinopteri > Carangiformes > Carangidae > Seriola > Seriola lalandi. Next base: position 490,355 of record NW_019525109.1, on the reverse strand, counting down.
CAGGCTCTTGGGACACTTTAACGTTGTTCATTTTTCAGGATATATTTTTTTGTCTGTTGATGACTGAATCATGAAAAAAGATTCCCAGCAGTTAGTGTCTGATAGTGTCAGTTTGTCAGTCTGCTGTGTGTTATTGCAGTTTAATGTAATCTGAAAGTTGCGTATTCTAGTGTTGGTCGTGTTAATGCTTCCGAAAGCAGGTATTGGTAGGCTACATGTTTGCTAGCTAGCCTAGTACTTGACAAGGGTTTTCAGTGATGCTTTGCTTTTGCTTGAGTTCTTTAGTAGCTAGTGTCCCGAAAACAGCACATCTAGTATTTTCAAAAAACATTTTTTGGGTGGGAACAAATCCAGCCAGACCTTTATCCTATCATTTGCATAAACCTTTCGTAACATTCAAGCTCAAAATTCATTTAGAAGAGGGCGAACAACACCTCAAACAGTAAAATGACTCTACAGAGGATTTATTTGTAGAACCCGTGTGGGCCTGTATCATAAACTGAGTTTCACTTTGGGCTGAACCCCGGCTTTCTGCTATCACAAAGATGATTAACTTTTCACCAGAGCAGCTCACCATGGCTGCGCAGCTAATTAGCATCAGCTCACTGGGCTCATAGATGATGCTAATTAGCTCACTGAAATAATGAGCTGATAATAGGCTCATTCTTTCTACAGACTCCCAACATGGACAAAATTACCCTACCATAAAAAGGCAAGTGATGTTGCAAATTTGCAATGAACTTGCTCATAGCTGGATAAGAAGAGGCTCAGAGAAGCCAGATGACCCAGAGAGCCCAACTTACAGTGGTTGAGCTCACTTGGCAAGACAGGTCCGAGAGGTGTAGTTTCTGGGGGTGGGTGTTTTCCGACATACAGCCAATTGAATAGCTTGTATAAAGGATTTCAGGTTGAAAATTGTCTCCAAACCTCTGTGAGCTTGATAAACAGAGTCTGGCTGGCACAGATTAGATGTACCCTATACTAGATGTCCCCACAGAGCTTCTGTAGTACAACGGTATTTGCCCCTATCTGTTAGTAAAACTACTTCCCCACCAACAACAAACGCTTTTAAACCGTTCCTTCGTCAGATGGCTGTCACGATAAGAGTGAAAACTGGCTGCTGAAGTAAAAGTCGGGTTCCAAGGCCGGCGTGAAGCAGTGAATCGTGCAGATTACGAGTCTTTACTCAAGAGAAAACACATGCCCTTGAATAAAGGCATAATATGAAGTCAGATGTTCATTGCTTCCTTTGGGCTAAGGCCTTCATGATCCACATGACTGAAGGCTTGCATGTTTAAGCATAGCGATGAGTGGAGGTGGCCTGGGAAAAGAACCATAGCGTATATGATTTAATTTGGAATAAGGCTGACTGCAATTCAAAAGCAGTCTTTGTAACCAACTGGGAGAAACTCCGACCAACAAAGGTTGAAGCCTTGTTTGCTTTTCCAATATTTGGGTAACTCTATTATATGAACCTGTTTTAACTTTTATTTCACGTAGTCTTGTTTTTGTTTTTTTTTCTTTTAAAGCCACACTGAAGCAAAGTCCTAACAACTAAGCAGGTGAAGTATGAGGAAATCCCTGTTAAATAGCCCCCTAAGGACCAATCTATGTGAAGAATCATAAATCAAGGGTCAGGGTTAGGGATTAGTGGTTGTTTCTTACAAAGCCCTTGAGGATTTTGATTGGTCCACTGACCAGCCAGAAGGGGTGGTGATGGTGGGGGGGAAGGGGTTGCTTAAGACACACAGGGATAATGGCCGAAGCTGTCGAGTGAACCAACTGGTAAAGCGGCATCATCAAAGTGAGACAAACGATGAGAGAGAGAGGCAGTTGACAGACATGAGGTTTCACTGAGGGCGGTACCTACGGTTTTTTCAAAGTCTATTGCAATGCTATGATTGACACATGGCGATGGCAATCTCATCGGTGGAAAACCAGGTAACAGAATTCCACGGTTAAAAAAAAGAAAACACAAACACACGTAAGAGTTACCTAGAAAGTTATGCAATGATAATAGTTCTCTCTAACAGTTTTAAACGGTAGAGCGGCCATGTTGTCCTCTCAGACGCGGCCTTATTAAAGGTAAAAGCACACTAACCCCTTTTCTCGATTCAAATTAAACCTTAAAATCATTTACATCTACAGTATAAAGCAACAGAAAGAGGGCCTGTTCAGGAGCGCATGGCGTAACCAAGACATTCAGAAGGAAAATAGTGGAGCTGTAATGTACGTTCAGCTCTTTGTATTTACATTTCTAACCTCAGTTCAAAACCGTTCACTTCAATCGATCGCTGCCCTCCCACAAAAGAGTCTTACTCAGCATTTCTACAGGCCGGGAGAGCGAGGGTCGAAAAGACCTCGAAATACGAAAGCGTATCCCGTCTCACGCAGAGACGGCAAAACGAGAGGCGTCTTTTTCTTTTTTGTTTTTCACAGTACTTGACCATCTTCCCACAACACACAAGCACAGAAACACACAGTCACACACCAGCACTCGCACAGTTTGTTGTCATTAAACAGTTGTGGCAATATGTCCGGCTTCTTCTGATTGTGTTTTCAGTATCGTCTGGTCATGCATGTACATACTGATACAGTTACTGTCTCCTTCTGTCTAACGTGAGCCTGTTACTGTCGCTGGACGCGGGTGTAGCGCTGCTCCAACTGGAAGGGGATTAATGGGAGATGCTGTTTCTATTAGCAGCTGTGAACGGTGTGTGTGTCTGGTTTAATATCTTGCTTCTCATGTTGACTTGTGTATGGTTGAACAAACTGGGAAACTGTGTGTGTTTATTTCTGTGTTTGCGACTTTGGGGATTAGATTTATGTATTTAAAACAGGGGAGGGTTTAAGACAGCTTGATTGGTTTGGATTTATAGGTCGAGAAAAAAAAAATTAATTCCATAGTTTATTCGTTTGTCCACCATTTTTCCATCTTCTGAGCCATTTCTCTAGCTCCTGTGATTCTCCTGTTTGCTGTCGTCCTTCCGTGTATTCGTACTTCTTCCTGTTCTGTTTTAAGATGCTTTAACGCGTCCTCCATTTCTTCATCTGTACATCCATCCATTCATCCGTCAATCAATCTATTGCGTAAAGGGAGGGAGTGATAGATCAATGAGAGAGCCTTAACTTCCAAATCCATCCATTCACCCACCTCCCCCTTGGTTTTCTTCCTCCATGTTCTCCTTCTGTCCCACCCTTCCCTTCGTTACCTCCTGTCACCTTAGAAGCCCTGGATGTGGCAGTAGGCCTCCAGTGAGGAGAAGAGGATGTAGAGGAGCCACAGGCTGACAAACAGCATGGTGGTCAGGACCTTCGCAGTCCGGGGCCCGCCCAGTTCTCCGCCGATCTCTGGCCGCCGTCGGTACATCAGCACGGCGACGCAGACGAAGGCAAAGATGGTGAAGAGGGTGACGGAGAAGGCCAGCGTGCCAGGGTCCACCCTGAACTCATCCCCCCTGCTCTGGTGGTAGATGGCAGCGATGGACCACGCCACCTGTCAATCATCATCACAGTCAAATTGAATAACATGACATGTAGTGACTGTTTACAACAGCTGAGACCACACCAGAAAAACATGGACGTCATTGTAAGAGACAGATGGCTGCGCTTCTTCAATCCCACATATCTTTGTAATAATATCTCAAAGCAGCAGCATCACGCAGCATTAAAGACACCACTCATACAGTAACATATCCATTTCTACAAATACATGATAGTAATTACTGCCATGGCAGCATGACAAGCAGCGCTGCATTTACATTAGCAATGAACCAGTCAATCACTCTCTAGATGAGCTGGTACTCACCCCGATGCCCAGGAAAACGTTGACAGCGTTCGAGCCTGTCACATTACCAATGGAGGCGTCGGCATACTGATCCTGGATGGCAGCTACCTTACTGGCAAAGGTATCTGAATGGAGAGAGGAGGGAGAGAGATCAGATCATTTTTATTATTATTATTATTAACTGTGTTGCTGTCTAATAGTATTAGTTATAGATCATTCTATTCAAGAATCTAACAGAGGTACACCAGGGATATGTGATTGTTTGAGTGATTTTTAAAAAGGTTTTCAACATAAAAATGAAACAGGGTGTGAGTATTACTGTGTCTCACACTTCTGTTTTGGGGAAAGTAATCCGTCTCCATATTGTCTTCATACATGGTTTTGAAACAGTTTTCTTGCTGTAAATGTCCACCAGGAGAATTATGGGAAATAATCTGAGAGGAATCTAGTCTTCCAAATAGACCCTGCAAAATCTACAGATTTATTCTTGTGTGTTAACTCACAACAGTCATTTGTGAGTTACACAAGACCACAGTGACAGGGAAGGACGCTCTTGATAGATGCACAACACTTATAATTATTAATACAGAACACCGTGCAAATCCAGTTTTCCACATTTAGACAGGAAACCTTAAATTAGAAACCACAATCTTTAATCCTGTTACAGTGTTCCGTCGCTGGCAGCCAACACGGGCCAGATTTGGACCAAGATCAATAAATTACAAGGCTGAATCTTACTTTGCAGGGGCAAACAAATCTTGGCCTGACAACTAATCAGTGCTACGATGCTTAGTCCCAAAAATTTCCCCCTCCCGTTTCATGTCTGCCAAACAATGGCAGCTCCAAAGGGATAGCTTTCCTTGCCGTACTAAAAGCAGCTTTGAACTCTCGGCCAAATCTCAACAATAGGCTCTTTCCTTGAGAGCACAAAGAGTGAGCAAATCGTCAAATGGTCAGTTAGTCGTATGCTCTCTCACTAATTTACTGGCCGTATTCTCTTCCTTAGTGATTCATGTCCTCTTGCTTTTATGTGGCAGAGACGGCAAGAGGAAATAAAAAACTGAGGAAGTGAATGAGAAAAGAGGAGGAAGGGGTTTTTCTGTGGCAGCCAAATTGGTGATGGAAAATAGGGACAATGGGACGACCGGAAGAGGACTGAGGAGGGGAGAGAGGAGGGTGGACGAGGCAACGGGCCAAGGAAAGATAAATCTCCCCATACACCTTAAAGCTTCAAGGAGAGGCCTGCTGGGCTTCACTGAATGCACGTGTGTGTAACGAGGCTCTATTTATGTGGTGCTTGTCTGCCTGTGTGTGTGTGTGTGTGTTTCTGTGTACAGTGCATACATGAACACTGTGTCTGTGTGTTAGTGTACAATGCCACCTGGGTCCAATCTGATGCCATGCCTCCACCAGCTGGCAAAGGCATGTGTGTACATCAATTGATCTTTGAGTGTTTGTGTGGCTGATTGAGTGGGTGAGTGCGTGGTTGCTCGCATGTTTGGTAGCAGCATGTGTGTATTCCTTTGTGTGTGTGTGTGTGTGTGTGTGTGTGTGTGTGTGCGTACACATGTGAGAAACAGGTTCCACTCTGCAGCTCCTTCTGTGAGAGTGTGCCTCCCTGGAGAGGTTTCTGCCCTTTCTTTTTCCTTTCTGTCAATCAAACAGTCTTTTCCGTCTCATCCTTCCTCTCTCTCCTGCATGCTCTCCCTCTACCTCTCCTTCAAGCTCCCTTCTTCCCGTCGCCTCTTGAAATGGAAGGACTCGTTGCGGAGCACTCATGTGCTCACGGCAATCTGGCAATCCTTCTGCATCTAGACATTTTTTACTTGGTGAGGAACATTTGGTCAGAGGGGAAATTATAAGCAGACAGTGGCGCGAGTCAATAGGTCACAAAAATAGTTACGCTTTATCATCTTGGGACATTTTAAAAAATAAATCTAACAGCAGGACTTTTCAAAGAGTTGGACGACTGACGTGGTTCTTCCTGATCATTTGAGATGGTGAAAAGAAATGAATGTGAATCAATAAAACCAGAAATCAGGCGGTTGGCCAATATTATAATTCTGAACCAAATATATATATATTTTTTTTGTTAGTTGTGTTTTTTTGCCCGAGTCATAAAATGTGTCCTTATCACCGAAAAAGATTTCCACAGATAATCCTCCTGTTCATCTCTACCATCGCCTCCCAATTATCTGTGGATCAGCCGAACGATTTGTGGCAGGATGTTTGCGGACTCAAACGAGTTCAATTTTTGTCTTCTTAAGACTTTAATGTCTCCTAATGACCTTAATATCCTGGACATTTAGAGGCAATTTTGTCACAACACAATTTAAAAAGGTCAAATATGCTCTCATATACATGATATCCTAATTATAAAACATTGTAGTAATAAATGGTCTGTAGATGCCTTACAGTACACAGTGCTATTACCTTCCTTATATAGCTGTGTCACTGTTCATTCATGCGTTCATTCATTCTCTGCCTGTCTTTGCCATTTTACTAACTCTCTTGTCATTTCAGACCCTGCCACTCCCCCGTGCCCTGCAGTAACCCCGGCACTAATCAGTTCCTTGTATATATACTGGCCCCATTCCCACCCATTCTCTGCAAGAGTATCTACCGTGCCTTCCATGCTGTAGCTATCCATCCCTGCTTATCTAACCTGTGTTTGACACCTGGGTTTTGCCTGGTTTTCCGGCCCCCCGTGCCCTCACTCTGTCCCTGACTGCTTCTGTCTGTTTTTGTACAGGTGAACTATTTTGAACTTTTGTCTGTGTATCTGAGTCGTGCATTTGAGACCTCCCAGTCCTGAGTCACGACAAGCTGCTTATGTCAACAGAGTCCCATGGTGCCGTTCTCAGTTTAAATGTCATTCTTGACTTTGTAAGGCCGACATGAAATGATACACACCACACTTTAAATATACATTCGAGTCATACAACTGAGGTGAATCTTAAAGAAACAACACATTTCAGTTCCTTGTGGCTCTGATTCAATTTACAGCTCCACTGTTTTCTTTCCATCTCCGTGCACGTGCACGTGTGTGTGTGTGTGTGTGTGTGTGTGTGTGTGCATGTGTTAGGCTGGCTAACTGTGATAAACGAGGTTAATCATCATGGAACCACAACACAGGATGGGTTTTATTAACTCTAATAGCCACGGATCTGGAGGTCTGTTTCTTTGTGTGAGTGTGTGGGCCACAGGAGGTTCTGTTAATAAGGCTGAGAACCTCTGAAAGGCTGAATCACTTTGTTTCCATTCTGCAAGTCTACACATTGTGTACATCTGTGTGTGTGTATTTCTGTGTTTCAAACAGCTGTGTGTGTATGCATTTGTCCATAAATTCAACTGTTACTGAGCATGTATTTCTGTTTGTTTGTGTGTCCAAATATTACATGGTTATTATGTGTGCATATACTGTAGGTTTGTATGCATGCATGTGTGTGTGTGTGTAAAATAGTATGTAATACATCACTTTGATCCCTTAGGTCCCTAAATGGGAGGACAGAGACCACTTGAGCCTGACATGACAAATAGCCCTATGCTAATAACACATGGTGGCCCCAGTACAGTACAGGTGTGTGCGTATGTCTGTGTCCACAAGTGTGTGTGACACCTATTTCAAGCTTTAATGTGTTGCAAGTATATGAGTGTGTGGGACTGTTTGTTCAATTAATTCAAGTTGCAGCTGTTTACATGTCTGCATGTTGTACATCCAGCATTCAATCATGTGCTGAATGTCTGCATGTGTTGTCTTCTGTGTGTGTGTGTGTGTGTGTGTGTGTGTGTGTGTGTGTGTGTGTGTGTGTGTGTGCGTGCGTGCAGAGGCAGGAGACTGGGGCCAAGGTTAAAACGTATTTAGCTGGCTGTTGCAGTCATCGGTCGTTCTTCACATTTAGAGGATGATCCATGCTGCTGTCTGCAGACCGCAGAGCTCCGTCTAACAGGCTCCCACATATAAAACCCACTGGAGGGAGCGGAAACCACTGGGTCAGTCACAGCGAAACCTCCCTCAGCATGAGTCCGTGCGCACTCCTTTAATCTTTGCTCATTTTTTTTCTATGGATGTTCACTGTAAATAAAATGAACCAAATCTAAATTCATTTGCAGGGTTGTCCTCAATTAAAGAAGGTCTCATATAATTTGTTTTAATTATTCAATTATTTCAATCAATTTAGAGTAAATCTCTTCCATCTAGTTTTATACTTTGCCTGCAGCTCTAGTGCTTATTACAGCAAGTTTGTGAAAATTATCATGATGCCAGAAATGTGACAATCATTTCCTAGTAATGAACAGTGACTAATGGCCCATTCCCCATAATTAAATAAACATAAAAATCTAAAAATCTCTTACTTTGCCAAAACCCAAATGAATGGATTAGTTGACTAATTGAAGAAGTGGGGGCAGATCTCGTAATTCATCATAAACCACAGTCAAAACAATTAAATCGTTTTTCTCTGTAGGGCAACACATCATCACATGTGAGATGCAGCTTTGTGAAAGTTTGTATTGTATCTAAACAGATACTCGGACACTTGCAGGTCAGCACACTGCAGCCCCTTGTCTTCTTTCCATTTTCTATCATAGCTACCGTTCATTTATTTGACCTGATTGTTGTAGCAACAAGCATCTACTTTTATGAGGCTTTTAGAAACCATAGTCAGTGCAGGGATATACTCTGTGAAGTTGTCTCTTTTATTCTGCACTGGAGACGCTGAGGAAAGAAATGAGGGGAATAAAGCTCCTGGTAATAAAAACTGAAGCAGCAAATAGAAAATGTCAAAGCATTGGCCCTGAAGGTGATCATTGATGAACGCAAATCTATTCCTACAGTGAAGACTTCTGGGTATTTTATGCTCATAAAGGTCTTATGAAGCTAAATGGCACAAGTGGAGGGAGAAAGGTCTTTGATTAAAGCTGGCGGAAAGTCCAATAGCAGGATAATTAAAATGGCGGAAGTGTTGGATCAATATCGGCTCACAATACATACAGTCAACATACGGTGAACATACATTGTATGCGCTCACGCACACACACACACACACACACACTTACCTGGTACAGAGGTTCCCAATGCAACAAATACTACTGCTGTGACTGAGTCTTTCAATCCCACTGTGCAGCCGAAATGAGAGGCAAGATCCCCTGTAAAAATAAGAGAGGAAAATGAATGCTAAAAAAAAAACCTCAATATCTTTTTACATATTGATGTCTTTGATTTGTAAAAGAAGAATCCTGTCATTGAAAATGTTCTTTAAAAAAGTTTTGGAATTCTTAAAATGTTTTTCTTAAATTCAATATGACTTAAGTTCAAATTTCAAACAGTTCTTTTCGGTTTTCATCTCACCAATGACGGCGGTGAGCAGCCCGATCATGCAGATGGAGACGACGAAACAGGCCCAGCCGTTCCAATAGTCTGTGGGCGGGACGAAGGCGAACAGAACCTTCCAGAAGACGGTGAGGAAGTGCATGACGTAGTCGAAACACGACGGCAACTTCTCCTCCCCGCACTCCTCGTCGTCGTCATCCTCGCCTGGGGGGAGAAAGCGTTCAGAGAAATTTAAAGTTAAAGATCCAGATTTGACTGACTGTAACCTCTAAAGTTCCTAATTCCCACCTTGTGTCATTTTCCCTCTTGTCCTGATGTCCCATCAAGGAAATACTGTCACAAAGAGGGAATTTCATACTAAAAACACTGACTTTGGAAGATCCCCTCATGATTTGTCTAATTCAGACTACTGAAGCCTCATATTAGCTGTAGCTGACCTTTAAAATGCATTTTCACACAGAGCGAGGACTGTGGACTTTGTTCTGCATCACTTACATTGAAACAGTGAACCTATCCTTTGACCGAGCAACAGGTGCTGTATGTTAACGAGGACATTAATTCCAAAGGGAAGCTATCTAATCTAATCACACTTCTTGAGCCTGAGACGAGCTGGAGACCGACCACGGATACATCATGAGGAAAATCATGGTGCGTCCCTGTGAAACGAATGACATTCCCATCGGTGCTAATTAAATATTAGCATGCTAACATACTGAAGTGATACAGCGAACATGTCAAACATTGCACCTGTGCTGAACATTAGTTAGCAATGCCATTGTGTACATGTTATCAAGCTAAAAGTCATGTTGTGACTGGAATCTGGACAAAGTTATTCAATGTTTAATATACCTTTTTTTTTTTTTTTACCATCAGTTTAAACTGTCTTTTACAAACTAGGTTAGAATAAGAGCGGTATCATATTGTAATGAAGACTCACACAGGCGAAGCAGGTGGTAATTACATCAAACAAATTGTTAAATGGAAATAAAAACGGTACTTTTAGACTAAAAGCTGACACATTTTGGCTTAAGCATGACTTTGCCAAAATAAGCTTCAAACTGCTGTGAGATAAGAGCTAATGTTCTCTGTCCATTACCTGAAGAGCAAAGGATTAAATGTCTCTGACTTTCACTCCAGCAGCGGGGTCAGAAGTTTAAGTCTAGTGACAGACGTGCACAGTGCAATCCATTATCATTACAGAGATTAAAAAAAAGACTCAATTCAACATCGCCTCTGATCCACGGTCTGGCAGGTGTGTGTGTGTGTGTGTGTGTGTGTGTACATGTGTGTGTGTGTGATCTCAGTATCAAAGTCTAATCACTGCTTCAGGATATGGACTACAGCCAACCACATACTGTTTGGGTTTGTTGTGCATGTGCATGGTTATGTGTGTGTGTGTGTGTGTGTACATGCATGTGTGTTTAATACCCTATGTCTGTTGAACAGAGGGAAATAGTTGAAACAGGAAATTCAAATGACTTTTTTAAAAGCGACACACACACACACACACACACACACACACACACACACACACACACACACACACACACACACACACACCATTATCAGCCTATGCAGCCCTCTCTGTAGTTGGCTGTTGTTCTGCTCCATTTATAAACGACTAAAATGAATGAATAAAAGAGACTACCTGCTGCTTCAATGAAACACGCTGACTTGGTAAATCCCATCGAAAACCATGATCTCTAATTGGTTTCACCCGAATCATTCAGTCACTGCATACTATTAACCTTTTAAGAGCTGCTGTATCCAAATGCTCAAACACACACAAACAAAAAGCGTGTGCATCCTAAACTGAGTGCGGAGAGCCTCCTTTTACCTCAGGAACTGTTTATCCTGCTGAGGTGTTGTTTATGTCTTCGTCTTTTTTTAAAGACAATTTTCTTGCAAAATAATTCTTAATACATTCATGAAAAACACTGGAGTTTGAATGTCCAAAGACAAGTTTTATATCGTATTATTCCCGGTCCCAGTAAAGAAACAGGCAGCCATCTTTATCAATTGGATGTAGATCCTAAGGAAAATCTGGCCTTCGTTTTTTTTTCATTTAGAGGAAGGAAAATGTGGGAATCAGAAGCTTAGAAAAGCCAAACTGAGACACACTCTCTCACATGCACCCTTCAATTTCAGTGATGGATAAATTACTTTCTTTTGAAATATGTCATTTGGGACTGAATGCATGAATGCATCAGCCTTGGCAAAAACTGTCATAACAGATAATAAAGCAGTAAAACATGTGCAAAAAAAAAAAAAAGCAGCTCCACACTCCAGTTGTCCTTAACTTGATGATCCCAAGACGAGACAGGCAGCTGCAGCTCTGGCCCTCTGCTGTAAGCACACGAGACAGCCTGATATTTAAGTCATTAAACACGTCAAGTCATGAACCAGATCCACACTGTGTTGTGTTATTACCAGGCATTAGTATGGGCTAACACAAAGATTAATGTACTCTATCTAATAGGGCCAATACTTTACTCAGAGGTCATGCACCTTGTTTAATGTAATTAAAAATAAATGTTCTCAGAGTGAGTACTACAAATCAAACCATCAACTGTAAATGAACAGTGGAAGGTCAGTGCAGGGTGCAAAGGCCTCTTAAGCTATTACGATTGGACACACACACACACACACACACACACACACACACACACACACACACGGTAATGAATTATAAAAAAAGACTCTACCTGAGTAATGTCACTTTTTACTTTCAGCTGCTCTCCTTCCCGCCCACACAGTCTGTCATGACTGAATGGAGCCATTTCTCTCTCTCTTTCACACTAATGTTTATATGAGATCTTTCGTCACAGTCTTGGTCTCTTCCTTTTTCATTTTCTGTCCCTGTATGTGTAGGCGTTAATCACGTAGCCCCCCCCCCCCAAGCACACATGGGAGAAACCACAGTCTGGGGTAACCACACTGGGAAAATGGTAACGTAGTCCAGTGAGGATTTACAGTATAGAGGATTGGACAGTGTCTAAAAGCGTTTAAAGTGTTTAAAGTGCCTTAATTTGTTGTTGTCTGTAATTGTTTAATTATCTTTTAACTTTTCATCCTTGCTCACATTTTGCTGACGTAGCCTTTATATAACTGAACGTTCTCTGTGACTTTCTCGCTTCATCCCTCTTAATCTTCCTCATCCCCCTACAACCTTCTGTCACGCTCTAAATGCCATTGTTAGTGTCTTTGCTCCATTTTGTGTTTGTGTGCGTGATATTCTTTGTTATTTATTTGGCGCTTCATTAGCTTCCAGAGCTGCTGCTGGTCTCTTGAATAAAAACAAAACAGCAGTTTGAAAAATGAGGCC
>NW_019525109.1:460411-472911 GCF_002814215.2 Seriola lalandi dorsalis | reverse complement strand
TGTGTGTCTGTGTGTAAGAGAGAGAGAGTGTGTGTGGCATTTTGTGGGTTCAGTTTGTAAAAAAGGAAAAAAAAGAAAAGTGTGTGTCCAGAACAACGGCAGCAGAGCTCTTGGAACAGATGTCTGAGTTTATCAGCTGTTTGTCTTATTTGTTAAGAGACTAATTTCCCTTCATCAGATTCTTTTCTTCCTCCTTTTATTTTTTCTCTTCCCACCTTCCAGGCAGTAATGAGAGCTTTTCAAACCATTTCAGCTCATTTTCTATCTGTGTTGTTGCGAGATTTCATCCATCCATCAAAACGTCTTTTCTAATACGTGTAATGTCACTTTACATATTTTTTTCTCTCGCTTATGTGGTTTTTCTCCCTTTCTTCTTCTTCTTCCCTGCTGTTTTTTCCTTTCTTCTTTCCTTACATCTTTCTTTCTTTCCTTCCTCCCAGTAGATTAAATTACTGTTTCAGATGTTTTTACATCCTTCGGTCTGTTAGCTTAGCCTCACCTTACCATATCTCTCTTCTTCCCCTCTACCTTCAACCTTCTTCTTCACTTATCTCCAGCACCCTTCCATCCATCCATCCATCCATCCATCCACTCATCCATCCATCCACTCATCCATCCATCCATCCATCCATCAATCCATGCATGACGGAAAAATGACCAGATCTGAGCCTGGAGGAGCTGACCCTTGCGTGGCCTTGTGTCACAGCCGGGCTCCTTCATTTCCTCCTCATCCCTCCATCATGGGTTCAACACATTTGCACCGGAGGAGTAATTAATCCTCGACCTCCCTTGTGTGTTTGGTAATTAAGTGGGGGAGAGCAGATGGAGGGAGAGTGTGGGAGAAATGGAAAAAGAAGCAGTGCAGTAAAGGGGCCGGAGTGAAATAAAGTAAATGAAAGTGAAAGTGACAGAGTTGGGGCGACAGTAAACCCACTTAAACCCATTTAATACGATTTTATCTTCGCTGATTACAGTATATTCAGAAAGATAAGACGACTTGAGTCGTGGTGATTTGAACTTATCGAGCTCTACACTGAGTGAGGCTTAGTCTGCAACATGACCACAATCCCTCCTTAAGCTGAGCACAATTGGACACCTCAGTTCTTCTTTGGTGTACAATCAAGACAAGAAGAAGCATCTCGCTATGAGCATCACACAGTATCAAACAGTTTTGTAGTGTTGCTTGTTTTAACTGTGTTTAACTGTGAAGAAATAAACAGAGTTTCTCTTGGGAAGAAAAAAATTGCTTTGTGTTTTCAGGCGCTGCAACAAGGTTATTTGGTGCCACACGAGTTGGCATTGTTTTAACTTTTCCCAAATCAACTCAGCCAAATAAACACTTACAAACATGCTGGGCGAGAAGGAGTCTCGGTGCGATGTAGTAAAACCCAGACATCGAGAGCTGGTGGTAATGATGGCAGATGAAATAGATTTCAGACTATAGCTCCAACCAAACTTCTGTCTTCACACGCCGTCTTTGTTGTTAACTCCCAATTACTTACCCTGCACATTATATACCAGCTTTCATAGTGTAGTATTTGTTTACGAGGAAATATCAACACTTCTCTCAGCATGCACTTTATTGCTTGCTTCACATTCTCAGTAAACAAAGAGTGTAGAGAAAGATGCTGGCGGGCAAATCAATTCTTTCACAGCTGGATGTCTGTCTGACCAATCAGCTGCCACTTTGATCCGTAAGCATCCAATCAGCTCCTAATCTCAGACACTTTGAGCTCTTGCAATCCAATCAGATTCAGGTTTAAAGGCCCTGAAAAACCAATCAGCCTCCAGTTTGATCTGGTTTTGAATCTGATTTGGGTTGTTGACTTCCTCTGTGTGTGTGTGTGTGTGTGTGTGTGTGTGTGTGTGTGTGTGTGTTGCAGTTGACCTGTTATAATTTTGCAGGCATATATAAGTGTTTTTGAATCATGGTGAAACCCTGTTGTGTTCAATCGCTGTGTGAATACAACGTGATGAAGCTGTGTGTGTGTGAGAGAGAGAGAGAGAGTCTCATAATAAAAGCTTATTCTTCAGTGGAAATTGCACTCACTGCCTTTTTACTGTGTCCACCCCACCCCACACACACACACACACACACACACACACACACACACACACACACACAGCAGTCTGTCAGCCTAGACAAGCTAATCCCAGATAAGAGAGAGAAGACAGGCCTTTTCATTAATGGCATCAGCTCGCCAACAAAGGCCGGCTGACAGGCTGGCTAACTAAAGCACAAATAAACACACACACACACACACCCACAGGATAAAGTTATTTGAAGGCGCTGAAGTGATTGAGCAGTCTGTAGACAAACAATGCTCGAACAGAAACCCAGTTTCAAAGACGGCAGCAACAAATTAGGTGATTTTTTTTTTTTAATTCACAGTGATTATCTAGAGCTATTTTCATTTACACAAATACAAAATGTTTTGCTCCGATTAACAGTGTTAACAGTGATTTGCTCCTCTCTAATAGTTTTCCTACTTGCATAAGCAGTTCATGAAAGTGTATCCTCAATGTGCTCCTGTCAGTCTGAGCTGCGGTAAATAAACACGGTACAGTTTTTCTGGAAATAATCACTGGCAGCACCCACACACATGCAGCCCTGCGCGCAGCGCGGCAGGAGCAGTAGGGATGAATCTGTGTCGGACTTAGAGCAGCAGATAGGGGGGCACGTTTCAGCAACTAGAATATTACACACCGACAGTAAGATGTATTGTAAATGATAATGACATAATACTGTTCACACTGTCAAACTATTCCAGCTAAAGGTATATAATGTACCCATAGTGTATTGTGCAATTTGAAAACTACAGAGAGAGTTTCATGAGAAGATCAACGCCGCATGTTAGCTTAGCTTAGCATGAACACTGGAACAGCAGAAACAGCTAAGCTGGAGCTAAGACTCAGACATCAACAGTAACTTGAGTAAGGAGAAAGACTCACAAGGAAAACTTCTCGTCACTGTTGGACTGAACAATTAATCGAAAACATTATCAAAATCGCAATATGGCCGAGTGCAATATCCAAATGCTCCGGCCTACAAGTCATATTCTCCAGATGCGAGGGAACAGGATGGTTTGATGCAGATTGCACATTTTTATATTTTTCAGTGAGCTTGTATGATTTTGTTTTTGCATGGCGCTCAGCCCTACTGTCGGGTCGACTGGAGAACTCTGAAGCAGAAACACCACAACAATGAACCTCCTGTTATCTGAAGTGTTGCTCTCTCTCTCTCTCTCTCTCTCTCCCTCCTTTTCCACTGATGAACTGCTGTAATATTATCCTGCCTACAGAGGGCAAGTTACCACTAGTAACCAATCAGCTGTGAAGATTCTGCAGGGAAACAGAAAAAAAAAATTTGCCTCTCTCTCTTTCATCAGTTTCCTCTCGTTCCTCTCAGCCACTCACTCTCTTTACCAGTTTACTTGTTGCATGAATTCTTTCCATCTCTTGTTCTCTTTTTC
Source organism: Seriola lalandi dorsalis (assembly GCF_002814215.2). Classification (NCBI taxonomy): domain Eukaryota; kingdom Metazoa; phylum Chordata; class Actinopteri; order Carangiformes; family Carangidae; genus Seriola; species Seriola lalandi. Next base: position 469,438 of record NW_019525109.1, on the reverse strand, counting down.
AACCTGCTAAAACTTCATACATAAATTCTTCAACTGTATGGCATTATATTTCTCTTCATGCATTCACTCTCTTATTCATCACTGTTTCACAGTCCTGCATGCTCTCTCTCTCTCTCTCCATTAGTCTCTATTTGCATAATATATGGACTCTCTCACACACCAGGTTTCCTCATCTCTCGCTCTTAACATGCATCCTCTCTTTCTCCCTCTTCATGGGACATTAACACCATCTTGGCTTATAAAAGATCTTGACACTCACAAGACTTTAGTGTTGAATATTCCCATCTTTCTCAAGCCCTGTCTGTCACACATTAACACACATGCACAGGCGCACACACACACACACACACACACACACACACACACACACACACACACCCTTGACTTTGTGGGGGCTGAAACACACACACACGCAGTCGCTCCCACAATCACTCTCCACATAATCTCCCATCTGGTCAGTGTTTGTCTGCCCAAACCATCAAACCAAGCCAGTTCACTTTTCCAGTAACCATTAAAAATCATGAACACACACACACACACACATACACACACACACACACACACACACACACACACTTGACTCCATGGCACGATGAAATCAGCCCACTTCATTTTCCTCCAGCGTTAGAGTAGCCAGCCACACATTCACACACATTCAACATAAGATGTTTGATATTTTCAGATATACTGATCATTAGAACACAGAACCACACAGAACTCAACAGAAGATAAAGCGCAGCTGTTCAAGCTAACAAGAATTTATATGACACACACCCTCACACACACACACACACACACACACACACACACACACACACAAACGGAGTCTTCGAACCACTTCCGATGACTCCAGTTAAACACGCACTCACACACACACACACCTGTCGTTTGGCCTTACCTGCGCTCACAGTGATGGCTTCTATGAACTGGTCTCTCCAGCTGTTGGTTCCAACCAGCAGAGCCAGGTTGGTCTTCTTGATCAGCTTGTCCACTGTATTCTGCCAGAGGACAGATGGAGATGGATGGTAATGGTTAGAGACACCAGCCAGAATACACCACAGTATTCAGGATGCCATGTTATGTCATAAATTCATTCATTTGAGAGACTTAGTCATTTGTTTGGCATGAGAAATCTGCTGGATTGCTTTATGGCATAAAACAGGAAACTGGCACTGTCCTTTCAGAATAAATGTTTTAAAGTCGTCAGGGGAAATGTGAAACTAAAAACTAGAACTACTTATGTAACCACTCTGAGACATAGGCATATGCTTGTTTTTACTCTCTTGTTGTGGTTGTATTGCACTTCAATTGATAATGATATATTCATTTTTAAAAATACAAAAAACCCCTTCACACAGTTTTCCCTCTTCTGTGACGGTGAAAATAAATCATCTTATTCCACTCAGTGTCACATATACCTGTATACCAGCGTGGACTGAGTACAATATTCAAACCCATGACTCTGTGTTTATGGCTGCAATATTCAGTCAAAGTCAAATAGTCTAGAAGACTTAAGCATCATTTTATATACATTCCCCAGAATTCAGCCAGAAATATTTGGTATGTTTAGATTCTAAACGTGTGTGTGTGTGTGTGTGTTTAGATTCTAAACATACCAAATATATCTAAACAAATATATCTAAACTTTAGAAACTCTATGATCAACTGAAAATGGAGCTCTGTGGGTTTGGATGTCCAGCTGCACAGTATCAGTATGTATGTGACATTAATTCATCATTGTTTAATTTAACACTTCATATATACACACTGCCCTGTCATCCCTCCATTTTATTCTTCCTCCCTCTCATCCTTCCTTTTTTTTCATCCCGCATCGCCTTCATTCCTTGGATTTCTATACCTTTGTTCTTTTCTCCACAAGAAAGAAAATATGACAGATTGAGATAACACACTAAAACACTCAGGCTTACACACACACACACATACAAAGATGCACGCACACACACACATCACACTGTAATTAGTGGAGCGGTGGGGATTGCTCTCTCCTTTTCTCTCCACTTCAGAGGGAAACTGGGATGCTAATTGTGTTGAATGGAGCTTAGGGGTGTAAATACGGCCTCGCTGACTCTGTGGACAAACTCTCACACACACACACACAACTGGCTCTACTCTGACTATTGTCTGTGGAGAGTTTATTCAACCGTACGTAGATTCTTGTCATATTGTCTTTCTCATTCTGTGTTACGCTGTTATTTTTATCTCCTTTGCTCTCTTCTCCATTTCCTCCCTCGGTTGTTTACTTTAGACTCAGATGGGCCGGTGTGGGCATGTACACATTCAAATGCATTTACTGAATAGTAATGGCAGCAATTTGAGGGGGAGGGAGACTCTCATACAGTTGTCAAAAATGTCTCTTCACAGCTTCTTTCCCTCTGCTGTACCGCAGCGTCAGCACAAGCACAGAGAGGTAGTGAGCAACTCGTGATTCACTCCTCACCGTGTCTCTGTCTTATTAGAGCTTCTGGACTGAAGGTGTATTTAGAGCAAATGTGAAGTGAATCTTAAAAGCAGCGCAATCGCATGTAAAGTCAGTGGAAAGACGATTATTGTGAATCGGCCCTGGGCGCCGTGAGCTGAGGCGAAGGCGTGACCGTGTGAGCTGAAAATTAGTGAGAAATTAGCATTTTCGCAGCGACTTTACAAGTCTACTTCAAACAGAAAACACCCACTAGAGACCCACTCTTCACCTGAGATAAGTCACAGACTGAGTTGTGACAATAACACACGGGCGCACAGTCTGTACGTTGCTAATTAGCTACAGTTACTGTCTCTAGAGTGGGTGCTTGGGCTGTTCAGGGCGAGTAAACAGGGAGTGCAAAAACAGGTCCAGCCGTCAAATTAGAACAAACCGAGGCAAAATATTAGTTTCGTGTTCAGCCACTGAACACACCTTGAATGTGTACAGAAAACTCCACACACACATTTTTTTTTACCAGTACCAGGGCTGTATATGGATTGTTTCATTTTGTCATCATTTGTCACCGCTGACAACCATCTATTCCATCACTGGTGTCAGATAATGATGAGAGCTTGATAAAGACTTCAGACTAAAAAAACCAATAGTTTTTTTTTTTTTGCCTGTTTCAACTTCCTTCCATACGAGCACGATTTACCTGTCACTAAAACACAATCACAACTTGCTCATCAGTTTTCCATTTGTTTTTATTGTTTGAATTGAATTCCCTTTAAAAGGAAACTTTTATTTTCTATTGACGCAACTTTTCTTTTTTCCCCTTCAGTCTGTTATGTCAGACACTCACACTGTTACACTCCACTACCTGCCAATGGGCAGTACTTATAGGATTCAGTTCCACACACACACACACACACACACACACACACACACACACACACACACACACACTTTAATGTGCAAAACTACTTGACAAAGTATAGCATCCTGTCAAGTGTCGAGCTATTACTGGGTGTTATTAACTGTCTGTCTAGAGTGAGCATGTAGGTGGAGCAGCAGCAAGGAACATGCATTAGTACACACACACACACACACACACACACACACACACACACAGACACACACACACACACACACACTCTACAAAATGTAACATGGATGGTAATTAGATCTACGCTTGTATTAAGAGTCTGCGTGGGAGAGGGAGAGCAGGGAAAGGACGCACACACAACAATTACTTCCTGTATGTATCAGAGAGGTTTGTGAGTGTGTGAGTGTAAACTGGGAGGGATGTGTGTTTGTGTTGTCTGTGTCTTTTGGGACATCAGTAACGTGAGCAATTTAAAGCCAGTCTTGCTGTTCGTCAGCTGTAGAATTTCCTTGATGTGTGCTGTATCTCTGATGTTTCAGTGTTCACAGCCCCACCAGTGATTAATGATGTGAGGCCACTGTGTTGACTGTCTCGCCTCTATCCAGGATCTATATTAAAAGGAACTGGAGCCAGTGCACTGCCCGACAACAGCAGGGATTTTTATTTTCACTGCACACTAAAACGTGCGCCTGCCATCTGTGCTGGATTGATTAACCTCTAATCAGACCTATAACTGTCATTCCTGTTATCACATGACCCACACATACACAAACACTCTCCCTGCCTCACCTTGAACTCGTATGATTCCTCTATGATGACCTCCAGTTTGACGTGGTCGCCCAGCATGGGGCGGCCCATCTCGGCGATGCGGCGCTCCTCTTCATCTTTTCCCGTCAGCGCCTCCTCTTCCTCATCCTCTTCCTTCAGCTGCTCCTCTGAAAACACAACAAGGGAACGACAGAAAGCAGCGTTAGATCAGGAGAGCAGAAGGCCGCTCAGGTACTGGGCATTAACTGGACTGACAGACCAGCAAACACAACATACCGGGTTTCCAGCTTAGAGAAAGTGGTGGAGTAGGAGAAAAGTGTTTTTTTTTTTTTCTTTTCAGGAAGTTTTTAATGTCACAAAACTTAAAATGTGAAACGCTGACATAACATGTTGCAGCTATATAAATGAACAGCATAGTAATGACCAACAAAAGTTGCCGGAGCTCCTTGAAATGTGTCATCTCATTAAGTTTGAACAAAAACTTGAGACATTTGTGTTCAAAATATGGAGACTTACATCAGCCCTACTGGAACAGTAATTGTCAATTTGTGTCAAGTATTATGGACTGGATGGATGGAGGGGGAATTTTACATTTTTATGTGCAGGGACAGAACCCCATCTGGCCGCTGTAGATCTTTCAAACTCGTCAGTACAGTGCTGAAAACCTATTTGTTATTTGAGCATTTGCTTTAGACTTATTTCTTTACTAGATTCAATAAAAACAAATCATTAGCAGTTAAGATACCAGGTTGTGGGTGAAGACACACTAGAGGTACTGAGTGTACTGAATCATCATTGTCACCGACTGAAACAGAGGCTTTTGTCCCTCTCACTGTTGACTGAAGCGCCGTCACACACAGCTCGTCACTTCCTGGTTAAAAGACGGTGAATCTTTTGAAATGAACTCAGTAAAGTGATTTTTAATTTTCACCTCTTGAATTAACAATTAGACTGTGACTATGGTTTGAACTTATTTAATTAGGTTTACACTGTTCAATAATTATAGTAGCATTACTAAAAGAAAATATATCTCCGGCTCCCCTATCACCTCATTATCGTTGTCTCTCTATACCCCCCCCCCCCTTTTCCCTTTTCTTCTTTTCCCCTTCTCTTTATGGTGTGTGTCAGTAATTGAGATTCACTGTAGAGCCTGAACTCGCTGCTGGGATCAAACAGGGAGAGAGAAAAGGCCATGATCAAATTTTCCATGGGGGAACAGTTATCCATGCTATTGCCTTCCATTACAGTGCAGTGCATTGTGGGTCTGCACCAGTTCATTGGTCATTTGTTCCCCTCAGTTGAGTTGCAGCATGGGGCTTATATCTCACTCTCTCACTCACTCACTCACACACACACACACACACACACACACACACGCATGCAAATTTCTGCCAGGTCCAGTTTCGTCAAAACGAGAGAGAGCTGAAGCACGAGAGCCGAAGAGGAGCAACTGAAGCCTCCCAGACACAAACAAAACAGAGGCGCTGCAACAGTGACTCAGGTGACATTGTTACAGTCCAGATGAGTCAATACTTAAAAGTCCAGCTGAAAATTCAATAAATGAGAAATTGTTTCTTCGTTTCATAATTGTGCCCCTTGTCTCTGCAGTGACCAGCCACAGAGCTGTTATCTCTCTGACAACCAATCAAATCTAATCAAACCATTAACGTCACTGTTCTCTCATCGGCAGACAGTCACAGCTACACAACACAAGAGCCCCAGACCTTAAACAGCAACCCGAGTTAGCTTTCCTGCTATCATTTCCTGTGTAATATAACTCACAAAGACATGTCTCATCTTGACCAAACAGACTTCCTTTGAGTTACCTTCAAATGTCTTTTTGGTCCGTTCTGATGCTGCTGTGGTCCTTACTCGCCTCAGCTACCACTGTTAACAACATGACGTCTGCCCATGGCGTCTAAGCTGCAGTGCAAGTTTGATTACTGTCTGTGTTTCCCTGCTGTGGAGCTATAGCTGCTGTCAATCAAACACAGACACCCACACTCCTCTGAAATGGTGTGTTTTTAATATTTCCCCAAAAACTTTTCTTTTTCTTCCTTTATTTTTATTTTATTTATTATATTTAACTATCAATAATGAATATAAATATCAATTTGCCTGCAAAGCAGAATTATTAATTGGGATTTCTGTTGGACTCTAATGTGGCATCCATTAATATTTGAGTAAAAAACACAGCCTGCACGCGGTCAGGCTTGCAGTAATTCGAACATGGAGAACTGGGACATACACAGTTACTCAATCATTCCTCATTCATATCCATGCTCATCAATGTTAATGGTCAAAACAGTCTGTTTTACTTTGGTCGGCTCTGCTGCTCTGCTCCTGTTGTGGAATAACATTTTACAGTTTAAATCATCCATCAGGCAGCGCTGCTTCACCTAGTCCCATATCCGAGTTCTCTTCCTGTCAGATTCAGCTCAGCAGACAACACGAAGAGGCCCAGAGTAAATGCACGTTGTCATTTTCTTTTTCTTTTCTTCAGAATTTGATCTCTCTGTTGCTATGTGAACATTACACTCAAGCTGCTGCCGCTGCTGCTGCTCTGCGCCTGTGTTGCTATTGACTCATGTTCTTTCAGTGACGGTCAATTAAAATAATTATCTGAATGTCCTGTGACGGTTTGCATTGATGCAGCAGCAGGTGACAGCACGACACGTTTATACAGAATTTAAAAAGGCCTCCTGAATCACAATCAAGAGCTATTTCACAGCCTGTATGTTGCACCCGTTTTTTACATATTGCACACGGACGAGTTCCACTGTTGTCAATGGTTTGTTGTGAAAATCAGTTGAACTGGCTGAGGAGGATTACACCTCACATGCCCTTCACGGTTCACTTTCAGCTAACTCAAATTTGCAGTCAATTTGATTCACACACACACACACACACACACACACACACACACACACACACACACACACACAAACACACACACACACAATTACACACCATGTAATTGTGATTTAATGAACCCAATTAACACCCTTCACTAAACCTCATGTGGGATGAACATGACCTGGCAGTATCCTTGTTAGCTACCCTCCCTTTGCATGTGTGTGTGTGTGTGTGCAGAAGATTATTGCTTAAGTGTCTAAATACACTGGGAATTCAGCATTAAGGGATAATTAAATGTATTTTCAAATTGGGCGCTCTTTGTTTTACGTTCACTCACAGAAACTGTGTATATCTTTCAATAAATGGAGACAAAACACAAGGAGGATCTGATCTTACCTCTGTACTATCCCTAAATGTCTGCCTGTTTTTTACATAACCATTTTTCCTTCCTTCTTAATCTGTATTTTTCCTTTGATCTACTGTCATTTCATCCTCTTTGTCTCTGCTTGTGCATATTAAAACCTCTGATGAGTTCTCCTCTTCCTCTAATTCCTTCTTTCCCTCTTTTCTGATTTAGTTTCAGTTGTAATGAGCTTCGGTGAACAGCCACAGCAAACCAACAAAAAGCACAGTACTTATTCGGTTAGCAACCTTGACAACATAGCTCTCAAATGCTTGGTTTACAAGAACACTTTTCATAAAGTACTTTGCCTGCCACCACTCTGAAAGGAAGATTATTATCTGTTTTACTAGAACATTCCTACATCGTCATTCTGATTCATGCAAATCTTGACTTCAAATTTCTGAATGCAACTACCACTGCTCTTTCACTCTTTTCCTCTATGTTGTCTCCTCTCTGAGTTTGGTATAAGATATTTCATGCACTGTAAAAACCCACAACTCCTCCAACCTGAACGACCATATAGGTCGTTTTTTTCCCACCCTCTAATATGACCTACAGGAGCGTCTCCTGAAATAGCGCCCGTACGGCCGCAGGCGCTCCTGATCTTGGTTGTACTAATAATAAACACGAAGTTTATACCGAGAGCAGCGTACCTACTTACGTTGTTACCATGGTTACTATAATAATGGTCATGGCTTGGTTAGGTGTAGGAAAACATTGTGATTTGGCTTAAAATCAATACTCCCTCAACATTAGACAATCTTTGTTGTCATGGGTACAATAATAACGACATGGTTAACTTTGTCGAACGCCCATGGATAATAGACACAACATGAACTGCTACTTTCACATGGGAATCGAACAACGCTCTCCTGTGTCATATTCCTGTGTTTTGGTGACCCGTCCATCCACCACTACCTCCTCTTGACGCAGACTTCGCCGCTCTTTATACTACGTTACCGGACTTCTTCCTTTGCTGATGTCATAATTATTACAGCCGCTAGATGTCGCCTAACGACAAAACGTAACTATGGGTCATAATAACCCGCTGCACCTAAGGGATCGTTTTTTTTACAAGAGGACAATCTCTGAAAAAAAACAAAAACGCTTTGCCTTAAATATGGATTGTGCGTTTTGAAGTCTTAAGAATATAAATGATCAACATTCAATAAAAAAATGAAGTTGTGCCAACAAACCGAAAACTGAATGGACTCTGAATCTTTTCTCCAGAAAGGCAGAAAGCCAGTTACATGATGGCAGCTTGTTATGAGTCACATGATCTTTGTCTCTGATCAAAATGAAAACAAAACAAACCGTGCAGCAACTAAAGCCGGTCAGAGAACATACACCATCATCCACATATTTAAAGCCCAACGTCCGGAGCAGCTGAAACATCTTTGCTTTCCACTGTAGTCAGACAGCGTGTCACATGACCTGGATGTTTTCTAGCATCATTTCTACAGTGTGGTGTTTGTGCTCAAGTTTGCACTTGAGCACAATGAAACGCAGTGATGAACCTTTGATTAAATATTGAGTTTTTATTTTTTTCTTGGATTAGAAAATGTGTCTGGATGAAACACGGGTCAATACGTGCTGACAGGAGGTAGCATGTGTGAGTGTCTGATTGTATGTGGGATTTCACACCTTGCCATGCTTTGATAAGAGTCCCTCGTTCTACAGAGGTGATAGAAGATG
>NW_019525109.1:452874-460391 GCF_002814215.2 Seriola lalandi dorsalis | reverse complement strand
GGGGGGGTGGAGTGGAGGAAAAAGGGTAAAGAGGGAGGAAAGACAAAACGACAAACCGAGAGGGGAGGAGAGGAGAGAGGAGAGAAGATGAGAGAGAGAAAGGGAGAAGAGGATTTTTACACCTTGTCATGTTTGATGGACTTCCTCCATCAGTGGAGGCAGAGGAAGAGTGGGGAAGAGTGAGAGGGGAGGGGTGTATCTTTGCAACCTGTCAGCCTTTTAAAGACAAGAGGAAGAGCAGAGGGAAGAAACTTCTGCGCTGTGTCAAGGAGGAGATGAGCAGACGGGGAGAAGGAGAGAGAAGACAGGGAGGAGACAGGAGAAGACACCATCTTTGACAGGATTAAACATTACAGCAGGAGACGAGGCAAGGAGGAGGAGGAGGAGGAGGAGGAGGAGGAGGAAGGAGCTGTTACACTGTCACACTTTTGGAGAGTCCCATAGGAAGCAGAGGAGAGGAGCAGGAGGAGAAAGTACAAGTGGAACTTTTAAAGACTTGACAGGCTTTCAGCGAGTCACGTCTGCTGTCTGGGGAGGACAGGCTCGCCTGTCCAACCAGCAGGTACAGCACTGCAGAGAGGAGGGGACGATGATGAGGAAGAGAACAAAGCCGAGAAGGAAAAGCAGGGAGACGAAGAGGAGGAGGAGGAGGATGAGAATCTAATCTAGAGTCTAATCAATATCATCTTCTGCTCCATCATCTACTCGTTTATTTAGTGCTGCAAATGACTGATAAAAAGAAACAAAACACTGGCATTCATTTCCAAAGATCATTAATCACTGCTGTTGTGAAGGTTACTCACTTACATCTGCATATTACGATAATAATAAACACACTAATACATTCATTTACATTGTTTGGTGATTTGTTTAATGACACTATTTCACAACACCTCATTAAAATGTATTACTAATGTTGTTTTCTATTGTGGTGTGTGTATAGTGGGTTCAATTAGCTTGTACATTATAGAGAGTATTGTACATACAGCACTAATGAAAAGGCTAAGTAGAAAGTGACCTTGGTGAACTCACACACAAGTGGCCATCGACCGGCGATTAATTCATTCATGTTGTTTTTGTTTGTTTGTTGTCTTGATTAAAGCTGGAGCTAATAATTATGTTAAGTACTATTGCATAACTAAATACACACATGGTCACACACACACACACACACACACACACACACACACACACACACACACAGAGGGCAGAGAAAGATCATAGGGAGAAGGAGGATGAGAGGAGAGGACATTGCTGTCAGACAAAATCTGTCACATACACTATATTCACACAGATACATGTGTTTGCATCTGTGTGGTCACATGTTGCAATGTATGCACTCTATGGGTGTATATTGGATCTGTCCGTGCATGTTGGATACTGTGTGTGTGTGTGTGTGCGCACGCACATGTGTGTGTGTGTGTTAGGACATGGGGTCGTCACCCTCTGCAGGGCGAGTGTGTTTTTAGCTGGTTTCCCTCTCAGCACTGTTCCTTCCTCACGCTGCACTTTCTCCCAACCAGATGACTGACGGAGGTTCACAGGCTGCAGTGAACTCTCCTCCGCCTCCTGCTGCCCTGAGGCTCCTCTGGACCAAAGTTAAAAACCTGCAATATCACAGGCTCTTCTGGAAAAACTTCTGAAGCCCCCAGTGAATCCAGATTTTACCTCCAAAAAAAAGAAAGAAAATCTCCTACATGAAAGATGCGATCACACAAAACACCTTCAGAGGGAGTCAGAGATGCATTTTTCTTCCTGAAAAGAAGAAATAAATCTACCCTTCATATCCTTAACAACACTGACAGATGACTGAATATCTGTCTCCACCTGCAAATACTAAATATCGGGCTACACCTGCACAAACAAACCAAAGCTAGATGCAAGTTCACACCTGCTCTCTGGGGGCTGTTGAAAGGCATTCTAGGACATGAAGGAAAACTCTGCCAGAAATAGAAGAGGATGAAATAGGTTAACGGAAAAGTAAATCACAAGCCTTTTCATCCTCTCTTGAATGAATGAGAACTTGTAGCAGCTCTACCATGGATGATCTGTGGGGCGGCTGACTGGGGTGGAAAGATTGGCCAAATCTGATAAAGGACTACTGATTTTCTTGTCTGTATTTTCAGCAATTTATAGCTGAAGTGGCTGATTTTCAAAACACATTTGTTCAAAGAAAATGAAACTTTTAACATTTAGTACTTTTCAAAAAGTTACTGAGGTCAATTTTTTTCAAGCATCTGATACAACCCACAAGAGAGTCTGCTGAAATAACGACCCTATGGTGGTACACGTACTGGACCTTGGTTGTCATGGTTACAATAACGACTTGGTTAGGTTTAGGCACAAACACTACTTGGTTATGTTTAGGAAAAGTTTGTGGTTTGGGTTCAATTAGGTACCTCCTTAACATTAGACAATCTTTGTTGTCATGGTTACAATAATAAACGCACGGGCTGTACCAGCAGCGGTATACCGGACATTCGTTGCCATGGTTACAATAGGCAATGGAAATGACTTGGTTGGGTTTAGGCACAAGAAGTACTTGGTTAGGTTTAGGAAACGTTTATGGTTTGGGTTTAAATAAGTACTTCCTTAACATTTGATGATCTTAGTTGTCATGGTTACCATAATAACGTGGTTAATTTTGTTGAATGGTCATGGACAAAACACAAACACAACAATAACTGGGAATCGTGTGATACTTCTGTGTTTTGTTGAAGCATCCACCCACCCCAACTTCCTCCTCACGCCGACGTTACCGCTCTATATACGTCATCAAACGTCTTCGTTTTGCTGATGTCATTATTACTACGGCCGCCAGATGTGGCCTAGCAACTAAACGTAACTATGGGTCATTATAACCTGCTGCTCAGCTGACCTATGGCCTTGTTTTTCACAGGAGGGCAGTGTGCAAGCCTCCGCCGTGCATTCAGCTGCTTCCTGTAAAAGTCATTCACATCTCTCCTGCTCTCAGTAAAGTCAAATAGCTTCAAGACTGTGTACTGAACTACAATCATTTCTTTCCCAGCTTTCTGGCTCTACAATGTCTACAGCCTCATATCAGTACAGCAAATCAAAGTCCGATCCGGTGCTTGTTTAGTCAGTACATTAAACCTGTCAACCTCCTCAGCTTACAGCAAAAAAACAGCTAAATGAAACAATCAAAAGAAGGGAAAAGAACATGAGGCTTTTATCTCTGGCTCAGAGGCTCTTCACTAATATTTGAAGTCCCGGTTTGATGGAAGATGAAACGGGACCTTCTGGATTCCAATAAGAAACGCTGACTCTGTTCTCTCGCTCACTCACTCACACTCCCTGAATGCTAAAGCCGCTTTCTGGAATTAATATCTCAAGGCACAGTTCTCACATTAATCAACATTAGAGAGAGTGAACGTGCCTCCATTGGTTGGTTTTCAGCTGTTGTCTCGGGGGCAGATGCTTAAAAGCCTATTTGAAATACGCCGGATTTTGCCAAAATGAGAAAATCAATTCTACATTCCACAGTCTCTCTGCAGGGCGCCCTGTGTGAGAAGAGCTCATTTACTGAAGGCAAAGCATCCACAAACACTGATACACAACTAGAGATGGAAAGACACGGAAAACACAGACTGTCATTATGTCTGTACTTTCACAGATTCACCTGTCTCAGCCATAAATTGCACATACAGTATGTTATACAGATGAAACACGTCTGTCCGATGGTTAGAACTTATCAACTATGTAAAGTTCACACGCTGCATATATGGATGTAGCTTAGTGATGAGGACAATCACAGCAGTGGTTCTGTGCAGAACTTTTCAATGCTACCACTTAAGTAGCATTTTAACTTTTAATTAAGGAAACTGAAAAACGTCCAACTACAAACGTGACAAAACGAATTTAGTCTAGGACTTGTACTAATAATGATTAATAGCGATTTTCATATCGATTAATTGACTAGTTTGTGAAACCCCGACTGGATCAGATTGAAATACTTTTGAAATATAAACTACATGATTTCATCCACAGTTTCCTTAGACATTAGGAGCTGATGTTTCTTTCGTCTAGTTTAATAAAATATTTTTTTCTATGTCAAAACATCTATTTAGCACAGTTGATATTACTATCTCAGATCCCTTTAAAGCAGCATGGTTTGGGACTAAAACATCTATATATTAAAAGCTGAAATCTGTAACATATCTCCACAGAATTCCTCCAAATTGACTGTTGAGAAATATGTTATCTTTTGAAAGTTATAGGGCCGCTTCTTTATCGTGCGCAGTTTGAAAAATGACTGTATTTTGATAAATTTTGCCAACAAAAGTAAATAAGAGGAATATTATGAAAGACTGATTCTGGACTATTGAGGATCTACCTCGAACACACAGATACACATACAGATGACAGATTAACATGTGTACACAAGCAAGTGCATGATGCTATACGTATGTGTAGAAACTGTACGTACACACACACACACACACACACACACATACAGAACATGCACTAATACCCATTTACACAGACACACACACAGTCTTGGGGCCAAAGCCGTAAAAGGTCTGTGTGTGGGTAATTTAGTATAGAGACAACCACCAGATCAGCTCATAAAACACACTCGTTAGACACACACTGTAGCCCGTACACTGTGTGTGTGTGTGTGTGTGTGTGTGTGTGTGTGTGTGTGTGTTTGTGTCCCGGAGGTGTGTTTGATCTGCTGACTGTGATAATGTGATATCCAGCCCTCGTCTTTGATCCCCTCATCACTATAAACACTGCTGATGCCTGGTAAACACACACTGCCATTAACACACTGATAGCACTGCTCTGTCAGAGTGTGTCTGTGTGTGATAGAGATAGACCTACTTTTAATGAGTGTACCCAGTCGAGGTAAAGTGAGTTTAAGGACATAAATCCCCCCCGAAAACAGTGTGGTGTGCTGGTGGGTAATTACATTTATCTTTTTCAAACCATAAACTGCTATTTGCCTCGATGTTAATATAAAAATATTGTGTAATATGCTAAATGTGCATTTCTTTGTGTTTGTGTGTGTGTTTGAAAGGCAATGAATAACAAGTGGAAAGTCCTCTGTGATTTTACATCTCTATATTACATTAGCTTGTAATAGAAAAGCAGGGAGATGAGTGGCTCAAATGAGATAATGGATAAACACAGTGGAAAACAGATGCACAGATGCAGCGTGTGTGACTAAGGACACACGCAAACACACCCACACCTGAAACCACACACACTCCAGTGAGAGCACTGTAGCAGCTTTTAATAACGATCACCCACATCACTTTATTCGCATCTTTGCATTTGAATTAAAACCAGTAAATCAATATATAACATAATACGCAGTAAAGTGAGGAGAAAATGGAGACCTGTTCAGATTTGAAGGCAAATCTGATACAAAACACTGATCACTGTCTTCAATGCACCAATGTGCACAATTAGTCGACAATGATGCGTTGCGTAATGGCGTAACACTACTTTTGTAATAAAAGCGGGACGTTTTTATGGTCTCCCTGAGGAGGAAAGGTTTTGTTTTATTATGTGATTCAAATGAGACTGAAGACAAGGTGTACTTTATGTTTTATCATATTTTCTATTATAATTTAGTGGCTATCATTTCACCCTCAGCAGAGAGAAAGACTTGATGTGTGATATAGGACAGAGGTTTGTTTTAGGAGGCAGATTTCACTGGATTGATTGGGAGAGGAGACAAAGTCAATAGTTATAGGTTATTTGCCCCGACCCTCTGATACAGCCCATACAAGCATCTCCTGAAATATCGCCTCTATGGTGGCGGGCGTATAGGACCTTTGTCGTCACGGTTACAATAACGTGATCAGACTTATGGAACAGTCATAGTTTAGTCAGGTTTAGGCACAAGAATTGGTTAAGTTTCTTAATGTTGGAGGACTTTGTCGTCATAGTTACTATAATAAACACGCAGTTAATGTCGGGGAATGTCGAGCGGTAAGACAAACAACAAGGACCATTGGTTTCAAATGGGGAGCGGATCCTGTGTGAGAGCCCTGTGTTTTGTGGGTCCATCCATCCAGCTCAAGCTCCTCATCACATGGACTTTATCGCTCTTTATACCAACCTGACTTCCACCTTTGGTCCTGTCATAATGACTCTGCCTGCGAGAGGTCAGCTAACGATAAAACAGAACTATGGGCTGTATAAGGACTCCTTAGGCTCAAACCATCTCTGGTCCAAAACATCAACATTTCATGAGCTGAAGAGAAAAGCCCCGCTGTCGCTTTTGTGACAATGCAGTTTTTTGATGCTGTCTCAACTCTAATATAATATTCCAGGCAGATGCAAGTGTTGATAATACTGTATACAACCCAAAAAAAACCCCATAACACCTCAGGTGACAGCATTACTTTTTGTTATGATGACAATATTTTTTCTAATGCTATTTGCCTAAAACTGCATTGTCACTGTTATTTCTGTGCTGTGGTTCTTTATTATTTCCTGAATGCCTCCCATGAATGCTATCCACATCATAGTCATATCCACAGTGAACACACTCTTGGGTATTATCTCTATATGTCTTCCTTTGTGCCAGAAATCCACAATCCAGCTGTATGAGAACACTTTGAAGTGAGCAGTGACATTTTCAAACACCTGCAGAGGGCTGATCAGAAAGCATGAAAAGCTCTTGGCTGAACGAGGGAGGAAAAGAGAGAACAGGACAGAGGAGAAGGAAAGGAGAGGAAAGGAGAGGACAGGTGTGATTCCCACTGAGTTTTGTGTCCAGACGTCTGAGGAGAAGCAGAGGAGGGAAAGAAGAAAAAAAAACGAAGGAAAAACTGAGAGTGATAGAAAGGAGCAACAGAATCGCCCCGGAGTGTGTTCAACATGAATCCCAAATCAACAGGCCTGTTAAAAATGAGCGATTGGGGAGCAGCTCTGCGTCTTGTCACTTTGGAAATATGATTTTTATTTCTTGTAGCTTTGCCAGGTGTAAAGTGCTTTTTCTCGACAACTGTAAAGTGCTCTTTTCTGCCCAATCATATTAGGCTTTGCATAAAAGACATATGATTGATACAAAATACATAAACATAATCTAACCAGTAATGTCTCTTTTCTTTGTCTCCAGCTTTGGGCTCCAGCTTTCTGGTTGCGCTCTTCACTGTATCCAAGCCCTACACTACAAACTAACTGCATGCATTATTAACTATAGTGTGCTGTGTTTGCAGTTAGTAAGAAATTAGAGCTGCAAAGATTAGTCGATTGACAGAAAATGAATTGGCAGCTGTTTTGATAATTGACAAATCGTTTCAGTCATTTTTCAAGCAAAAATACAAAATATTCTCTCAGGTGAGGAAGTCTGCCACTTTCCTTTGTCATATGTGATCATAAAAAAAAAACTGCAGGTTTTGGATTAAGGGTTGGAAAAAACATGCAAACTAAAGACGTCACTGTGAGTGTTAGGAAATTGTGAATGCCATTTTCATTCAACCCTTTCACTTAAATGATTCATCAGTTATAAATAAAATCATTGGAAAATGAATCAATAA
>NW_019525109.1:430374-450374 GCF_002814215.2 Seriola lalandi dorsalis | reverse complement strand
TATGTACGTGTGTGTGTGTGTGTGTATGTGTGTGTGTGTGTGTTTGTGTCCACATTGTGGGGACCTTAATCTGTTTACACTGTGACATTATGGGGACTTTATGGGGACTAAAGTGAAGACATATTTTAAGGTTAGGGTAAGAATTAGGCAAGTGGTAGTTATGGTTAGGTTGTGTGTGTGTCTGTGTCTGTGTCTGTGTGTGTGTGTGCCTGTGGCCATATGTGCTTATGTGTGTTTATCTTGTGTTTCCAGTCTGGAACAAAACCTATACCCTGATCCAAATCCACTACAGGCAAAAACAAAGACAGCTGAGAGAAAACTCATAATCTGGCCTATAGGGTGGGAAAACAGGAACACACACAAACACACTCATCATTATCTCTGATCGCAGGCCTGCAACCTGTGCTGAATCGTTAGCTGGCATCATTTTAGCAGCATTACGTTTCAATCGGTGCTCTCTTAAATTGTAGGCCATTTGAAAAGTAAAAGGCACACGGCAGTTCATACTGTACAGGGTTGTTGTATTCAGGCTGTGCTCTGGTTTTACCAACATAAAAGTAGCAATACCCTATAACACTATAAAAATTGCAAAGTGCAGCAGCAAGAAAAAGTGTGAACCCTTAGGAAGGATCTTCATCTAAGTCATAAGTCCAGATAAACACAGTGTGCTTGCACTAATAAAACATAAACAGTTATAATCGTTCATGTCTTTACTGAGCACTCACAGGGCTGGTGGAAAAAGTAAGTGAACCCTTGGATTTAATAACTGGTCGAAGTCAAAGTAGCTCTGACCCAAACCTCCAATCTTCTCCCATTGACTGGACTCCAGGTTTGATGGCTCCTGACTCCAGTTAGTGTTTTGTTAATGTCAATTGGTGTTCACAGACTTTTTCCAGGCTACACTGTGAATGTTTGAATTTCATAATTACAACTTAGATGAAGATCTGACCATATACGAAGGCAAATTTATATATAAATGCAAATAATCCCAAAGGGTTCACTCACTTTTTTGCCACTGTAAATGTCCAGTATTCAAAATTAGCTAATTAGAAGTACAACACGTCCTTCTAAAATGAATTGGAGTAGAAGTACAAAGCGGCATAAAATGACAATAATGAAATACAAGTACCCCAAAAGTGTTCTTGAGTTCAGTTCTTGAGTAAATCTACATTTGTACTTTTCACCACAGACAGCCTTGGTGCTAACAGCATACCCCTTCCATGACAGAAGACATATAGCAGCGTGCTAATCATCTAATTATACACACGAGCATCACAGGTTAATCTATCAGCTGCATAATATAAACACAGTAGAGGTTAATCCATTAAAATGTGAAACGCAATCACGGACACACACACACACACACACGCGCAAATATCAGGGGTTAACTCATTACGCTACAGGGATTAGTGCATTTATCACTGTCCCATAACAGCAGATGGAGAATAGTTTTCACCTTCTGGCCTGGAGGAGCTCATGACCAACAGACTGTCAGTTAGCGCTCACACAGCAGCTGGAGAGGTGATGGAGTAAAACCCTACCCTGCCTCAAGGTGGAGCCCTTGAGCAAGATACTTATCCTCCGAAGATGACGGAGTGGAAGTACTCAAGGAACGGCAAAGTTTACATTCCCACACGGGATATGGATACTGCTGCTACTACTACTTCAGTGAATACAAGGCTAATGACCAGTGGACAAGAAGTACACAGGGAGATTTTATGATTGGGAAATTCACCACTCACATTTGCATGAGATAAACAGAGTTAGTGTTTCACTCATATTTACCAGTTTGCTGGTTCTTTCTCTGAGCGGCTCATTCATGCTGAGTAACTACATGCATTTCTTCACTTTGCACCCACACTGTTAGATCAAAGCTCTCATTAAAACTCCACTGCAGCCTCCATAACTCAGGACGAGAGGAAATAATGCAGTAAAACCAGCCGAGCCTTGTTAACACCAAATTGCTGATTCATGAGACTAATATTTTCACATGAACCATCTTTTGGCAGGACTTTGACTTTAAAAGGTTTCTTTTTTTCTTCTTTTTAATAGATGACAACATGGCAGATTTGCATAGACGACCTTTGCAATTAAGACCTGAAGCAACACTAGTCTCATGTGTACAAGGCTTTGGGCTGCATTTCCCTTAAAACCAATGTTTCTATCAAATCGGCAGCAGAACAAATGTTTTTGTATCATTAACCTAATTCGTCAGTGCCATTGTAGGACATTTGGACATGTGATGACATGAAATCATAGGAAACTGTGTGTGGGCAGAGAATAAAAACAGTGATTTAGCCCTCCATATATGCATAAAATGGCAATGAATCATTTGTGCAGAGACAGATTGGTGGACTGTTTTCCCAAGTTCGGGAATGGTGACTCCTCTGTTGAAGCTGGCAAACCTCATAGATGACCATCTCACTGGAAAAACACACACAATACACACGCACATACTCGCACACATACTCGCACACAGCCTCGCACACACACACACACACACACACACACACACACACACACACACACACACACACACACACACACAGATAGTCTCACAGTCAAACAAGCATTTCCAGGCAGTGCATCCATGCAGATGTAATTCATCCACAATGAACTGGATTTATCATCTTTATCTGAACCCTCATCTCTCTCTCTCTCTCTCTCTCTCTCTCTCTCTCTCTCTCTCTCTCTCTCTCTCTCTCTCTCATGTTTCACACATATACACTCACTCGAACACACAAACACACACACATGACATGACAAACATGCTGGCCGTACAGTGTGCTGTCCCGTTGCCGTGGCAACGCAATGTTTGGGTAACCAACAGGGGTGGAGAAGATTGTTTCCAGACCATTGATGGGTGTGTGTATGTGTGTGTGTGTACTGACAAGTGATTGTGTTTTGGAGAGAGAGAGAAAGAGTTCACATACTGTACACACACCATATTCTATGTGTGTGTCGGTACATATGTGTGTGTGTAATGATGTGTGTAAGACTTTGACATTGCACAGTGGTTTACATTGTGTGTAGTAAGTGGCGACTCTTTTTGTGTCTGCATTCAATCACATGTTAATCTACCAAACATTCACACAGTGTGAAGACACACTTTTCTGTGTGTGTGTGTGTGTGTGTGTGTGTGTGCCATGTGATGGTTCAGTAAGAATAATCGAGAAGGAAATGTGCTAAGAAACGTGATAGTGGCACATTGAATGTGAAATTTACACTCTTTACACACTTCAATGTTTATGTTCTTATGTAGTTATGAGGACTCTCATTGACATAGTGTGTTAGTGTGTTTCTTGGTGCCTTACCTTGACTGTGAACTAAACCTAAACCTACCAGTAACCCTAAAATAAAGTCTTAAAGCACCAGTGTGTGGGATTCAGTGGTATCTTGACTGTAATTACCTAAATACCCCCCCCCCCCCCCCCCCCCGTGGGAGAGGACCCGCCCTCTATGTAGATATGAAAGGCTCATTCTAAGCTGAGGAAAACACAATTGTTCATAGTTTCATTATACACTAATAAAAACATAATTATGAATATTATATTCCATTTCCGCCAATAGATCACCTAACTTCAAAAAGCTCTCTGACAGAGGTCAACCCAAAAAAATGTCCTCTCTTTCCAAAAAACGTTGTCACTCTCACGTCTTGAAAGCCAAATTGGTCCTCACAACGCCAGAAATACCACAGCACACACTCCCGCAGACAGAGGTGGTATCACACTTGCATGACAGCATTCACAAATGTATCACACTAGCATGCTATCACACCCACACACGGACACACTGAAGGAATTTCAGCTGCAGGAATTCAAAATACACACACACACACACACACACACACACATTACTTCAGGGACCACAATGTGTGTGCATCTGTGTTTCCACAGAGACGTCCTCCATTTGACTTTGCTAAAAAGCATAGAAAAACAAGTCTGAGCATCTGAGCAGCTGTGACAGATCTCCACTCCATCACTCCTCCATCACACGCCATCTCCTCTCTTCCTTCCTCTGATTCATTCGCTCTTCCTCTCTGTTGTCTTTCATAAACAAGATTCTTGCAACACTTAAAAACACTTGGCCTCTGTCAGGGGTTATAAAACATTTCACTGCAATTTTAATAGAGACCCACCTAGAATAAGAGTGGAGGATTAGAGATAATGGAATAAACAGACAATCGATAATACAAAAACAGGATAGGTTCATAAACTACAAACCAGCGGGCGATCTGATTGTGCCAAAATACAATTTCACTGTCTGTTCATGTTCACTTTTCCTTTTTGCTGATCAAGTTTGTCCATGTTTGGCTTTCGGTTGTCATGATTTTCCACACGCGCCTCATCTGCAAAATGAATGATTTTGCAGGTTTTTGGCTCTGGTGCTTTTGCAATTTGGACCCTGAATATTTGCCATGAAAGTGTTGACTGACAAAGCTCTTTTTTTTTTTTTTTGTAGACGTGATTTGGCTCATAAACAACAACTTTATCCACATGTCCCTGTTGTTCCATGATAACACTTAATAACGATACCGTAAACTGTTTATTCCCAAAGAGAGAACATTAGCACGCAGGATGGAGAAAGATATGTGGCAACGTCTGGCAGTTCTGCGTTAAGAGAGTAAGCAAATTTATGCCAATGACAAAAAAAACAATGGGAGACTATTAAAGCATAAACTCTCTGCAGCAGATAAATACCAGTTGGATCACCAGAATGATCTTTCAAAGACGAAAGACGAATGACCATTTTAAGATATTAGAAGATTTTATTCATATTTAAATTATATGAAAAACGTGTCCATGTCATGATAAATCATGTGATATTACAGACGGAATTTCAGGAGTACAGATATTTATTTGTAGTGTCTATATTTCCATCACAAAACAGTTTTGTTTTCTGACACATACTGCAGTCTTTCATATGATTCAACTTTATGACGGCCTCTGCAACTGTGATAGAGGAACTTCAAAGTAAAAGCCCTTTTGAATGCTGTCTTTCAGTCCTTTTTTTTTGTGCATTCTTCTATTCGAACGTGTACTGTCGAGGTTTACGCACGTACTGTATCTAGTATCCAGCTGGGAAAACATAGTTGACAGTGTGTGGTTACCCTTAGAGCCATTCTGTTGCATGGCGCCACACACACACACATACACACAAACACGCACAGGAACATACACAGGAAGTTGTAAAGCGCAGGCAGCAGTGCCGGTCACTCCCCTCTCTTCAGCAACCTGCCTTAGCGACGTATTTGGATTGGAAAATTTGAGTTTGGGAACCGCCACTTTATTTTAGGTTTGAGGAGGAAAAATGTTGTGTGTCTGTGTTTCTGTGTGTCTGTGTGTGTGTGTGTGCTGATGAGCAGAGGAAGGAGGGTAGTGGACAACCAAGTCTGATTGTCATCACAGTGATGGAACAAACCTGTGTGTTGTCTTTAGTGGTGTGTGTGTGTGTGTGTGTGTGTAACTGTGTTGTTATGTGCTGTGAAAAATTACATATCACAAATTTACCGTCAACATGTGAACATGTTTGTGTGTGTGTTAGCATGTATGTTTGCTTGCATATCTTTTGTCCAAACTGTTTAAATGTGAGAAGTGGGAGTTTAGTTTGTGTGTGTGTGTGTGTGTGTGTGTGTGTGTGTGTGTGTGTGTGTGTGTGTGTGTGTGTGTGTGCGTGGAGCTGGCCTTCGAGACTGTGAACTGCTTTGTTTGTGTGGAACAGATTGCTGGTGGGTGGACTTCGGTCACAGACTAAACAAAAGAAGTGTGTGAGTTTGTGTGTGTGTGTGTGTGTGTGCACATATGTACATTGTGTGTGTTTGAACGTCAGCTCGGGTGCCTGTGTGTGTGAGTGTGTGTGTGTAACCCTTTATGCTACGTGAGCTTACACTTTTTAACATACAGAGAACAAGAGTGTGCGTATAAGTTGGTGCCGACACTTGTGCAAATATAAACCTAACATTGAAGTGTTGGATTTTATTAGCAAGAGTTTGTAAATGTTTATGTGTGATACAGCTTAGCACAGAGAGCACTAAGTGTGTGTGTGTGGGTGAGTGCTGTTTACATGCAGTGGTTTTATAAGACAAAGCTGATAATGATGTTGGCCACAGTGAGAAACCACAACAATAGGCCGACAGCGTCAGCCAGGCCTCCTCTAATAAGCTCCACTCTGCTCACTAATACACATAATCCTGACTTTATGGAGGCTAATGGAAACACAAAAGGTTACACACACACACACACACACACACACACACACACACACACACACACACACACACACACACACACACACCAGGGCTGTTGTTGGTCCAACACGGATGACAGGTTTAACAATTTTTCTCTGTCTCTCTCTGTCTGTGTGTCTTTGGTTATGAATCTGTCGTATCTTTATATGAGGGAAAATGTGTTTGCTTCTCTATGACTGGCTGATTCTGATTTTACCTTTAACAAATATACTTCACTAAAGCTTTTGATTCCTCACTGTTTCAGGGTAAAACTGACAAAACAAAGACATTTCAGGTACATACATTAAAAAATTCATAAAGATGCTACATGTGTCATATTTGAATATATCTACATACAAAAGTAAGTTATTGTATGGTGAAGTGCCTCAGGCAGAGCTCTGAAGTGGAAATGTATTTAATGTAACAAGTGCAGCTTAAATTTGAATTAAACTGAGGCTGTTTGCAAGATAATGTAAAAAAAAAACAACATCCTGAGCTACTGAGTTTGCTCTCGAATGCACCAAATGAGCTTCATCAGCATGTGACAACAACATAGCTGGTACGAGTGCTCCGTCTTTAGTGTAGATCGGAGGCTACAGTGAGTTGCTATCAGAAAGTGACGAGATGGGCTGGGGCTAGCAAGTTAGCATGCTAACTTTGGTACAAGAACAAATGTGATAGAAACAAGAGGTAATATTGGCATTGCTTTCCAAAGCTGGAGACAACTCTTAAAGTTTGATGCTCAACAAACTAACATTTTTTTCTTGACTGGTAAGTAAACAGCTGTTAATGCTAACATTAGCTATGTAGCAGTGGCAAAACTTACAAATAGCTCCTTTAAAAGAATGAAAGCAGGGAGGAGGAAAATCCTAATTCCTTTGAAAATATTCAGCATGAATGAAAAGTATGAATGAAAATATGGTTGTGGTTAAACTCCGAAGTGCTTGGAGGAAAAAAATAAATCAAGTTTTGACAGGGAAGCTTCCAGGAGCCAGCTGTTGAAGATTGTACTGCAACTCTACCTGGATACAAAGTTTAGTTCAATAATCTGTTTCTGTTTCATTTGAGAAGCTTTTACAGCTTTCTGAGCTCAGCCAGGAGGTCGGTGAGGATCTGCAGTGACGGCCATTCTGCTTGTTTTCTCAGCTCAGAGTCATTATATCAGTCAGATAGTGAACAGAGCTGTAAAAATAATGTTTATGGTAATGGTCGTTTTTATTGGACAGCACTATGCAAAACAGTTGACAAAGCCATAAACAGCAGCCACTCTCCATTTTTGCCTAAGTATTGTGTGTGTGTGTGTGTGTGTGTGTGTGTGAGAAAGAGAGACAGACCCTTCTCTGTGCCATTTAAACTATGTTCTATCCTCAGAGGGAGTTTCCCTGTCTTCTTCCTCAGTCTGCCTATCTCGTTTCCCCTTCATTCCTATCTGCAGTATATCTGTTAACCTAATAAGGAGTTTGGAAAATCCTGGGGACTCCCTCGCACACACATACACTTTCACACACAGCCATAAACACACACACATACACAGACGCAGCTTAGCACAGGAAACGTCTTTAAGGAGCTTGTAAATGTAA
This sequence comes from Seriola lalandi dorsalis, assembly GCF_002814215.2. NCBI lineage: Eukaryota > Metazoa > Chordata > Actinopteri > Carangiformes > Carangidae > Seriola > Seriola lalandi. Next base: position 442,568 of record NW_019525109.1, on the reverse strand, counting down.
CAGAAACCACATGTATGTGAGTATGTGCATGTGTGTGTGCCATGTAACGATAACTTACAACAACTTCCCCAGAACTGATGGAAGCTGCGGTGGTTTCTAAGCATTTACGTGTGTGTGTGTGTGTGTGTGTGTGTGGTACAACATGGAGTTGAATGGAGCTGAAAACTAGTGACATAGCGACAACTCACAGGGACTAGTTGATGACTTAATGACTTAGCTGACGAGCTAATGGCGAACATAGTAGCAACCCAGGAGCATAGCAGCGTTAGCCAGCCATAGTATGTTACTAAGCGTCTTTCTTTTTTCTGTGTAGGCCTGCCGGGCCATTTACTTCCGCATGGTGTGCGTTTGTCATGATGGTACATCACTTCACTTAATGAACAGTTACTGACAGAGGGGGGAAAAAAAGCTCCCTGAGCTACAAACCTGCTACACAGTCAGTTAACATGTCCACTGACACTTATTACCCGTTAGCTCGGACGCTAACAGGACAATAAGTTCACAGAGTTTATTCAAAAGATACTAAATAAAAGGATGGTGCTACACAGTTAATGAGTTATAGTAGGTCAGGACACGGTCAGAGAGAGAGAGAGAGAGAGAGAGAGAGAGAGAGAGAGAGAGAGAGAGAGAGAGAGAGAGAAAGAGAGACACTAATTAATGGTGTCTTTAGTTATTCCAGTCAGGATTAAGTAAGAGATTGCTTAGCTCAGCAATTTACAAGTACTGGACAAAGTGACTTGTGCACACACACACACACACACCCTGCAGCCATCATTGCAATTAGAGCAAAAAATAGTCATAGGTTAGTGAAGAAGGGGACAAGGAGTGACAGATGGTGAGGCTGCAGAACAAAGTGATTTTTAAATATAGTGCATATATTTTGTTCTATATGTACGAACCAACTGCTTCCATAATGAAACTGTGTGTGTGTGTGTGTGTAGAACAGAGAGGCAGCAAAAGAGAGGATATGAATGCTAATCAGCTGAAGCTGCCAAACCAGCTGCGGTGCTCCACCATTTCCAGGCCGTTTATGTGCTCTATCTAAGCTGCACGATTGGGATCAGCACTGATGGAGAGTGACGCACAGTCAAGTGGATTGAAGAGCCTCTGGAGCCACAAGCCACAACTGTGGAAGTGAAAAACGTATGTCTATCTACTGCTCCATTACAATATTCTAAACCACACCTCCAGCCTGAGAAATAAAGGCTTCATATGACCTCAAATACATAGAAGAATAGTTTTGTGTGCCTGAGCTCAAACCCTATGTTTAAGGTCACTTTATTTTCTACTACCAAACTCCACTTTAGCAGCATAACATTGAAAATATGACTTAAGGCAATATTAAAGAATATTTCTATGATGCATGGATGCAAAATGAAGCATGATGGAGAGAGAACAGCGCAACTGTCAGATGTCAGAACTAAAGACATGAAAGATAAAAGGATTACAACTTTGTGTAGAAGGATGTTGAAACAGGATTGGTGGCAAAACAAGGATAAAAAAAAAACCCAAAACCTCCCAGATGATTAAAAAGCTTTTATTTGGCTGTTGAATTTTGTATAAAAAAGGGCAGACAAATGTTTTAATATTTTCCGTGGAGAGTTGCATCGGATTCTTTTTAATCTGTTCTACTTGTTTTTAAACAAAACTCTGACTTCCTGTTTCCAGCGGGATAACTCGAGCTCCTTCTGTGCGACTCTCCGTGCGTGTTTTTTGTTCTTTCCCCATCTCCCAACGTGACGACAAAATGACGTGGACCTTCAGGGGAGTTTCAGCCAGGAAAGACATTCAAGTTTAGGTTTTATAGTTTGGCTTGTCAGATGCGAAGACTTTCACTCCACCCTACATCAGAACAACCTCCTTGTACTATCTGGGCTCAGATTTCTCACCCATCAGTGTCAAACCCTGGGACAGATGATTTTATCATTCTGCTTTATATATTTTTTTTTCCTCTGACTTTCTCTTCCCTCGTCCCTCCGCTCTCTTCCTCATTTGACTCTATTTTTCTGACACATATCTTTTAAAATCTTTCTCTAATGTGTCAAAATACAGAATTATATTCATGCACTTGATGCGGTTGCAATGCTCTCCACTATAATTCGTCTAAAAGTCAAAACAATGGTTTGTTAATTTGCAGTCTGGAAGAATGGGATTTTAGCATTTGAGCCTAAAAGGACATTTTCCCTCTTGTGTTACATCAGCCTCTCCAATGCACTTTCCTCTTAAATGGATCTCCTATCAAAATTCTTCTCCTTCTCTCTCCTGACTGGCTCCTGTACTGTCATCTTTGGCATTTCACTTCTAAGACAGCTTCTTCCTCCACCACTACACCAGGCAGATAAAGACATGAAGTCACTGACGATGTGCATGGCCGTCACAAGGGATCTAATCATGATCAGGTCTTAATGCAAACACTGGCGCTGCATTTAAATGATATACTGAATGCAGAATCTGCATATGTAATGCACAGTTTATAAATGCCAGGTGTTAAGGTGGCTTCCTGTTCACATCAGTAAGTATCCCCCAGAAAGAAATGCTGCCACTTTGAACACATATTTTTAATTAAAGTCAGACACATTTCTTTTAGACATAAGCTGCTGTTACAGGTGTTTCATTGCTACCAAGCGCTGCCGATGAGTCACCATAAAGGTTGTTAGGGATGAAAAGGTGAAGCTAATTTAATCTTTGCTGAATTGAAAGAGGGGGATACGTCCATTACCCCTCCTTTCATTTACTCACTTATTGCTTTCTTGACTTTCTCTTGATCTCTGCGTCTCCTCCTTTCAGAGTGTAGAATCCATTTAAACAGCAAGAACCCATTTTACTCTTAAACCATCCTTTGATTCTTTTCCCCTTCATTTCACCACCATGTGTGTGTGTGTGTGTGTGTTTGTGTTTGTAGTTATGTTTGTGTGTTTGCTAGCCTTCGCTACTTTCCTCTTTTTTCTCCGTCATTATTGCCTTGACTACACGCTCAATCATCCACTTCATGTGAGAGAGAGTCGGTGAGGCTATTTACTGCATGTGTGTACGTGTGTGTGAGGAAGACAAGGCAGGTTTATGCAGTGTAGACTGTAATAGAGCACACCTGGTGAAACCAGATAACAGATCACTTTGATATAGATGACGACAAGTACATGAACTACACTCTGCGAACTGGAAAACTGCCGGTTGAAATGTATATATTTACTGCGGCAAATTCATTGAGCAAAGACGGAGTGACGGAGTGAAGGTGAGTGAGGGTCTTGATCTTTGGTGCTTAAGAACCTATTGCCGTGCTTTTGTTTCATTGCACTGATCACCTGTCAATCTAACTGTTCTTTCACTGCTGGGTCAAAATTGACCCAATTAGGTCAATATAGCACTGATACCTGAACTTTGCCCAGTATGAGTAGAAAAGCAAACAATGGGCTGTTTTGACAAGTGGTGAAAAGATTTACGCAAATACTGTGTCTAAGTACAATTTTGAGCTTTTTTCCATTTCCACATTATGCTACTTTATACTTCCACTCCACTATATTTCAGAGGGAAATATTGTAGTTTCTTCATTTATTTGACAGCTTCAGTTACTAGTTCATCTCAAGATGAAGATTTTAGACAATGGATTATATAACCAGCTTTTTAAATACAACAGATTGTTAAAAACCAGTGATTTCTAACATTTTAGGCCTCTGACAAACTTTGTGTTTGTGTGGATGAACAGATAAACTGCATCTTCATATAACCTTGACATTATTTTTACATTCTACTAATTTCTGAAAAAAATAATTGAATTGCTTAGTACTCAGCACTTCCTTGACTGGAAGACAAACAAAAGTTGCCAGTGACAAATTAGTAGAATATAAATGTAATTTCTAGGAGACAGGGTTACCATACAATATAATCAAGTCCCATAGTAGAGCATGTTAACTAACTTGTTCTGAGGTATCATTTCTAAAAAAGTAGAAAACAGTATCTGGTAAGTATCTGACAGAGAAAACATGTGAAATCACTCATCAATACAGAGAAACAATTATTAGACAACAGTGTAGCTGATCAGTACTGGACATCCCCCCACCTTTCTAAACCACTGCTGTGAACCTGTGCAACCTGCAGCAGCCGGCTCTGAGCTGGTAGCAGGAAGCGGCTGCAGCCTATGAACGGGTCGCTGGTGCCGAGTCTGACCACACAAAAGACAGCATGGGAAAAGCGAATGGCAGAGCTATTCACAGGCCTGGAAACCATACAATATGCCTCACTGTCTTTCTGTCGGCCGCTTGCTCTTTGCCATTTTCCTTTACAAACTTCTGAGGGAGGAAAAAAAAATCCTCTTTTTGCTTCCTTTTCCTCCCATTGACATTTCCTCTCAATCTACAGATTCAGTAGCTCACATTGTCCCCCTTCTTTCAACCTCTCCCTCCTCCTCTTCCTCCTCTTGTTGGCTGATTAAGTTTAGCAATGGCACACTATTCCAGTTGGCAATGCCAGCCTCTCTCCCTGCCACGCAAACTCCAAATCTCTCCAATTTCCCCTCCAGTTTTCAAATGAATTTTTTACTAGCCTCAAGTGAAGAGTCCCATTCACCTCCTCTCTTCACCAGCGCTCTGTGTTTCTGTCTTGTGCTTTATTGGCGTGATTCAATGACAATAAGTCTTTCACTTTCTCCTCCGCCCCCCCCCTCCCCCTCCCCTCTCCCTCTCTCACACTGATTTCTTTCTCTCCCTCTCTCTGTCGATTCAAACAGCTTTTTTGGCACCTCAACATTACACTTGCAAGCACTTTAATACTGGCTGACCTGACTGTGTAAACCTCAATAAACCAAGTCAATTAAAATGTATTGCCATGATGAAAACATCTTGTTCTTTGTCTCCTTCACTTCTATTTCACTTACTTTTTCCATCTATCCTCGTCTTTATGTGTGTTTTTTGTTTTTTTGTATTTCCAGTTCATCTACAGGTCTTGAAAAGTTTTGCAGCACTGAATTCCTTTAATCATTTAAAAAAAAAAACCCATTTAATTACATTTAAATTTTAAATATTTTCTCTTTTGCAAAAGTAGTTTAATTTGTTAATACACTCCACACAATCCATTTTATGCCACTTATCTTTTCCAGGTTGCATTAATCTAATTCATGATAATTATATACTGTTGGGCAGTGATGAAAAATACTTTTAGGTCATATTGTCTTTACTGGTTTCCCATCATATTTTTTTATTTTGGCCAGAATGATGGTGAAACAAGTATTAAATTGTATTATAGGCAGGAATAAAAGAGCATTAGCTTTAACTTTGTGAACCCTGCAGAAACCCTGCTCTCTCTCTCTCTCTCTCTCTCTTTCCACTTCTCATTATTAGAATAAATGTGAAACCATCAGAGTTTAGAGGAAAATACTTAAAACATAAAGAGCAAGGCTCACTATCTAATTCAAAGACATAACATGAGTTCAGTTCGTTAAAGTGCTGCCAGTTCTCAGTTCCACTTTGCGCTGTAGTGGGAATGAGAAGGGAGAGGGGTCGGATTGTTGCCACGGCAACATGTGGCCAGCGTGGCTCGGTTTCCAAGGCACTTCCATGGCTCTGCTGCCAGTTTCTCTTAAATGGCTATAGCCTACGGATGCCCGGGGGCAGGACAAGAGGATATAAAGAAAGAGACATAGAGAGAGGTGGAGAGATAGTCAGGAAAGAGGAGAGAGAGCAGGAACTTTTTTTAATTTCTTTTTCTCTCATCCTTTCTCTCTCCTCCTTTTGTTTAATTCTTTTATTTTAATCTCTAATTCTACTGTTTTGAAGCTTTGATTATCAATCTACTATAACATAATATAACATATCTAGAAAACGTATGTGCATAGACTCTGGTTTATTTGAATCCTGCTTTTTTTGGTCAGTATTTCTTTACTTGTTGGAAAAATATATATGTTAAATTCACTATCAGCAGTTCCTGTTTGCTCTGTACCACTGGATGTAGTGACTATCACTATCACTGTCTCGTTTTGAAACTGAATAAAACTTAAAAACCTGATGATTCTCTGGCAAGTTCTTAAACATCTTTTTTTTTTTGGATGATTTCTAAGCAAGTTTCTTGGATTGGAAAGTGGAACTTACATTTGCGGCAAACAAGACACGTGTTTTTATGTCAGTAGTTATATAAGCATTTTATGAAAAATCAGTATATTGAAGAGTGGATGAATGGTGCACTTTTCAACTATGTGGGCAACATTAACCAGACTGAATATGAGGTTTTTGTTTGATTCCACACACGCATGGATGGACGTGTTTTACTGCTCGCTATTATCTGTATAAAAGTTTTTATTTAACATATTACATTCATTTCGAGTGGTTCAGTGTAAAAATATCTACAATTGCAGATGACTATCAGTATTGTTTTGCAAAAAATAAAAAATTGTGCCTATGTCACACTAATGCAGAACAGATACAACATGAGTTGTATCTGTATATCCAACATACTGTACAGTATAAGCACATGCCCATATATGGCCAATGCATTCACACAAGTGACCTTTTGACCTGTGTCCTTTTAAGGATGTGTATACAAGGGTGGATGTATACAGCCGACGCCATGGCAACCTGAGGTTCAGGGCCCAGAGTGGACAGTCAGAGAAGATAAACAGCCATATCTCTGTCTACCCTCCTCCATCTTTTCTCTCCCTCTTTAGCCACATATGGTTGTATTGTGCTGACAGCTGGTGGTCAGGTTAATCAATCAATAAAATGATGCAAGAGGACAAAGAGACAAAACAAATTCTTGTGGCCTTTATTTTCTTTAAATTGATTAATATTGATTTATCTAAGTGCAATGACTTAATTAGTCAGGATGTGTTTGTGTATCTATTTCACTCTTAAACGGCAAAGATTTCCTGTGCACAAAATCACAGTATTTAGTGTTTCATTCAGGATCTAGTTCTTGCCAAGTTAGAAAATCCTCAGAACTATTCTGTTAAACAGTGTCATATAAAAGGTTATCACAAGTTAAAATCAATTGTAAAATGACATTTAAAAAGACTCATTTTATTCTCATTTTGACTCATTTTGACACACTCATTTTATGACTCATATAAGATTTTACAGATTGATGCAGTGAAAACCAGATGTAAATAATAAAAAGGACAAAAAAACTGCTTTTAAATCTCAACCTCTGGGTTCTCAACCATCTTTCCTCTGATCATCCATCACTCCATCTCTCCCTGATGCTCCAGTGACACCAGTCTAATCTTAGTCTGTGGAACAGATAGTTCTGGGGTCAGGGATTTGTTCAGGGTGTGACAGAAATCTTGTCTGAATGTTTTCGGCTCTTTGAAGCTGTCAGAAGAGGTGAAATGTATCTCTTCCTCTGCGGAAGCATAGCTGACCCACACTTGTCACACAAACACACACACACACGGACTCGCACACGCACACGCACGCACGCACACACACACACACACACACACACACACACACACACACACAAAACAAGTCTTCACATGTGTATTTAAGTCTGGAAACAGTGTTAAGAGCTCCTGTTCTGGTTTGACCCTCTTTGTGTGTGTGAGCGTTTTGTTTCTTTCTCTCTCTCTCTCTCTCTGGTTCTCTCCCTCTTTCATTCATACATGGACACACACACACATAAAAACACACACAAACTTTATTATCTGGAAGACAGGAATGAAATCTGACACAAAAGGCATGCCAGACATTTGGCAGGAGGGAGTCATAAACGCACACACACACTCACACACGCACACACACACACACACACACACATTACTTCATTTTCCGGACATAGAAACAGAAAACTGACCTACACACACACCTTTATAAATCACTGAGGATCATATAGCCACACTGACAGGAAAAGGAAAGAGAGATCGTGACAGAGATGGCGAGACTGACACAGTGAAATCTATTTCTACAGCTCCTCTGTGTTACAGCAGCATCATGAGGACATTTTTACATCAGTATAAAAACATATTCTGGCTTTTTAAGTACCAAAGTAAATGAGTTGACAAAGCGACAGAAAGAGGACGATGAAGAGGAGATGGAGAGATTGTGACTCAGGTGAACGGAGGTCAACATGCTAAACTGGTGCCTGAAGGAGTCACCTGACAGGCTTGGGGGTCAGGTAAAGGTCAACCAATGCAGGCAGGCGTTCAGACATGTTCATAAGCACCAGATGTTTGTGTCTGTTTAATGTGTACATGATGCATCTTTCTAGGAACAAATATGATTCAATAAGTCGGAAGATTTTCTGTCTGCATGCCAGAATTGGTCCGGATGTGGAAGTAGCATCAGACATGAATAATCATGCTGCTTATGGGCCAGATCTGGGCCCTGGAACTGGGCGTATACTGGGCCAGAAGAAAACGAGTATTTGTCAAACCGGATTTTTTTCAGCTATTTGGAAAAAGTCCAGAAAATCTTAAACTTAACTGCAATCAATCTTGACGAAAATAAACTTTTGTTTTGCTATTATGAAGAAAAGTTTCCCTCCTCAAGCATCGGGTTGAGGAAAACAGCCAACTAAACATCAAAACACCACACTAATCCCTTTGCATGATGAAGTGCGGGGGGGTAAAACTTAATTGAGAATTCATAATAAAGTCATTTCTCTGGCCCTGCATGACTGAATCAATATGTTGGATTGTGATTAACACTCTGCCAAAGCTGGCATGCAAAACACCAAAAGCCTTATCTATCTATCTATCTTTCCATCTATCCATCTACCGCTGATCCGGACGGAGGGATCAGGGAGCGAGGGAGATGGAGGAAGATGAGAAGAGACATTTTGGCAATTTCACCGGGTCTGGAGTAATCATCGCCCTCTGCAATTTTGATTGAGCACTTCAACAGAAACTCCAGTACTGAGTGTAACGTAAGTAGGCTACAGTTGACAGCAGGTCCGTCATTGTCAAGTGGAAAACTCCCCTCGCAGATGAAACATCACACCCTGCGCTGGGTTGTGCAATACATTAAGCTTACACCCAGGTCACAACCCTGTTTCAGATTCACAACTCAGATGGGCAACCACGCTCGGCCTGCTTGGCATTTCAGATCTCAAAGTCTGTTATCAGTCAGAGGCATCGGGAATGACCAGCATGAGCAGAATATGAACCGGTTCCTGCTTCATCTCTTTTACTTCTTGAGGCCTTTTTTTTTTTTTTCCCCCACAAAGCAAAACACCTGGCACAGGATAGAGAGGAGGAAGGGCTGGGAGAGCCGGTTCTGATGAACGTCTTTAAGGACCTGCAGATAATAACTGCGTTAAGTAATGTTGTAATTGAACGATTGTCTTAATCTGATTAACTGTGTAAAATTAAGCCTTGGTTCGTTAAGTCTAATCAAACTGAGGCCAAAATGTAAAACTGGACCTGCTGGCTAGAAACAGCTCATCTATCAGCCCTGAATCCTCCGTGTGCTGATAATAACGGTGAATTTAATGTTCTGCTGCCCTTTGCAGACCGGAAACGGAGGAAAAGAAAGAATGAAATGGAAAGCAATTGCATTGGTAGCAGTCATGCAGATTGCATTCTCCCCTTGTTAAAAAACGCCCCTCATGTAATTCTCTATTTTCCCTCCGGCTGAATGAGGTGAGGCCCGAGAAACGACTGGATGTACAGTGTCATTACCCTCAGATGGATGACTGTTAGAGAGCAAATTGTTGCTTTTCATTCCCGCTCTCTCTTTGGTTCCAACATCATCTTGCCTTTCATATTGCTTTGCTTTTTCCCATCTTATACAAACAACCTTTCACCACACAAATCAACATCAAACAGGGAGCGGACCTCGTCACACCAACCATATTTTAGCAGTAGTCTGTAAGTCCAGAAGAGAAAATGATGGCCTCTTCACAACACCACAATGAATATCATTGTCATAGTAACCACATACAATGAACCAAACAATCTCAGAAAGACAGAGAAGGATGAGAGAAAAACAAATATTAGTTTGTTTCTCTCTCTCTCTCTCTCTCTCTCTCTCTCAACACAGAAAACAGACACTAAACCAAATGTTTCACATTCTGTTCAGCATCATCTGTCCTTTGGCTTCAACCTGTTACACAAACAGACAGAACTCACCTCCATCCATCCATCCATCCATCCATCCATCCATCCATCCATCCATCCATCCATCCATCCACAGGCGAGTTGACCCCACTCAGCTCCCAATGTTGTTTCCCTAACGACACGATTGAGCATTGCGCTGCCCAGGGCAACAGGCGGCCTCTACAGTTACTGTGCCACAGATGGTTCAGAAAATAACATCATGGAATTATCACAATAGAAAAGAATAGAATAGAGGAGGTCTGTCTTTTCTATTTTCGGTTTGAGGGACGTCTCAAAAATCAATGATAGGTTGTTGTTGTCCAGCTGCTATGTATGTATGAATGTCAACAATTTAATTTCGATGCAACATCAGGTTGGTCACATTGTGTTTCTTGCTAATTAGCAATAATTCTTAGCACCACAGAAACTGTACAGTGTGTGTCCACTATCATCCTGTTGAATATTTCTACCTAGCAACAACTATTTCTCATTGCTGGTTTTGTTCTGCATCTGCTGTCAGAATTAAATTATTACAAATTAAAGTAAAATAATTTCTTAAAAACATATCAATAAGAAACAGATACTTACAGTCTGGACCAAATTACCCATTCTACTATTTGACATGGGTTGGAAATTATATTACTGAACTACTGTACACAACCCAGATGATCTATGGTCCAAATGTTATTATATGCAACAAACGCAGCATCAGATATGTGAAAGAAACTAGGAATGTAACCTCAGTGAGGCTGATTCAACATAGATGTAATATTGAAAATACAACATTGCCTTTCCAATATTGACTGTTAACCCTTCCCAGATTGGTCCACAAGGCAATGCGAATTGATGGAATGGAAATGGATTAATAAACTAAATACGAGAGGCATCTCAGTTACCAGTGAAAGTTGTGGTCATATTCATATATTTACAGCGGGCTGCACCTTTACTCTCTTTCTCAGCATTAACACGTCTCCAGGGTGCGATTTTGATCGGCGTCTGTGATGAAACATTGACTGATTGCTGCAATTTGACTTGTCTCACCTGCTCATTAGTCGCAGCACAAGGGTCAGAGTGTGTGTGTGTGTGTGTGTGTGTGTGCCCTTCCTACTCATGAGTCACTGTCTCTTAAGAGTGCCTGCTCAGCACATGAATAGTCAATAAAAATAAAAAGTGAATTCCAGTTAGAGGCAGACAGGCAGCTCTTCGCTGCAGCTGCCGGGGCTAACAGATTAGCTCTTGTATTGATCAGGAATAGTCTTTCTCGTTTTATTGATTAGACCGGCTGGGTTGTCCGACCCTGACCAACCATTCTAATAAATTTAAAAAAGAAGAAAAAAGAAAAAAGAAAATTATTGGATTCAGTCAGTCCTGATCTGAAAGCTAATTTGCAAGTGTCCAGTGTGTCGTATAAAATCTTAACAAAAGAGCACCAAAGAAGAGAGAGCCACGTTCTTGTGGCTTGATTTTCAGTCGACTCTCTGGTGAGAATCCATCTGAGGACAAGCTGCAATTCTGAAGCTGGAGAGAATGCAGTGCCTTACTCAAGGGCACTTCAGCTGCTGACACACACACGCACACACACGCACACACACGCACACACACACACACAAAAACAAACACACACACACACACACACACACACACACACACACACACACAAAAACAAACACACACACACAAATTAAACCCAGGTCAGTGCATATTGCTTTTTCATGTGCACTCACACAACTGAGATTTAACTTTAAGAACAAACCAAATCTAGAGTTTACATTTTTTTCACTACATACCTTACACTGACTGTTGACTATTGCTCAGGCTGCTGTATCATTACAGACTAAGAACACACATTACAAGCCTTGATACTAAATGCAACGACCCAGTTCTTTAAAGAATATGTTAAATGTAAATGTAGGAAATGTAAATGTAATGTAAATGTTTTACCCTTGCTGTAGTTTCTAACAGGCAATTTCATGTACATGCCATTTTATAAATTACACAATGTAAGATTTGATGTCATTCCTTCACTTAAACCAGCTTTAACTGCCTTTTCTTCATAACTTAAATCCACATGAATTTCCTCGGGGGTGTTCTCGGTTCCTGCTGTCCTGGGTTTCTGACTTTGTGGGACATTTTCACACCACAGCAAAGAGGAAACTTGTCAGCAACCCCCCCCACC
>NW_019525109.1:429129-430354 GCF_002814215.2 Seriola lalandi dorsalis | reverse complement strand
ACCACCACCACCACACACACACACTTTGCATCACGTCTCACTCTTAGAATAACTAACATCATCATTATGTGACAGTGACGTGCGCATGTTGTGACAAAGCACCTCACTTCCTCCCTGATGTCACCGGACACCTGTCAATCACAACCTAACGTCAACCTGCCGAAAAGGTCACGCCCTCCCACACAAACACACACACACACTCTGCTGGTTACCGGGGCCTGCTGTCTCGCACTATTACAATCTACTGAAGTCAAGAGTGACACACAATTCAAACTGTCAATGCAAACATACTAATTACACATACAGTGACACATCCGAGTTTCATAGAAATCAGGTCTCAGAGTTTTGAAATGTGCGTGTCTCAGCTGATCGCGTATTCATGCCCTTATTTATGAAATTAAATATTGAAATACTGTGGTCAAATATTGAACTCTATAATGCTGCACGGAGCAGCGAAGGAGGAGAGGTCAAGACTGTGATTATGTGTAGGATGTATGTAAGCTGTAATTATGCAATATGTGTGTGTGTGTGTGTGTGTGTTGCTGTGAGACAGAAGCAGAGATTCAGCGTGTGTGACCTTGCCTGGAAGGTAAACAACTCGTGACTTGGCAACTTCTCTTCTCCAAGTAAGATGCACACAACACACAAAAACACACACTCACACATATACACACCTCCTACTGTCAGTCTTGTTTATTGTGTGTTTTGCTTAGAAACACTCATGCTGGGAGATGACAGCGCTTAGATCACGTCACACTAAGGCGTATAGACCTGGAAACACTGTTTATATGAGATTACCACTTGCGGCCACATTAATGTTTTCATGTTGTTGTTTTTTTTAAAAGTTCTCCTCTTTAAAACAACCACCACAGAAGAAGAGCCACATCTCCTCTTTTTTTCCTCATCCTTGTTTGGGCAATCAACCGACTGAGCATCACAGCGATCGCTCTGGAGAGAGAGTGGGACAGTCTGGTCCCTCTGCTGAACATCAGCTAAACCTCTGTTGTGTTGCCTCTGGTTTACATGATTACTCACACTGTTTAAATACAGCCTGCGAGTCCTTTTTCTTGTTTAATGTTTAATGTTTTTCTCGTGCTCATGAAAGCTACAACACAAACGTAACCTCTGATTTTAGATAGATTACTGATTACAGATGGGAAGGCCAAAACTAAGAGGAAAAGATGAATTTAGTTTAGCGTGTGAACATGACTTCACAATCCGAAAC
>NW_019525109.1:428633-429109 GCF_002814215.2 Seriola lalandi dorsalis | reverse complement strand
GCTCTGGAGAGAGAGTGGGACAGTCTGGTCCCTCTGCTGAACATCAGCTAAACCTCTGTTGTGTTGCCTCTGGTTTACATGATTACTCACACTGTTTAAATACAGCCTGCGAGTCCTTTTTCTTGTTTAATGTTTAATGTTTTTCTCGTGCTCATGAAAGCTACAACACAAACGTAACCTCTGATTTTAGATAGATTACTGATTACAGATGGGAAGGCCAAAACTAAGAGGAAAAGATGAATTTAGTTTAGCGTGTGAACATGACTTCACAATCCGAAACATCCAAGCATCCAAAATACATGATCAACACATGGAAAAAATAACTGAAACATTAAATGAGTTTTTACTGTCGGACTGCAGGCACTGGCAGCTGTACAAGTGCAGCTGCAAACACTGCTTTGTGTGTGTGTGTGTGTGTGTGTGTGTGTGTGTGCGCGTGTGAATAACCAATCTGTCTTTGTGTACATGTATATAAT
>NW_019525109.1:422483-428613 GCF_002814215.2 Seriola lalandi dorsalis | reverse complement strand
TTACATGATTACTCACACTGTTTAAATACAGCCTGCGAGTCCTTTTTCTTGTTTAATGTTTAATGTTTTTCTCGTGCTCATGAAAGCTACAACACAAACGTAACCTCTGATTTTAGATAGATTACTGATTACAGATGGGAAGGCCAAAACTAAGAGGAAAAGATGAATTTAGTTTAGCGTGTGAACATGACTTCACAATCCGAAACTATACCTTCAAATATTGACCTGGCAGACACTAAACGGGTCAGTGTGCTATTAGCTGGTAGCTGCTGATAGCATTTGTTTTTCTCTTCAGCCAAAACAACACTGACATTTCTCAGTTCTACTACCAAAGCACCAACAAATGTGATATGAAAAATAACTGCACACTATGTACCCATACAATTATAGATCAAATAAATAAATAACACAATAACCATTGTATACAACAATTAAAAAAAACTGCATCCAAAATACATGATCAACACATGGAAAAAATAACTGAAACATTAAATTAGTTTTTACTGTCGGACTGCAGGCACTGGCAGCTGTACAAGTGCAGCTGCAAACACTGCTTTGTGTGTGTGTGTGTGTGTGTGTGTGTGTGTGTGCGCGTGTGAATAACCAATCTGTCTTTGTGTACATGTATATAATGTCTCACCAGCATGACAGCTTTAGAACTGTATGTGTATGAAACTGCTCACAAAACTGTCTGTACTGTATTGCTGTGTATGTGTGTGGTTTACCTTTGTGTGTACATGTGTGTACACGTGTGTGTTTGTGTGTGTGTGTATGTGCGTGTGTGTGCGTGTGCGACCAACTGAGAAATTGTTTCCTCTTTGGTCTGTTTCATTAGCGACTCCATAATTATCACCCCATCTGCTCCTGCACTTCAACTCTTCTCTCCCACATTCTCTCTCGTTTCACTCGCTAAGCCAAAAGACTCCTAAACACAGTCGGGAGGATTTCTCAGTGACGTGCAAATTAATACTAGAGCACCGCCCAAACAGTCTCCATGTTGTTCTTTAGTCTGTAGGTGACTTGCTGACTTGTGGGTAACAGTTAAATCAATGTTTATTATCATACCAGCAGCTTACAAATGAAGGTGAAAGGATTCAATTTGTGTCAAATATTGGAGGGTTTTGTTGCTTTTATTGACCGATCCCCCATCTTCATTTTGGTTTTACAGCACCCGACTTTACTGTGGTGATCCAGTCTCAACACTGTCAACCTCATTTCCGGCCACACCTGCTATCAGCAAAAAAACTTAAGCCGCTGCACAGGACCAGTCCGGCACCAAACTGTAGACAAAGCTATGTAGCTAGCTAGTGAACCTAGCGGAGCATGTAGCAGCTAAAGAGCCAGATATTTCCCTCAGGGGTTTGTCGAAACCTCACCAAATCTAAACAGAGAGTGAGTATTGGATTTACCATCCATCAGGTGGACAGACACATTACTCCAAATGAATGCTCTGGGTCTGCGAATGTGTAATTAGGCAACTATTTGTTGACCATGTCCATTTTTTAAGTTGGTATTATGTCAGTGTTCTGTTTCCTGCTTGTTGCACCTAGTGGCCACACATGTATTAACACTGCTTTAAACGCAAGATGTTGGTTTTATTTCATTATTTAATCCAAAGATGAACACAAAGATAAAGGTAAGAGGTATGATGGAGATTTAAATATGCAACCTCCACATCATATCGTTTACATGTCAGAGAGGATAAAAACTTTGCAGAAAAATTTACAAAGTCTGTGGAAGAAATGTGTTTCCATTGCTTTTGTATCAAGTTATTTCCATTCAGCTTCGTCAGAATGTATCAGTTGGAAGGAAACCAGAGAACACATTGAACTAAAAATCGAGTCAGATGGAGAGACAGAGAGACACGAGCACACTGCTTTCGTTTACTGTGTAGGTTGAGATGAACAGGTGGATTCCCAGTGGGAAGAGAGCTCAGCATCTCCATCCCCAGACCAGTCAGACACTGAGGGGGTTTGAAAATTCACAATGCAATGATGCTGCTAATTGGCTGGAAAATTACATTTGGAGCAAAGTGTCAAGCCTGCTGTGCAGAGGACGCGTGGATGGTGTGAAAAGTGCACGCGTGTGGTCCGTAGGTGCACACAGTACAGGCGAGCGTATGAAGACAGCCTTTATGAACACGAGTGTGAACGTGGAGCTGTTTTTAGTATGGGTATCTTGGTGCATGTGCGATTACAGACATGTTTTCCGCACTTGATACATTCTTAGGCATTGAGCTGATGCTTCCTTGGACTTACAGACGCTAAAACTGTGGAATAAACATTCAGACCTGGATCAATATTAAAGTCTCTTTCTTTGCTATTATTATTCCGGGGAGGAAAACATAGAGAGATGCCAGCACGAAGCCTTGAGCTATAATGTTACAACATACTGATTGATGGGACTGTAGCATTAGATTCAGCGACAACACACACACACACACACACACACACACACACACACACACTATAATGGCATTGTTTTCCAGGCAGCAAGGCACCGATGACATCAAACATCTCAGAATAGAACTGCTGAGGTTTCAGAGGTGCAACCTGAGGAGATTTTGGAGCAGAGTAATGGACCTGTGCTGCTTGCTGTTGTAGTTATGAGTCATCGTAACAATAATCCTTCCAAAATTCTTCTGTTAGATTTTGACATACGGCGTTCAGGGGTGAATAGAGGGGCAACATACAGAATTTGATAGCAGTCTGTTATCATCTGTGGCTTTTCCATCCTTCACCAGGTTTTTGCTGTTGTTCTTTCCATCCAAATGGGATCAGTTTCACAGTAAATTATCACCAACATCTGGCTAAATATAACATCTGCATCCCTGCTTTCAATGCAGGATGCCTGTAAAGGTCCATATTCATTCCCATGCTAATGCAGCTAATGTGCTGTTTCACCTTAAATAAACAGTAGCTGCCAGTCAAGATAAGTGTCGGCTGGAGGCTAAAAACCAGATTCTCTGGTGACAATCGATGCCGTGTTACAGTATGTGACCCCGACTGCTCAGGCTTTAATGGTGAAGGATCAATGGCCTCTAGTCTGAACTTACTGGATCATACAAGACCTGTGGGATTTACACACACACAACCACACACACACACCCACACACACACACACGCACACAAGTCCTTATTTCTAAGAGCCTATTGGATTTCTCTAGTTTCTTGAAGCTACTGTCTTTCAGAGCCAAGATGGCCGCCTGCCTCTCCCTCAGGACCTTGCCAATTGCAGGCTATTGCAGGCTGGCACACGCACGCACTCATGCATGCACGCACGCGCACACACAATCAGTGAATATAGGACACATCATGTAAATTGTGGAGAGATCAGAGCGATCCTTGAAGGGTTTGATTTGCAAATGAGCCATTTTTTCACTAAACATGCTGATGACATTTTTCCAGTTTTCCTCTGACGCCAGTAAATGATCATTTCGAGAGCCTGTGTGATTCAAAATAATCTAAAACAAGCATGTTGTACTTTGTGTTAAAAGAAGAAAGTAATACGAGAGCTAAAAAGACCTTTCAACAGATAAACACACGACGTCATCAGATGGTGATTATAATAAAATGGCATTTTAAATCTCAAGTTTTCAAGGTCGTTTTGGTAGAAAAACTTTCTTTAAAGAATCATCTGCAGCAAAAGAAACTCTAAGGTGAGGATTGCGCTGTGACTCTCGAGCTTGCGCCACGTTTGAACAGCGAGTTCTGGACAAACTCAGGGTGTTGTACAAACAGTGAGGGCTACCATTTTTCCACTGTGACCCCAGCTGGGTGTGACCTTTGATAAACAGCAGCCAGTATTTACACCACTGCAAGACTATGGTCTCTGCTTTCTGTGACATTTACAGAGCTGGGGTTTAGGGAGACACACAGACAGACGGACAGAAAGAGAAAGAAAGAGAGTTTAACACCAATAACATTTTCTCTCTTTTCATTCACTCGATAATTTACTGCTTTTCTCCTGATCACACGCGGCCTCATTATGATCCGTTAACATGGAGGGATATCAGGTACCAATTAGACAATCTTGATTAAAAACAAACAGGACAAACAATCTAATGAGGCTGCTGTTTCACAGTCATCATCTGTAAAATCAATTAAAAGCTTAAACTGGATGTTGATTGTCCTCACACTGGCCAGATGTTATGTAACGATCTTCCATGGCATAAGTTTTACATATTTATATAATAATTAAGTAGCTTTTATCCACTTTATATTCAAGCCTTTGTGCTTTCTATGTTTCGCCAAACGTCCCTTAGGGATAATGAAGTTGATTTGAATTGAATCCTCGTTCAGTCAGCTGTGTTCGCCATGACGATTATGATGCCTCATGGTTGGTTAATGCTGCTGCATCATGAATGAATGCAACGTCAAAATCAAAACCAGAAGCAAGTGCTAAAGGCTTCAGTTCATTTAAAGTTCAAATTTGCGAATTTGCTACAGGATTGTTTCAGGTTAGAGCCAAAACTCATTTGAAGGAATCGCACCTTTTTTTATCATCGCTCCACTCTGCCACTCTGGGACACCGATCAGGAGTCTCTATCTGTCCAGATGCTCATTAATACAGATTCATATTCACTCTGTGAAGCATGTAAAAACTGGGAGCTAAAAGGACAAATCTGACCCTGAATTAAATTCAAAGAGCTTTGAGTTTTGGCTGCAACCGTACAACAGTGAAAATTCTCATGAGCTTCTGTATTGATTGAGGCAGTAGAGTGTAAAAGTGGAGTTTGCGTCCCCTCTGGGTGGGGGTGGGAAGCTCTCACTATTTAAATGACTTTTAACTTTGATTTCACGACACATTACCTTGTCTGAAATTAAGCCAATCACATTTAAATGTTGACTGACATCAGAGGTCACAAACTCACCCCCCCCCACACACAGTGTAGACAATTCAATTCAAACAGTGAATTAGCAGCAGACAAGATCTGATTAAACGGGAGCGCGGTGGCCTAACATGTCTCTGCTCTTTTTTAATACAGCTACGCTCACCGCCACGATCAGAGTGCACACACACCTACACACCACCCCCTCCACCTCCTTTCAGTCCTGCACGCAAACTCTAACACACACACACACACACACACACACACACACACACACACACACACACACACACAAACACACACACACACAGATGGAGGGAGGAGAAACGGCAGGCTGTGTGAAAGGACAGAGTGGACATACGGAGACATCGAAAGAGAGAGGACAGACTGAGTGGGATAAAGTCAGTCTGTTACTGTGATGGATGGATAAACGAACTCACTTGCTGCTTTATTGATTCTCTGACTGGCTGCTTGGTCGCCTGTCAGGTGCATGTATACATACATACATGAGTCCATTCATTCCTAATACACATAGTAAAAGTAAAGTAAAAGTTAAAGTTTAATTATAAAAAAAAAAGAAGTTAAAAGCAGCTGGGCGCTGCAATCTTTAGCACAGGAGTCAAGACTGTTGGGGACTACTTCCTGGTGCCGATCAACAGACATCTGGTGCTTTAGTGCGCTGTATGTGCTGTAGGATCAACTCAACATAAACTACAGTGTTTATATTCATACAGCTCAGCAGAATCAGCTTCATCAGGGTTTACACAGACGATACTGGAGCATCGAAGGTTGTTGGTTTTGATCTTTTCATGGGATTTGCTGCCAGTGAGAAAAATACAGGAGAAACACCAGACTTATCCTTCAAGTTGTGCGTCTGTTACACAACAGATAATCTAATGTAGAAGTTACTGTATCACATTTGGGAGAAAAAGAGACTTTCATTTCATTTGACATTTTAACGGATTTCAAGCAGGCGAAGAGAAGAAGAGGACGAAGATGAGGAGAAGGCACAGAAATGAGAAACTGTTTGTCACTGACTGTTTCAATCTTTTTCACGGTAACAACACTTGTCTTGTTACCGTCTCCGCCTTCCTTCTTCTCTATAAATCCTCTCTCCTCTTCTTGTTTTCCCTCATTTTGTCTCACCAGTAAAAAGAGAAGCATACTTTTTTAAAGAAGGTTCACACCAAGTTTGATAATGCAATTTAGGATGTTTTTGTGTCTTTCAGGACCTGCATAAAAACCCAAAGAACAAACAAAAAAAACAAAACAAAACAAACTCATACACTCACATACACC
>NW_019525109.1:419068-422433 GCF_002814215.2 Seriola lalandi dorsalis | reverse complement strand
CAAGCCTTATGGGACTCCGATTCATTTTCTTTAGGAGCAGGGAGTTGCTGATTAAAAGCTGAGGAGTTGAAAGGAATCTTAAGGAGCCTGGTTTTGGAGGACAGATGGTAAAGGCAAAAGCAAAATCTGTGATCTGATCTGACAGAGAAAATGAGACCGGGAGAAAGGGACAGAAAGCGGAGAGGGAGATAATTCAGTAAGAGGACAGGCACGGGCTAAGAGAAAATTAGTTGAGACAAAATAAGTAGTTAGAAGAGGAAGAAGAGGAAAAGAAGAGATATTATCTAGACGATTACGGCATCTGTGGAGATTTGAGAGGTGAAGATCCTTCTGTTCATCATTCCCCCTTACGTACAAACTCAAGTCAAGGGTTTTTGCTTCGTGTATAGCTCCACATCTGCTCGGTCTAGATTACATCCTGGTATAAAATAGCTTGAATTTTGCTTGTTCTGGTCTTTTCTTTTTACAATTTGTAAAAAAAACAGTTTGGGTCGGTATAAACATCTTTAATTCACACATTTAGCTTTGCAGGTAATAATTTCACTGTCGTACAAGCATTAAAACAAGCCGTCCCAAATAAAACTACAACACCACTGTTGTGTTTTTTCTCCAATTCCCAACTGGGCTGCAGCACATTGGTCATTAGTGTTCTCCATATTATTGGGTGGATGCTCCGTGTAGATGCTGTCGGGTATAATCTGCACTTTAACTCAACTTCAGCGTTGTATTTTAAATTTTTTTATTTTTTAATTCATGAGCCACAACGACTCAGGTAGCAAGAATACAATAACAAAATTATAAAACGCTACCTCTGGCTGTTGTAGCGGTGGAGATGATTCGGTTCTCAATTGTAAGGATCCTCGGTGTGTATATTGTGTGTATGTGTGTTGCATCCTCACATCGCTATCCCCAGAAATATTCAGCCATAGCATCTGCTCATTGTCACTGTGATTATGCCAACAGGAGCTCTGCCTCAGAGACACATTTAAATATTTGTACGCACATGTACGTGAGCGTGCCTGCTCCTGGATTCCACTCTCACATTGTGAGAGGTTGCATCTATTTCTATTTTATTTTTATTTTTTATTTTTTTTGCAGTGTTTCAGCGGTTTTTGTTCCAAGCATCCTAAAGGAAAATCTTAACCCCAATCTGTCGTAGCAGATCCGGCACAGGTTTTCCACAGAGAACAGCATCAGTAAAGCTTTGCTCTGCGTGCAGCTGCAGCAGAGCCTCAGCAGGCTTACTGTAGCACACGGGCCGTTTGATGTCTTCCTCTGCATCCGACACAACTCTGTGTGTTTACATAATGTTGAAGAGGTGAGGCTTTGGACACAATTTATCATCTATACATTGTAATGTCACTCGGCATGTTCAATGTGTGAGTTCCATCCTTTATTGAAGTAGAATTTTGAAATAAATGTAGTTTTTAATTCATAATGATCATAAACAGCGATACTACTATAACAGTCTGGAAAATCCCTACAGGATTTCATGTACTTCTTCTTATGACAGACTCTACCAAACTATTTTGATTCTGTGAAAGTTCTGGCTCCAAGTTACAAAACAAAAAAAGAGAAAATACTGTGCTCAGATGTGCACACATTTCAGTCAGTGAAATAAACCTTGTACTGAACATCAGCTTGGTACACGACAAATCAAATCAGTCCGCTTCGATATTTCTGCTGACAGGAAAAAAAAAAAAAAAACCCGCAAATTTCCAGTAACTGAAAAATCAACTTTGGTTCTCGCTTGTCAGCACGCGGCGTTTA
Source organism: Seriola lalandi dorsalis (assembly GCF_002814215.2). Lineage (NCBI taxonomy): Eukaryota > Metazoa > Chordata > Actinopteri > Carangiformes > Carangidae > Seriola > Seriola lalandi. The sequence continues at coordinate 420,663 of NW_019525109.1, read as the reverse complement.
TCAACTCGCTTTTTAAAAAGGATTTTGTAAAGCAGAGGAAACCATCTGTCACCTGAGCTTTAAACAGTTATAGCACCAACACATGGCGTCTTCTTCAACTTGCTGTAACTGACCCCCACCCCCCACCGGTGAACTGGACTGAGAAAAGTGCCACTGGAAAATGTGTGTTTATATATATATATGTGTGTTTGTGTGTGTAAATGTGTGTCCTTACACATTTTCCATCTATAAATGACTGTGTGTGTATGTTTCTGTATCCTTTTACACTTCATGTTCACAAAAGTCATAAAGAGGTTAAAAATAGTACTCTGTGTGAGTATGTGTGTGTGTGTGTGTATTTATGTATGTATGTGTGTGTGTGTGTGTGTGTGTGTGTATGTGTGTAGGAACACAGAAGGCTACAGTGCTACAGTAACAGTCAACATCTGTCATGTTAAAACTCACTTAGCCTAAACATGGAAACTTTTCACTCCCTTGTGTGTGTATGGTGTGTATGAGTGTGTGTGTGCATCTCATATGGAAACACTTAACATGTTACAAGCACACACGCACAGAAAGAGGGAGAGGAAGACAAGTAATTTTCACATGTGGTTTATTTTTATGTGATTTAGGAAGGGATTCCCCATGTCTCTCCCTCCCCCTCTCTCTCTCTCTCTTACTGTATGTCTCTCCACCCGCTCTTCCCCCAGTCTCTCTTCCTGCCACCCTCTCTCTTCCACTCTCTCTTCATTTGATTTAATTCACTTATAACAGGGACAGCAGTGGAAAACAGATCAATTTTATCTAATCCCATTCATAAAGCAGCGTGTCCATCCATCCATCCATCCAAGTAGCTTTTTCATCCAATTACCTCAAAGCAACATCAGCCTCTTCTATTATTCATACAGACGGGAGAGAAAGAGAGACAAGAAAAGACAACACAAAAAGAGAGAAATGAAGAGAAGGCGACAGACAAGGAGTCGACTGATAACAGAAGGATGAGAGGTGAAAGACAGAGAAAGGCATTGATTTACACTGGACGGATGTGTGTGTATGGCTTTTCACAGATGTACACACACACACACACACACAGAGAGCGAGCTCATGTTTGTGGTTGATATGCGAGAGTAAATTGTGAGACGATGTCTTCAGGGTGAAGCCAAATTACTCACACGCACACACACACTGCTAAGACATATTAATGCAGACATATACGACAACACACTGGCCAAATACCACCGTCACGATAAGAATGTTTTCTTTTCATTACTGCACGACTGTTTATCTTAATTTCAAAGTTAACTGTGCAAAGACAGAGAGAGGCTCTGCCGCAGTGAAGTGATGCAGCAGCCTGAGCATGCAGCATGTGTCATAAGGCATTGAGTCTGAGTGTGTGTGTGTGTGTGTGTGTGTTTGTGTGTAGCTGCATCTGCTCATAGGCATGTATTAGTGTATGTGTGTGTGTGTGTATGTGTGTGGTGATATAATATTAATGCTCCCTGATGGAGTGTTGCACCAGTTCCACATCAAAGCAGAGCAGAATGGAGGAACAGCCACAGACAAGCTTCTTAAACAGCACAACAAAACACTGAAGGGACAGACTGTGTGTGTGTGTG
>NW_019525109.1:405533-419013 GCF_002814215.2 Seriola lalandi dorsalis | reverse complement strand
TACTGTTATCTACTCTTGATAACATGTTGAACATGTCAAACTTCATTCCTTAATTGATGGAAAGCAACCCTTTTGTTTTGCATCTATTTTTATGGCTTCTTTTTCTCTACTCCATCTCCATCTCATAATTTTCCGATACCGAGTCACTGTAGCGTTCAGTCTGCCCTGAAGAAGTAGCCCTGCTCAGAGAGCGTACGATAATTACTTGTCTTGTAAATGCAACAATGGTTGACGCTTTCAGCAAGACCAGTAAGTAAACAGCTTTTAAAACTAACGTTGACTTTTTTTTAGCAATAGCAAAACTGAAATATAGCTCCTTTAATCAACTTTGAGGTGGTCTGGTATAGAAAATAACAGACTGCAGTGGAAACACCATCCTTATTGTGAATGAATGCTTACACATTGATTCAACATACAGTATATCCAGCTCCACCATCCTCCACACTTATGTTCTTCACATCAACTAGTTTTAGTGCTAAAACTTAACGAAACCTTAACTATGGAGGTGGCAGATCAGAAAATAGTACTTTCCGTACGGTTATATACGTTATCTTGAAAGGCAGTAACAAATTAAAATTTGTTTGGTTTGTTTATGTGTGAATAGTTCTTGGACTGTTTGCTGTTTTATGGAAAATATCTTAGAACTGAGTACTTTTGAGCAGACACTGACACTGGATGCTCTACAGGAGTTTTGGGTATTTGAGTCCACTTGCACTTTATGGCTGCTAACAAGCAAAACTGTCTGGTTGAGTCCGCCCTCTCTCTCGTTCCCTGACATTATTCAGTATCTTCTTAAACTAAACATGGAGCTTCTCCAAAAGCTGTGAACCAAGTAAAGGTTGAGTTTGTGATATCGCATCACTAGAGGGATATGCCCCACTTACACTGACACTCTCTGTGTACTGTACGCATCACGACCGGTCTGTTATTTCACTACAATGATATGCTCCATTTACTGTGACTTTGTGTTTGGGTATGTGCACATACACTTAACATTGTATGTGTGTGTGTGTGGGTGTGTGTGTGTGTGTGTGTGTGTGTGTGTGTGTGTGTGTGTAGGCTAGTGTGGCAGGTTGTCCTGCAGTGAAAGCCTGAAGTCATGGAAAATATGCAGCTAGTTTACACTGCTTCTCTAAACAATGAAAAACTGACAGAAAAGTGAGTGAGGGATTCAGTGTGTGTGTGGATGTGTGTGTGTGTGTGTGTGGATGTGTTTGTGAGAGAGCAAGGAAGAGAGGAGAGAAAGACTGTATGTGTGTGTGTGTGTGTGTGTGTGTGTGTGTGTGTGTGTGTAGAAGTGGTAAAGGAAAGGAAAAAAACTGAGTCAGAGGAAGAGAAGGAGAAAGGAGAGTGATGAAGAGGAAAACATCTTTTTATCGGCTCCGTCTGCCCTTCCTTGGCTGGAAAATCATATTTCCGTTTATGTGTGTATGTGTGAGTGTGAGTGTGAGTGTGAGTGTGTGTGTGGAGCCTGTGTTAGTCAGCAAAATGAGCGCAACTTCTGTTTTAATGCTTCCACATGTGCAAAAGTCCGTGTAAGACTCTAAAAATCTCGGTTCAACACTGCAAAGTTCAATTTCAACACTTCCATCTGAGCGACTCAGTGTTGGTTTAATTCCATATCTGTACACAGCTGAAACAAACAAGGAAACTGTCACAACACTGTAATGACATGAGGAACAATAAAAAGCCTGGTTGCTAAATGAACATGTTTTACAGTGAGCTGGAAAGAGCAAGAGGAAGCCGAACCACACGGATTCTATCCTGAATAAAAGAGGATGAGAGAGAGAGAGAGAGAGGATGATGAGAAGCATGTCGGCTCAGTCAGAGGCCGAGCCGAGCCGCCCATCAACTCTCTGAACGTCCACCCACACACACCCACACACACACACACACACACACACACACACACACACACACACACACACACACACACAGGTATGGAAACACCCACGCGAGAATCAGCAGGCATCACACATACACAGACACACAGAGATCAAGATACGCAGGGATAAGCACTCGAGGCGCTCAGGAGCTGGAAGGATACACATGTGAATACACACACACACACACACACACACACACACAAAGACAAAAGCATAGGTGTAATCACGAACTGTACACCAATACACACACATGAAAAAACGACTCAGAAACCAACAAGTCGACAGAATATGCCATTAGTCAGCGCTTTTCTGGTCCGACAAGAGGTTCGGGTTAAAACTCAGAGGAACCTTCATCATCGCTGTAATCAACACTCGTGGTCACGGTTAAAAGACGCCAACGCTGACTGGAAACAGGAAATTAATACACACTGGTCTCCCATGTTAAACTCAGATTTCTGTTGCATGCACGCCGACCTCCTCGCTCTGCTGATGTTGTGGCACTATCACACTATTTCCTCCTTCGCTCCCGACAGACGGGTCATTTTCAGCGTAAACGTGTCATTTTTGGCGGATTTGCTGAGAAAACTGATGCTGTTGTTTCTCTTTGGAAGGACAGTCTCATACGTACAGTAAATTGCCACAAACACACTTGAGACACACACGCACGCACACACACACACACACACACACACACACACACACACACACTAAACTGCACAGCCCATCCGACAGGCATTTGAGTCTCTCAAGAAATTGATTTTAAGGCTCAAATTGGAAATGGGGAGAATAAATTCTTCCTCTTGTTCATCTTCTTCTCATATCCTAAGGACCCATCTGGGGCCGTCCGGCTCTTCTGCCTGTCTGCATGCACAGCTCTCACTGACAACAGCTGCCAATCATCCTCCCAGGCCATTGGCCAATTAGGACAGGGTCTCCATGGTTACCGGCACGCATTCGTGCTCTCACTTCTCACCTCCGATGGTGTCCGCCTACTCACGGCATGTAGAGAGAGGGAGAGAGAGACGGAGGGAGTGATGGGATGAAGTGAAAAAGATGCGTGTGACAGCAGAATGAGGTTTGAGTCCAGCACTAAAAATTGCTCCAGGCAAGTAGGAGCGCCCAGGCTGGACTCCAGCGCCTCCGCTACACACACGAATGCAAATACAAATACAGAAAGAAGAACTGCAATCGCACTTATTGTTATTTATTCGATACGTTTATCAAGTGCAAGCTGCAACGGGATCGTGTGGCTGCGTCCATGTGTTACACTCTTAAGTCGTTTTTCTTGGAAACGTTACAGGCTAGAGGAGCGGGCAGTGTCACTGCTGTTGGCCAGATTTGGGAAAGTTTTACTTCTGGAGAACTCTGTGATACATCATCTGTTCGTAGGCAAAATGATATAGAGGAATAAAACAGCCCTCCAGTAATGGGATATTTATTTCTCATCATCTACTGTCCAATATGAGAAATCAAATGTTGGAATAAGAGAATAAGAGTAATAATAGGTTACTATGGTTACAGACTCTGAATGATGGACTACAGATGATGATTTTGTTTTTATGGTAATATAATGTTTTGGAAAATAACCGTTTTCACATTGAAAACATTCTATTGTGTTACAGCTGCATTGTGTGTGTTTTGTATGACAGTCATTGATGGATAAATGTAACCAAAGTCAGTCAGACTCCTCATCTTGTGCTGATTTGACACAAATAGGCAAAATGCACTGTTGGCATGGACACACACATACACACACAACACACTCTGGGGCAAACAAACACCACAGGGCATGCACATAATCCTGCATTGGCAGTGTGTTGATTGTATGTGCAAGAGTTCAAACACACACACGCGCACGCACGCACGCACACACACACACACACACACAAACACAAACAAAGACACTCCCATCCCACATAAAAATGCTGCCTCGAAGCAACAATCAATAAAACGCTTCTTAAATTCCTCAGCAACTCAGAAAGGATGAGGAAGAGAGAGAGAGAAAGAGAAAGAGAGAGAGAGGGAGAGAGAGAGAGAGATCTTGTCTGACATTCCTCGCTCATCCAATCTATGCGATGAAGTTAAGATAGTCAAGATGGGGGGGGGGCTGAAGTGAGAACAGAGGGAGAGAGGGAGAGAGAGAGAGAGAGAGAGAGAGAGAGAGAGAGAGAAAGAATCAACATTTCTTTGAGGCTTTGAGAAAAAAAGAAGGAGGATGAGAGGGGGGAAAGGGGAGGGGGGTGCAGAGGGATGGCAGAATCAAACTGTGTTACTCTTGGCACTTTAAGGATAGAAGGGAAGGATGTGAGGAAAGAAAGGAGGAGAGAGAAGGTGACCACGGTATCTGAGGACCTGGAGGAACGTGGGAGGAAAGGGAAAAGAAACAGGGAGTAAGATAGTAATGAGAGGGAGGGGAAGGGAGGAAGGAAATAAGATAGGAGGACTGCAAGCATGGAGAGAGTGAAACAATGAGCAACAAAAGAAAGAAAGACACAAATTGAGTTGGAGAAATGCGTTATCACAGGCTACAGGGAAGAAAGGAGGACAGAGAGAAAGGGTGAAGCGAGGGAATGAGAGCGGAGACGTGACCAAACAGACAAAGGCAAAAAGGCAGGGGAGGTAAGGAGTGAAGGGAAGGAGTGAAATAAGAAACGATAGGTGGGATACAGGAAATTAAAAGGGAAAAAAGAGAGAGAGAGAGAGAGAGAGAGAGAGAGAGAGAGAGGGAGATAAAAGCTGAGACATTCAAGATGTGAAGGAAAGAGTGCAGGAGGGAGGGAGAGCAAAGCACGTGGAGATCAATAGTGATTAAGTTGGAGGAGAGCAAAGAAGGAATCCAGAGAGGATATAAGCTGAGACATACATCAGTGGGAGATACCATCTTAAACGCGCCTGCAGGGGGGGGGGGCTGTCACACATTACTCCTCAGCCCGTTTTAGAGATAGCCAACAGCACAGTGGAGACATGCAATGAACTGTGGCATTAGTCGCTACATGGGCTACTTGAAAATCCCAAAATTCACCAACTCTTCTGCCTCACAGAGTTTTGTTTGGTAAAAAGAACGTTTTGAGGAAATTACTTTCAAGAATTGTGTTTTTAAAAATGAGATGTGGGTATTCAGGGGTGCAACGGTAGCTCCACACCAGAGTGAAAAAGTTACATAAACTCAGGAGACAGCGGCCACGAAAGTTTAATGAGTGCTTCAATATATTCGTGGACAGATACGACAGTGGTGTTGTTCTTCTCACCTACATCGCCACCAGAAGTTTCCAGAGAGTGTGATTTTTCAAAAATGCCGACACATTCCCTTCTTATGATGCCTTGGTGAATAGTTTCAAAATTATTTAACTTTATCAATAAGATGCAGAGTCTGAAATGGTGGATGCCACTTGCTCGTTCCACTTCAGGAAGAATTGATTACCAACTGGACAAAGCAGAAAACCGACCCCTAGGCCCTGAAACACTCAGAGGTCGCCAAATCCCCCGGTTCACTGCATGTCAATATATTTTGGTAATTGAATTTGACTTTGCAAATGCAATGTGAACTGAGCTGCATCCTCCAACATTACCTACTGTATTTTTGTCTTGCAGAGGGGCCTTTACTGAAATTTGGCTTCAAGACTTTCACATTATTTTATGTCACACTCTCATGGTTCATATTTCTAAATAAATCAGTGTTCACGTCGGGACACATCAGAAATTCTTTGCCCCGTTAACCTGTTAATCTGCCTTTCACCTCGGCACCTCAGGTTTGGCTCCGTCTGGTTTTCTGACAACATCCTGATATATCTGTGGAATATACATACATACGACATATCAGACTCTGTCAGGAGCAGAATGATTCATTCTTACTTCCATTGTTATCATTCACCAGTCCTCCACGTTTCTTCAGTAATCTATGGGTGAAATCAAAGGCACCACATCCAAATCCATCTTTAGTCTATAATTTATATTCTTCAAACTTATAAGAAGAAAAGGATGATTATGAGCATCGGTTCGGACCGCAGACAGCAGAATGAGACAGGTGGCAAACAGATCCAAGCTCGCTGCATAAATTCTCTAAATGGAAAAGGTCGAAATGGGTCATTTCTGTTCTAGAGCTATGTATGCTCTCTCTCTCTCTCTCTCTCTCTATCTCTCTCTCTGCTGCATGATGAGCACCAATGAGTGAGTCATCAAACCTCATTATCGTCTACTCTGACTTCATTTAACTTCATGAGGCTGATTGCTAAACTGCACATACTGTATTTAAAGTCACTCTGGTTTAAATAATATGATAAATAAATAAATAAATAAATAAAAGCTTAATAACTTAACTTAAAATGCGAAACACCCTAGACAGCTTTCATCAGTGCATGTGATGGGAGTAAAGCTGAGTTCAGCTGATCAAAGCAACATAAATCTCTCTAATAAACAGAACTCCAGCTGTTTTACACACTAATTTCCCCCCGGTGTGTTATTACCGATAGAGGGGTCGGCTCTCAGTCTTCCTGCCACTTCCTACGTCTGACTGTATCTGAGATTGAAGGCAGACACCACATGCAATATTCAACAGGAGGGAACCAGGATTAAAATCTATATTCTAGAGATGAAAGAGGGCGCCACGGCGAGTGAGGAAAATCAGAGTGACAGACAGAGACAAAATAAGCAGGTAATGATAAATCACTCTATTCTAAAGATGATCCCAAGCCCTTGAAACGCGTCGTCTCTCTTGCTCACACACACACACATACACACACATACATACACACACACACACACACACACACACACACGCTGTATACACAACTTCAGAAATACACCTTGTGAAACATTCATTATACTCACCACAGATCCCACAGATATCTGTCGGTGCCATCCATCATGTAAAGCGGGAATCAGCGGCACGTTTTGAAGATGGATGTGTCAAACTGCTGCTAAAGACACTGTAACAGTATGTGCTGCTTTTTCATTTGCCAAAGAAAAAGGCTCTAAATAATGGTTGTGTACAGTAAAGGAGAAAGAAAAGAGAGATGTTACGAGTAGTGTTTTTTTTTTTGTTTTTTTTTTAAACGTCTTTTTGAAAACATGAATCCTCTCATTAGAGCTTCTGGTTGAAAGAAGGTTAATCACACGCCCCTCCTCGTGTTTCTGTCGTACCGGTTAAAAATAGAAGCTGTTACAAACCAATCATGGACCTAATTGGACATGGTGTGATTCAGGATGCGCACACACAAATTCACACACACACACACACACACACACACACACACACACACACACAAACGCACTCTCATATGCTCACACACTTATCTATTCAAAAATTACCCAGCAATCAAGACATTGTACCCATTTATCCACGTGCTCTGCTTTCCAAAAGTAGCTTTCAACCTCATTTAACTCCCTTTCCCTCTCAGTGGCTCTCTTTCTGTCTCTCTCTCTCCCACACACACACACACACACACACACACACAGATTTTTGGCTAATTGGTTCTCCATCGATCATTCTGATTGGTCACTAAATTAAACCATTCAGTTTTCAGTCATTCGCGCAGGTGCATGGCAATTCGTCACACACCACACACACACACGAACACACACACACACACACACACACAAACACACAAACACACACACACACACACACACACACACACACACTAAGTGCCATAAAACTCAGCAGTGCCCTTCTTGTTATTGATCTAATAGGTTCTGAACGGTGAAACGACCACGGTGACTCAAGCAGGAATAAACAGTCGCTTTATCACCCAAACATCTTTAACTTAAAAACGCCCACCTCTAATAGAACATGAAAATGGGACTGAATCAACTGACACTGCATACGGTGTCCGAGACACAGGCACATTGTGAAACCCCGCTGGCCCTGAACACACCACATGAACCCAACAGCATATTATTTACCCACAGTGCACTGTGGCTGTGGGACGTGTGACAAGTCAGATGCACAGTCGATGCTGGAGACAGGGATACGCAAATAGTCCCTAATAAACCCTCTCTTCAACCTCGACACACACCGCACTCTTTACACGCCACACACACATGCAGGTTTAAACCCTGTGGCCTCCTAATCTCCCCCAACAACATCAGCACACACTCGCACACACACAGACACTTACACACCACCGTGGATATGAAATATGAATTTGAAGAGTGGCAGATGAATAAAAGATGACAGTGGAGACGGTGTGGAGGGACCTGCGCTGTCACGCATTACTAAAATCAAACCTTAGCCGGGATTTCCTCTTTCTCTCCGTGTTTATGGGGAAGTGTCAGAGCGCAGCCAGGCTGGGCAGCGTTGCGGTTTTCCTCTGAGGGTTCTCAGTCTATCTTTAGTCTCCAGCCGTCTGCTCTAGTCTGCTCTGCTCTGACAGGTAGCAATGCTGCACGTCCAGCTGATCAGGACTTAAGAATCTCCAAATGCCTGACGGCTCGTTGTACCAACGCTATTTGTTCTTCCTCAAACGCACGATGTACAGTCTGTTTCATCAATTTACAGCACTGTGGAGAAGCTGAAGGATTTTATTTTTTTATTTTTATTCTCACATCATCCGAATTGTAAAGCAGTAGCTTGACATTTTTGTCATTTTCAATTTTATTCACTCTCCTGCTGTGAGTTAGATGACAGGATCAATACCATCTTGTATCTGTTGCTACGGAAGCTGCAGCTAGCAGGTGGTTAGCTTACTTTAGCATAAAGGCTGGAAACAGCTGGCCTGTCTCTGTAACAAAATCCACCTACCAGCATCTCTAAAGCACACTAATTAACACGTTACATCTTGTTTGATTAAACTGTACCAGAACAGAAGGGTGGAAATGATGATTTGCAGTTTTCTGGGGGAGATGTGCCAGACTTTTTCTTGGCTGAACGGGACAGTTTTTTGACGTTGAACATCTTTTTTCTTTTTACTCTGCGGCAGAAAGTACATTTGCTTTCCAGACTGATTCTGGAAATACCTTGAAAACTGCAGAAAAAAAAAAAATCACCTGTTCAGCGCAGCTTTTCAGCGGAGTCAAAAGTAACACAGCAGATCTTGAGCTTACAGTATTATTGTCCCCAGCATTGTCAGATCACAGTGTAATGCTGCACCACACCATCTAAACCTCCCTGACTCTGTTACATCAGAAAAAATAACATGTTGACAAAAAAACAACAGATCCTTTCTTCCCAGGCTGCCTGTGAATGTAGGAGAAGATTAAGAGAATTCACATCTGGCAGAAAGAGAGAGATAAAGGGGGAAAGGTGAACGGAGGAAGAAAGGTTACATCACACAGAGATAGATGAGGAAATTTACTAATAAACCAAATAACTCGCTTCAGCTTTCCTCAACAGTTGGTTAAATGTCTACTGTTGCTGATATTGTTTCTGACGTAATCAGAGAAGTTACTGTGGAAAATGAGACGGAGGAAAAAGGCAGAGGGAGGGAAACGGATGACGCGACAGAATGACAGAGGAGAAGATGAATTAAATTGAAGGAGAAGTTGAGAGAGGATCAGGTTGACAGACACACAGTCTTAGCGTTTGTATGTATGGACCCATCTGGTCCTAAGAGACAAGCTCCAGGCTGATCTGAGTTTTAATGATCAAGCACAGGAAACTCTGACCCCAGATACATCCATCCCCGTGCTCACAGTTCAAATGAGTCCAGCAAATATAAACCTGCAGAGCAAAGGTTATGTTTAATGTAATCTCTTCTGCTTTAAGTAGAGATATTCTTCACATGCTGAATTATGTATTTTATCTCCTGACGTACTAATGGGGGCCGCTCCTTTCTCATACTCCACTGTTAAACCTTTGTGATGGCTGTGTGTGTGTGTGTGTGTGTGTGTGTGTGTGTGTGTGTGTGTGTGTGTGTGTGTGTGTGTGTGTGCGTGAGAGCAGCCTGGTTCAGCGGAAACATTAATGACTGCACTAATGTACGTTTATTATGCAGAGACAATTAAGTGTTCATAGCTGAGTGAATGAATGACTTAATTTGAATGAATAAGTGACTTAATGTGTGGAAGAAAAGAGTGAAACAAGAAACAACTAAACTAACTGAATAAGAGGAGTGAATGAAAAATTAGGAAAATAAATGAATGAATGAATGAATGACTGACTGTATGAATCCATGAATGAATGTCCGGATGAACTGAAAATGATAATTAAATAATGAAAGAATCAATGAATAACAACAAAAAGAATAAACAAATGAATGGAAATTAAAGTGCAAATAAATGGACGGATGAATGAAGAAAGAAATGAACAAGTGAACTGATAAAATGAATGAATGCTGCTTGGATCGTGATATGAATGAGCAAGTGGGTGAATGAATTAAGATCATTTAAAATAAAGAAATAGGAGGGAGTGATGGGATCGTTACTACGCAAACCTCATGCTGAAAGGACAGTGTTGGCAAATGTCTCAACAGTAGGGCGGTTTAGTGAGTGTGTGTGTGTGTGTGTGTGTGTGTGTGTGTGTGTGTGTGTGTGTGTTTGTGTGTGTGTGTGTTTGTGTTTGGATGTGTGTGTAATTTAGACTGACACACACAAGCACGAACATCTGGCTGAACATCTGCCTTTGAACAAAACTAGAGCGACAGATATAACAGATATAACCAAAGAGAAAGACACTGACTGTTATGAAAAATGTTTTTTCTTCTACAGATCACAACTGACTCAACATCGTTTTCAATCATTTTCATTAAAAATGGTCAATGAATAGATGCAGCATATTATAGTGTTGGTTTAGTATAATCAAGACAAATATGTTTTCTTTCATTTTACAAACATTTAGTTTTCAGATTTCAATCTGCTATTTTGAGCTGAACCAGTAAAAAGTGAAAGTCTGACTGTAACGAGTGAGAAAGAATCTATAATAACTACTGATTAACTGATTATTCGTGCTTCAATGACCATATGATAAATTCTAGAAAGCCCTGCATCGTGTGATTCAAATGAGCCGCATCAGAAAATCAGGAAACATCAGTTAATTCCCAGTTTGCAGATAAAACAGAACCATTTTCAATTATCTATTTGTGTTTGTTGTGGGAGATGTTTGAGTTTCTGTGGGTGTAAGATCTTTCCTTTAATGTTCAGAGAAGCTGGGCTAGCGCTGTTCGTGCTAACTACTATTATTCCAAACCAATCAGACACATCCTGTAAAACATGACTTCCTGTGTAGAGTGGGATTATTAGAGGAGGAGATACCAAACTGACTGTTTAGATAGAGCAAATGAGGAAACGTTTTTCAGTCGCCGTTTCATAAATCTGTGATAGAGCCCTTTAATTACATCAAATGTAGCAGATTAGCATGTTTATTTCAGCTGCACCCCCATCATCATGCACATACTGTACATGTGATTCAGCAGGCAGCAGGAGAAGAAAGGGTTTTTTTTTTTAGGGCACGGGGCGGTGACAAGCAACAGTCACAGGAGAGAAGTCAGACAAATTAATGGTGAGGGCAGCCTGTGGCACAGCTGGAGCAGTGCTGCAGGCTCTGTGTGTGTGTTTGTGCATGTGTCTAACAAGTGTGACGGGTCAGCCCCTTCTCAAAGTGAGGGGTTTAAAAACGGGTACAGCAGAGACGCACACACACGCACACAACTACACGGATACAAACACACACATACACACAGCCTCTCATCCTTACTGCTGAGCTGCAGGGATGCCATATTGCTATGCTGCACAAATAAGGTTGTTCCCACCAAACACATCTCTTATCTCCATCTCTCCTTCGTTCCCTTTTTCTTATCTTCCTCCTCCCATTCGAATATTTCAAACATTCGTTCCAGTTTATTACAATTTTGGGTCTTTTATAGTATTTTTGCCGTCGTTCCTATTGGTAATGAGAACATGGCGCTCGCCATGTTCTCTGCTGGGATCTGAGAAGTCAGACGGGGGAAGAAACAGCAGCGGTCAGATGATCACACAGATGTTTATTTAGCCATTTCGGATTTCCTCATTCTCAGTCTTTCCTGCAATTAAAGTCACTTAGATAATAAAAATGTCTTCTTTACAACCTGTCTGATCTTAGCTTGTACCTTGGGGAGTACAATGTTATCATAACTAATAGAAATTATGTCCGGAGCTGTGAAAATAAGTCTCATTTTGTACTAAACTGGATTTATCCATTAAAAATCTGCTGTGCTAAGTGGAAAGCAATGATGGAAGGAAGGAAAAACAGAAAGTGCATGAGAAAAAGCGAGTGAGGGTATATTTCTGTATGGTTGCAGAGGAGTTACTGAGCATATGAGGGCCACGGAGTATAAAGAATGGAAACTGCGGGCCCCTTATGTCACTGTATGTGTGTGTGTATGTGTGCATGTTGAGCTTGCACTGCAGCCTACACAAACATGTTCTCCAGTCCAGACTAGGTTATTTATGTCCAACATGCACAAACACACACACACACACACACAACACACACACACACACACACACACGCGCACACACACGTAGAGGGGATCTGTAGTCTTTCAAGCTATTCAATTACACAAATTGCTTTGCTTCAGCCACGGTCCGTTAACTTTTCCTACAGGGAAATGACATATGTTTGCAAACATGCCAAGCACTGTACGTACACACACACACACACGCGCACACACACGCACACACACGCACACACAAAGACACACACACACACACACACACACACACACAAAGACGCAGAAGACAGCTGGTCCACTGACCTGCGTTATGGCATGACCTCACACAATAGACAATCATGCACACACACACACACACACACACACACACACACACACACACACACACACACACACACACACACACACTTGATTACATGCCAATACACATAAAGACGAATTGAGCGGACCACATGATGGTTCTATGTGTGTTTCCTTCTTAGCCCACATCAGCCTGATCGCCATTATCAGACCAACTGCAACTTAGCAGGAGGGGATCTTCGTTTCCTCGTTTCCACAACAAGGCCACAGAGAGCTAATCACGCTTTACTTTAGTGTTCAGAAAAAGAGCCAAACAAAAGGTTTTCAGTACTTACTTTAGCTTTAACCTGCATTGCACTATACAGCTAAGCGGTCCTCATTAAGCCTTGTTAAGGCCCGGTTCTCTGCAGGAGCAAAGAGGAGAAGCCAGAGAGGGCGAATGCTTATTTACTGGCCCTGATTTCACTGTAACACCATAGAATGGAGCTTGTTATTGGCTTACTGTCGCTAGGTTTCCCAGAGCAACTAGCCAACACTAACTTATTGTCATTTAATCTCCTGCTTTTGTCTCTCATCTCCTTCCTTGTCACCATATGGGCAAGTAACAACTCTTCTGTCTTTGTCAGCACTGCCACACACACACACACACACACACCCACGCACACACACACACAAATATTTGCTGCATCCCATCCCCTGACAGTCTGATGAGATGTCTTGTGATATGTGAGTAGAGAGAGACAGAGGGGAGAAGGAGAAGAGGAAAAACAGGACACTAATCACTCTATCGCTGTGGGGATTAACAGTGGGTAAGACACACACACATACACACTTACACGCACATGCACACACGCCCACACCCACCCAAAACACACACACACACACACACACACACACAAAGACGCAGAAGACAGCTGGTCCACTGACCTG
>NW_019525109.1:319813-405513 GCF_002814215.2 Seriola lalandi dorsalis | reverse complement strand
TTTTGGATACACACACACACACACACACACACACACACACACAGAGCTCCCCTGCTCTTCTCCACCTGCCACAGTTCAAGGGTGAGCTGATATCCTGTAGAAGTGTGTGTGTTACTGGGTGTGTGTATCTGTGATTATGTAAACTCGTGTGTGTGTGATTTATGAATGTGAGAAAACTGTTTGTATTTCATGTACGTATGTGTAAGATGGGGCCCCTCTAGCATTTTTGTAATCCTGCTATGTCTCCCCGCCGATGTTGCTTTGATGGAAAAAAAAGGTTTTACACACAGAGTGAGAGAGAGAGAGAAAAGAGAGAGAGAGGGAAAGAGGGAATGAGAGAGGGTCAGGCAAAAACTTGCAGAAATGTCAGAGATTAGAAGAACCATGTAGAGAGCTCTGCTAGTGCTGATTCAACAAAAAGCTACAAAGTTGGTGAGTTTAAGGGGAGTCAGAGGGCTGCAGAACTGGAGGATGAAAAGAGAGCAAAGGGCAGAACAAAAGAGAAGGATGAGAGAGCGGTGAAGGATAAAGAAGAATGGAGGGAACTACTTTTTTTTATCGACAGCGCTGGAAAAAACAACTGGTTGCTGTTCTTGAGCCTGAGAGTCAGAATTAGTGTGAACGATGCTCAATCAAATTCACAGGAGGCACAATTATGAGAAAAATGAAACACTCATATTTTCCAAATGATATTACTGTTCTGTCTTACATGAACCCCCCCCCCGCCATATTCAGACTGCTTTTTAACAGGTTACTTCATGATCATAGCAGCTACATAAATTATTAACAGTATATTTGAGAAAAAATAAAACGCCAAACAGGTAGGTTGAGTCATTTTTGGGCAAATATTCTTTTCTGTGTAATATTTCAAAGAATGGATCCCATGTTGCTGCCTGAGCTGACTGGAATCATTTCAGACACCAGTTTGGCAAAAGCAAGATGAATAATTGGAGCAAAGACAAATTGAAAAAGGTCATTGTATCCCATAAGAGCTCTTATGATTTGTCATCTTCTCTTTCACTTTCAGCGTAAGCAAATGTACTCATCCATTCTGCGGCAGCTGAGATTCATTTCCCCATTTGGGAGTTATCTTTTCCATTTGAGTGGCGTGCCAGTGCATGAGCAGATACAGTGTATGGCCGTTTTTTCTTAAAATACGTTGGCAATTAAATTATACAGACCTTGCGTCAGAGGCAAGTGCATTGTGTATTTAATGTTCCTCCACGTTTTTAGACCTTTGACTTGATTCAAATTCATTTTGCCACAATAAAGATCCAGTTAATTGTACATGATTTTTTTTTAAGTGTGCTTTGTTTGTCATTTGTAATAGCTACTATCACTGCTGTCATGAGCAGATATCATCATCTGTAGAAACAGCCAGAGCGTTGGGGAATTCTACATTTAAAAACAATTCATTTGTCTGGAGTTTCTGGTGCGATCGTTTCGTTAAATATACCATAATATACATCAGATTAGTGTGCTCACTTAGTGCACTGGCAACATGCAAAACATTTTCACAAGCATTTTCACCACATTAGAGGTTGGATACTGTTTTCGTAGCTATCACAGATGTTCTGAGTATTTATCACAGAGAGTCCTACACACTGCAGTCCGGTGAGTCAGTATGGAGCTATTTGTTTGCTGTGGTTCCTGGAGAGATCTTCGCTCTTGTTAGCCTTGAGCTTCGACTTAAAAAGAGGCCCAGCTGCAGCAGGTAGTGCATTATGTAAGCTGGAGGTGGGATACGATTAGCAATCATAAAGTTAAGCTGGCGCAGAGAGAGAAAGCAATGGCCAGAGGAGAGGGAAAGAAACGAGGGGAAGCTATATGTGAGAGGAAATGAGGTTTGGTGTATCTTGTACCAGATTTGAGACCAAAACAATGATGGGAGCATCCAGGCAGCAAGTAAAAACTCAATTTGCTGCAGTGAACCTCAATAAACAGGACATAATCCAGGCAAATAAGCTCAATGATATCCTGTTCTGGACCACAACAGCAGAGTCTCACCCAAACCAGTTCTGCTGCAAAAAAAAAAACACAAAAAAAAAAACCCAGAATAAAAATCTCCCTTGTCACAGTTTACATTTCATATGACTCATTTATGGATTCACAAGACTCCAGCCCCGAGATTAGTCTGCAACTCAGTGGTTCTCTCTGTGGTCACAGTCTGCTAATTACATTTAGATGAGCGTCACACACAGACACATGGAAACAGGACACACACACGAGAAGAGATACTAAAGACACAAATAAAGATTCAACAGTTCACCTGAGACCAGACTTTTTCTATCTGAGCAATAATAAATTAATCTGCAGTTAATGTGTAGTTAATGCCTGTGTGTGATTGTGAGCACACTGGGATCTGTTAAGTAGGTCAGACATCGCACTATCTAATAAACATCCCAATAATTATTTCTTTTTTTTCCCCCCACTTTTCCACAGTTCAGAGTCTTTCAGAGGGATCGAGGGACACGGACACACACACACACACACACACACACACACACACACACACACACACACACACACACACACACACACACAGTGTTTGAGCATCAGCTTTGTGCTGAGCCCTGTCATTTTTTCTTATTGAGAGCTGCCGTGAGTAGCTTTGTAGTTGTGTGGTTTTGCATGAATTTGCAGTTGTGCACATGAAAGTGAATGCGAGTATGTGTGTGTGTGTGTGTGCATCTGGTAAACACCCGCTGCCACCCTGAAAATTAGCATATTAGAGGTCAAATCCATAATACACTGAGGAGGCTGGAGGGTGTGTGTGTGTTTGTGTGTGTGTACTTGCATCCCAAACCCCTCCTGCGATACTGAATGTGCTCTAAAGATTCAAGCCTGCAGGAAACAGCCTCGTGTGTGTGTGTGTGTGTGTGTGTGTGTGTGTGTGTGTGTGTGTGTGTGTGTGTGTGTGAGAGAACATGGTGCTTGCTCCCTGGTTGATGATACCCCGATTGCATCAGACATACACACATACCACACACAAACAACACACACATGCAGCGCATTGTGAGCCACAGACATAAAGACTCTTTCCCTGAGGAATTCCTACCAGCTGTTGTGGAAAACGTTGTTTTGAAGTGACGACATGGGATTTCAGTCTGTTATTAGGCAGTTAGCTTGTGGCTAACAGTTACTATTGGTTTATTTGAAGAATGCCAGCAATGCTATTAAGCCGCTTTTACAGTTATCAAACCAAGTCTTGATATTAATTGTGACACAACAACTTAATACAAAAATTTGTTATTCAAATATTAAATATAGGCGACAACATTAATGGGGATGCAACATTACTGTTTTAAAAGAAAAATTATGAACAAGACAATGTCAGACTCGCATATTCTGTGTCCCACTCCACCTTTTTCCAAAATGCACTCACAGATCCAGACGTACACCCACATCCACGGACGCACACTCTCAGACATCGCCGTAGGTAGGTGCTATTAATACATGGCTGAACCAGGACAGTGGAAGTGGGGAACGGAAGCAGGCCGGTATCCGCTGGGAAACAGATCGCTGCCCCCGTTTTAACCAGAATACTGCTGGGAATATCAGCGGGAATGACCGGCGGGAATAAGGAACGGGAAGACCGCTCAGAAAATCAGTGACCTGCATCCCAGACAAGGTGTATTTTCACTCCAGTCTCTGATCTGACACTTTGATCTTCAGTATCACACGGCGGAAAACAACTTCGGGTCAAAAATCTAAACCAACAAACTCAGGACTGATCAGTGAATATTCTGCTTTAATAATAAGACATAAATGATGAAGGTGAAGAAGGAAGAACAGAGACACACAGGAAAAAAAAGGAAACAATAAAGTAGTGGCGAGGACGAACTGGAGCAGACGGAATAAAGTTGACACAGAACGAGAGAACTGGAAAAGACGACGTTCATAAGAAAATATGTTGTATGGTTAGAAGGGAGACGTCTGAAAGTGCGGAGGGAGAGACGATGGGCTTTTGAGAGTGAGGAATGCAAGTGAGGGAAGGATGGACTTCATTAACTGCGACAGAAAACACACCTGTTGCCCTGCTCTTGCTGTCTCCCGGTGTGCGTAAGCGCGTGTGTGTGACTGTGTGTGTTATGACAGATGTCGTACCATGCTGCTTCCCAGCAGAGGACGGGCTTAAAGTTCATTAGGAAGGCCTCTTGACATTCAGCCTCTGATACAAGACACTTCTAAAACACTGAGGACTGCTGGTAGAATAATAAATACAAACTGGATAGCTGTGCTCACGACCTCTGATTGGCAGAGGCGTGTTAAAAGCCACCTTAAAAGACCCAATGAGTCTACAGCTTGTGCTCGTTTTCATGTTTAAATGTTATTTGCTCAGTGTATTAGAAGATGCAAAACAGGACTGTTGACGTCTTATTACCACAGCTTACAAAAGCTGGAAGACCACATTTCATTCGAGTCATTTGGATGTTCGGTCATATTACTCACAGCCGTGTGGCGTTACTCATAGCAAAAAGTTCAAAGCCAGAGAATGTTGAACTCTTTGTTCACACTCGCTGAAAATTGCTGAACAAATTTAACTCAAGTGATAAGAGTTAAAATGACCCCGGGGACACGCAGAGACGAAGCTAGAGTCAGAGACACAGAGCTATTTGTATTTAATGCTACCCTATGAACTCCATTGTATTTAATAGGAGCCAGAGTGTAATTCATTCTGTAACCACCTGAGAAACCAGACGGGACCTCCTGACTCCGCATTATAATGAAGTGAAACCCATAGTCCATTCATTCTGCAGTTAGTGCAGGCATTAGCAGTGTGGCCTGGTGTCCCGGGACATGAACTCATTAAAACACAGAACAGTAGAACCTCCTGCTGTTTGATAAGAGCCTTTATAAGAACCTTCTGAGTCCACTGAGCATGAGAACCTTCTGCTGTCTCCACATTCAGCTAAACAGTAGAACCTTCTGCAGCCTCAACTGAACATTAGAACCTCCTGCTGTCTCATGAGTTGAACACCCTGCCCTGCCATTTCCATACAGTCATACTAGACCTTAGAACCACCATTGTCTCCATAGAATCTGCTAAAGAGTCTACCAAACATCGGAACCTCTCGTCTCTAAAGAGTCTACCAAACATTAGAACCTCCTGCTATTTCCATAGAGTCTCCAACAATGACAGAACCTCCTGCTGTCTCCAGAGAGTCTACTAAACCATACCTCTTGCTGTTTCCATTGACTCTACTGAACATTGGACCTTCCTGCTACATTCACTCAGGCGAGTCAGACACCCTCACCGGAAAAAAATCGCCTGAAAAACATCCAGAAAATTGTGTTGTAAAATCCCCAGTTGTGACAATTACCCAACCTTTATTCTGTTCTTTTGTGTCATTTTACTCCATCTCTTGTGTGTATCTATAATCACCTCTGTGCAACCATGTTCTTGTGTATTCTCTTTTGTTGTATCCACTACGCTTCACCTCCATTTGGTTTTAGTGGGTTAAGTTCAGCTCCTCTGCGTTTGGGTCCATTTCATTCTCCGGTGAGTGAACAACAGCACACAACAGCACGCGTGTTGCCGCTCTCTCTCATCTGACAGTCAGCGGCGGTGAGTGCAGGAGAGAGACGAGGCCCTTCATTGATTTCTACTTTAGCTCCACTTCATACATCCAGGATAGTTGAAGAGGTGAACGAGGAGTTTTACTGACACCAGGAACAAGCGGAGAAACGTTGCCGGGACAAATCTGACAGAATCCTCCAACTACACATAGTCAAAAATACCTCTCGTCACATATCGGTGAAGATATGTGAGGGCTGTTTTAGGCTCTGAAAGATGCCCCATGTAATGTGATTGTCTTATACAAAACAGAAATGTTGTCAAGGTATTATGTCACAGAGAGTTTAGCTCAGATGACCCAGGAAGATGAAGCTTGAGCTACGTTCATCAGTCCAGTGACTTTCATCATACTTGACGCTCCTTCAAGATAGAGATGAGGATGGGTTTTTCTGTTTTTTGGAGTTTGAGGATGATGGATGAAGATGGGATGGTTTAAAAACATCCTCTTTGGCTCAATATTCATTCTGAACGCCTCTAATCATATGGATCCACAAAGCCTACTTTCATTTGTGCTTCATTTGAATACATTAGCTGCCATTAGAGGTGAAAAAAGAGGAGAGAAGAAGAGTCTGTGTGTGTGTCTGTGTGTGTGTGTGTGTGTGTGTGTGTGTGTGTGTGTAGACAGTGAGTAATGTGGAGCAATGTGCTGGGCCTGCTGCCGTCTCTGATAACCAATGATGGAGGGGAGACCTGATCAATAACAGCGCACACACACACACACACAAGTAAGAAACTAAAACTTTTTTCACTCCTCAACACACTCATACACAGTGAGATATGCTCACACACACACACACACACATACAGACATGTACACATAAACATGCACACACATACACACTGACCCCTGCAACTTCGTCTTTTTTTGAAAGCTTGGGAATGGAAACATTCCTGTGATAGAGTCCCCAGAGAGAGGAGGAAGGGGGGGTTGGAAAGAGAGCGAGAGAGAGAGAGAGCAACACAAAGAGAAAGAGAGAGAGAGAGAGAGGGAGGGAGAGATGGGAGTCTAATACAGTATAAACCTGGACTTTGCTCATAGGCACTCTAGCAGGGCCATAAGATTAATAGCACACATCTACTCCTTTACTGCCCACATGTCCTCCTCCACCCTGATTCAAAGTTACCTCATATTTGTCGCCTTCTCTCCTGTCATTTAATATCGTTATATTCCACTCTTTCATTTTCTTCGTCTTCTTTCTTTCTTTTTTTTTTCTTTTCATGTCAGCACCAGCCTTAAAATAGAGCTGGTCTGGAAACTACTAGCATGTTAACGCTGCAGAACACATCCATACACACACACACACACACACACACACACACACATCCACACACACACACACACACACACACACACACACACAGAAAGAGCCAGTGGAAATGAACAGGAAAGCACTGAGGCCTTTTTGTGTTTTCTGTGGATTGCTAACGCAGTAATCATAAGTCTTACTAATTAAATACCAACATGAGCTTGCGGTGTGTGGTTGTGTGAGTGAGTGAGTGTGTGTGTGTGTGTGTGTGTGCGCGGATGTGAGCGTGTGTTTTATGAGCATCTTTTGTCAGTGAAGGTATTGAAGGGAGAGAAAGGTGTAGGCCCCCTGCTCTGTTTAGGGAGACATAAATTTACTACAGCTGCTACTGAAACACAAAGCAAATGATTGAATGCACAGATAAATGAGGGGATGGTGGGAAGAAGAGGAGGAGAGGAAGAGATAAAGGATGAACGGGGGGGGGGGTCTCCAGTAGCTGGTCCTAGATCAGTGCAGTCAACTGTAAAGTGTCTAACAAGGGCTCGTCTCACATCAGCAGTTATAACTGACCTCTTTCTCTTCCTCGCTCTCTCTCTGAGGGTCAGAGGTTTCTATTGATCCACCATGAATTCTCACACACTGTCAGACCCTCAGGAAACCTTAACTGTGAATAACACACACGTGCACAACCACACACTACGGCCGGGATACATCAGCAGAAACACAGGCATGCTGTTTGAATGCGTGTCACTCAACACTCGCACACAGTTAGTCACTTGAAACACAATGGTCATTAAGTGGCACAACCTTAGCCTAACAAGCACCCCAGCAAAGATAAACACTGTACGTTAATGCATGCCCACACACACACACACACACACACACACACACACACACACACACACACACACATACAGTGAAACGACTGATGTCATTTGGAGTTTCCAGAGATTCGCCAAAAGCCAAGTCCAACACAGCAGACTGGGAGAAATGATTTCAGACCCTGGTAATCACAGCTTTAATTACATATTCTGCTTTCTCTCTCTCTTTTCCTCCCTCCTCCTCCTCCTCCTCCTCTCTCCCCCCCTCCCTCTCTCTCTCTCTCTCTCTCTCACTCTTCCTTCACCCCTCCCTCTCTTTAGATCCGTCTCTTCTTGGCTTCAGTTTATGGCCAGACATTTGTCACTTTGCCATCCTCCTTATGGCTTCCTCTCTCCCTCTCTCTGTGTGAAGCAATGGAAACGGGATTTTTCTGCTCGGGTCTTTCTTTCCACTTCTTTTTCATTCGCTCACCGCACCTCTTTCTCTCTCTCTCTCTCTCTCTCTCTCTTTCCTGCATCCTTGTTCTCCTCCTCCTCCTCTTCCTCCTCACTGCTTTATTTATTTAAAAAAAACAAGTTTGTGTATAGCATGTTTGTGTGCTGGCATGTGCATGCAACTGTGTCACTGCATCAAAATGTCAAGTGTAGCCATGGGGCAGTGGTGGCTGAAAGGCTAGCGGAGCTTGTGACCGGAAGGTCGCGGGTTCGATCCCCCGGGACCGGCGGGATTAAATCCGGGTGGGAAAAAGTGAAAGAGCAGCGATCATCCAACCCCTCATCAACACCACTGCGGCGCCATTGGGCTCCAGTGGAGCTGCTCGGTGGCAGATCACATCAGACTGTGGTTGTGTGAATGTGATCTGTAAAAGAGAAGTCGCCTCTCAGTGAAACTACCCTGAATAAATAAAGGTTAAAAAAATAAATAAATAAATAGCACAATGGGGACAAGTGTACAGCACATTATGTTTGTGTGCATATGCTTTTTAGTACACAAAGTATAACTGTAAGAAAGTACATAGCCTCTAAGGATAAAACTCATTTCAATTATTAATGCTGCAGAGCTTCACAGCCTCACCACACACACAGACGCAGTGTGCAGATTATATCACTGTTGTATATATTAAGTGTGGGATTTATTAATTGCATGCTCAATAGATGACACCCCTACTCTGCAGTAGGTACGCAGATCAGATATGCAACACTGCAACCCTGAAGCTTTAATTTCCACATTCTTTTTTCCTTTTCAAAGTGACAAACATCTGATGAATGTAAATGGAATCTCATCTTTTTTCTTTCCGATCTGGACTCGGTTCAAAATGCAGTCCTGCGGTAAATCAGTCGCATATCTGATCAGTGAAGTGGAATTCCTGCGGTTTTTAAATCCCCCTCCCGAGCAGACAATGACTCAAGCTGCCGGTGGTTAGATTAACATGCACAAAACATGTATTCATATATGGCCAGATGTCCTGATTTCATAGGAAAATAAAGAAGACAAATGATAATCAGGGTAGAATCTGCTTCACATGGGGGTACAGGTTGCATGCGCAGGTTTGGATCCTGCTGACAAGGCCAAAAACACTATCAGAGAACACATCTTACATGTGTGTGTGTGTGTGTGTGTAGATACACTAATGACAACAGAGACTGATCAGAGTGTTTGCCCATCAATATTTGACTGAATTTTAAGCACAACAGTTCTCTGGAAAACAGACAAGCAGAGGAGGCTGGCAGTGCAGTGTGTGTGTGTGTGTGTGTGTGTGTGGGCCGGTCAAGAAAAGTTCAGTTTTACTGTACACTGGAAGCAGAGGAGGTAGGAAGAGAGTGTGTAATGGAGATTTTTTTTTTTTTTTTTAAAGACTTCAAAGTGACACAAAGAGAACCACAACGCAGACACGGGCCTTTAATGTGTTCACTGTCAATGTGTCAGATACAGAGAGGGACTTCACACACCTCCACCACCGGAGCAGATAGACACCTTCAAATACTGTTGATCTGACTTGCCAAACAGCGGGGGATGTAACACACACACAGATCCGTGTCTAAACAGCAGGGCATGGCTAGTGTCTGCCTGTCCCTGTTTGTTCTCTGTGTGACATACAACAGACAGAAGGGCAACTGTGGGCCAGTCTGTGCGATAGAGTGTTTGTTCGTGTGTGTGTGTGTGTGTGTGTGTGTGTGTGTGTGTGTGTCTGTCTAAACCATTTACAGCCCTACATTACCTGCTGTCTGGCTGTCACATCCTGTCCAGCTTGTGAGTATATCTACGCAATTATAAACAGAGAGTAAGAGACACAGAGACTGAGCTAAAATGTTATGGTTGAAGCTGATTGGCCACCTGGTCAAATATTGAAAACATGGACAGTAAAAGCATCAACGTGTGCAGGGAAAATATCTTTTCACCACCATGCTTGAGGAATATAAACACCCAGGACAAACCATAATACATTTGCTTTGCATATTGCCCATTAAAGACTATTTTAGCGCTAAGATTAGTAACTATTTATTTTCCATTTCCATTTTCCATTGCTGGATACTGTCAGCAGGCCCTCCAGAGGAGTCTCTGTTCTCAACCACTTGCTCTTCCTCCCCTTCATTCACTTTTTTTTTTTAAATACCATGTTGGTTGTTTTATCTTTTGTTGATGCGGTGGTTTGTATTGTTATTTACTCCCACTTGCTCGCAGAGTGGTGCCAACAATTTGGACTGCTCCAGGCTTGTGTTTGAATCAAATTTAAAGAAAAAAAAAAAGAAGATTTTCTTCTCAGCTACATGTAAGAGACTCCCACAGACCACCTACACTGATCCAGGGGTGGGTGTGTGGGGGGGCAGTTGTCCAGCTGACGCATTAATATTTGATTAAAATAAAATGTCAGGGGCTGAAATGTAAAAAGCGTGGTCTTGAATATAAATGCTCACTTGCATTTCCAGGACTTGTTTAATTTCTACCACGAGCACATGGTAATATCACACTATGTTAGCCTGTAAGCATACACTGTACTGAATGAGAGCAGGTCTGACACAGTCAACTACAGCTGTGTCTATTCTTAAGTCTGCAAAACTGAGTAGGTCAAAGGTCATATGGCCTATTTTTCTCAGAATTGGCTCAGTATCACAAAATCTGTTGCGTGCGAGTCACTTGTTTCATTTGGGATTTAGGCCGTGGTGATTCTTCTGCAGTCGCTTCATTCGAGGTATAGCTTCAGACACGCCTTCGGAGGTTGTGACCTTTGAAGCAGGTGGCTCCTGAAACACGACAGTAGGCTGCTAGCATCATCCCTAGAGTCACAACACTATGACTATGTGGTTCAGTTCCAAAAGTAAACCCCATGTTGTTGGGAGAATATTCAAAACCACTTTCAGCATTTTATTCCTAAATAAACAGTTTTGTTTCATGTTCTTTACTAGATAAAGGTAGTTAGATAGAGGATATGCTTTAAGGCGACCTGTGGAGTTTTCTCGTAAACATTCATGTGTTTATTCTTGAACTCTAACACACAAACGTTTAGAGCATTTCTTTCAACAAAAATCATCTGCAAAACCAATTTATTTGAATATTTTAAATTGTGCATTATTTACGTGTTTGTTGGTGCATTACTGTCCCCGCCTGTCGATCAGCGATAAAACATGAAGCTAACAACGGGATGTGAAAAACACTCCACAGGGTACCTTTAAGAGTTAGCATGGAGGGCCAACATTGTGTGCTTCAATATAAATGTAGGCTCTAAACAGTCATAGTCATAAATTAGGCGTGGACTTATGCAGTGCTCTTCATTGAGGATCACAGCACAGGGTGAAGGGAAGGATAAGAGAGAAACAGAAAGTTCAAAGAGATCACACAGAAAGAGCTGAGAGTGATGAAAGACTTAAAGTACGCCTGCGAGAAACTTAAAATGAGGGTGAAAGTGTGATAGAGGAGGACATATGAGAGAGATAATGAAAAGCGAGGAGAGCCTGAGGCCTTTCTTTCTCTCTCTCTCTCTCCCGCTCGCTCGTCCTCTGCAGCATCATGGGAGTCAGTGTGCTACATTAGAAACAGGATCAGCTGATAGCCTACATCCACTGCTGGCCTGTCTATGTTACTGTGCGATCCTGCTGCTCAGCCCTGTGACCTTAAAGCTGCAATCCGACAGGAAATATTTCACAGATACAACAGAAGAATCAAACAACCTCAGAGAGAAACGCACATGAAGGAAGACTGTGCTCCAACATTGTCACTGTGTTTCTGTGAGCACGGATCTGAAAGTAAATGCAATCAAATGTGCTCATTTCATTTATCGGATAGCAAAGAACTGAACAAGGATGCTATATTAACAATGGATTTTATGACTTTTGAAAGGGCTCCCTCGAGGACACAGATCAACAGAACCTGCACCTCCCCTTCTTCAGTTTTCCTGTTTTGGTTCAATACTCTCATCAGCTTTGTCTCCAGCAACACCTGAGAGCAGTTTTTTTAGTTAGTTTAGTGATAAAGCTCTAATAAACTCTCTGTAAATCACCTGTCCAGCTGCAAAGTGCAGACAGACAATGTTAGCATCTAGCTAGTGAACTTAGCGAGGCATTTAGCAAACAGAGATATATTTTCCTCAGGAGGCAAAAAAACAGAGCTTAAGACAAATGATTGCTGATAGCATTTTTAAAAATGTGTCCCACTGCTCACTAGAGGCTGAAAATTCATGTCTAATAGTTCCTGGGGTAAGACTTGGTTTTAGGTTCAGCTGAAGGTTGCCGTCAGGGAGGGTCGGGTATGGACCAGTGTGTTTGAGGCTTCGAGGAATTGAATGTCAAGTCAATTCAAAAGCAATTGTCCTCACAAGTTACAAAAAACATGCGTGTCTGTGTGTGTGTGTGTGTGTGTGTGTGTGTGTGTGTGTGTGTGTGAGAGCACATGAAGTATGAAGCAGCCATGACAGCGTTTCTCACTGTCAATATGTGATGCGAAGACATAGATCTTCTCTCTCACACACACACACACACACACACACACACACACACACACACACACACACACTCTCCTGAGGGGCCAGTCCTCTCTGACAGTCCGTTCTTCCAATCATGGCTCACGAGGGAGATGCTTGTCACCACGGAGACATCCAGCGGGGCCACCAGGGCATTGTGGGATAGCTCAGTCCTCCAACATATAGACAACCTGCCATTGCTGATAGATGAGGGAGTGGATTTATTTGCCTCTCTCTCTTCACTGCACTCTTTTTCCAGTTTTATTCGCCTTGTTCTACCGACTGCCTCTCTCGTCAGTAACAGGGCTGATATTAGTATAAATATTATGTATCAGGATGACATATCAAATTCCTCATGTTGCCCTGTTATTAAATACTCTGCAAAGCTGACATGTAAACCATGCATCGCTGTAGTTACTACATTTTGTTTATTGATTTTTCTAATGTCCAATTATCCCAGAGTTTCCCTTGATTATATAATAGCTGTGGCAGGTTTTTCTGTCTTGACAACCGGTAACGCTAAAAGAATTTCATTAGCCTGCATTTCCATGGAGAGTTACTGCCATGCTGAAGGTTTTCCACCTTGACAGGGAGAAAAGAAAATTCTCAGAGAGTCTTTGTATGAAAAAGGCGACTTAAAATGATTTTGAACTGTGTAAACATTGAATGTCAGCAGCTTCTCCTCCATTTCTCTCATCACCTATCCATCAACCAGTCTATTTCTTATCCATCGATTATCTGTAATCTCACTTTAACCTGACAAAGGAACAAAAACCTCATTCCTCTTAATCAGGTGAACTGCCCCCAGCTAACCTTCAAGAGTGCGGTCAGCATCAGTCACCGTTCATCTCATTACAGACCTGCAATTAGCCTTAATAAACTTACGGACACCCCCACTTTCCTCTCCATACAGGAAGCGCAGGGGGAGGACAACAACAGATGCGTGGATACACACTCTGAAATCAGTAAGATGGAGCAACATTTTCTAGTTCAATACATTTTAGTCTCTTGAGGGAGAAAAATCAGTAGCGGTTCATTCGTCAGGAAACATTTTACTGGTTAGTGAATTATCATTAATTATCATTAGAATAGTCACTTCTCATTTCCTTCTGAACAGATAGCCTCTACCTTTAAGGGAAAAAGCATCTGCTCAAAACTCTTTGGATTTTCATCTCCATAAACTCCCGGATGGTCTCCATCTATAGTCTCTAAAGAAAACTATATTTATAATCTTATAATGACTATTTATGGTCCATAGTCTGTAACACAGATCCATGTCTGCAGGTTTTCTGATGCACAAATTGCCCTTTGAATTGGAGGGAAATGCAAAATCTCAGGAGATAAGTCAGTAATTTGTATTCTCTAGAGAGTCTCATATTAAGCTTGGTTTGTTTGGTTTTACCATTATGCTTACTAAAAAAATTATATGAAACTAGGTAATCTGTTTTGGAAACAAGCGATTACCGTCTCTCCCCAGTGACAGATCATTTTTTTGTTTGTTTAAAGAAATGAAGACTCCACACACTGAATATCATGTTCATGCTACTACACTGCCTCCACATTCAGAATCAGACTCCCACTTTAACAGGCAGCCTCACTGCAGGGGTTGGACACCCAGATGTAAGACCACACGCGTAACACAGAGGTCGAATGATAAACAGTCGGCCTTAAACCCGGGTTCAGTTCCTGTGGCAGCCACACAACGGTAGCTTCTGACAGCTCAGTGATATATGAGGACATGGAGGTAGAGCTCACGCACATGTACGCACCAAATCCCTCCGCGGACGCTTTACTGTCACATTCCAGGTTGGGAAAAGCTGCGAGGGAATTCCAGCTGGGAATTCCCGAATTACACTCCTATTCCCGGGATCGCGGGAGAACTCAGCGGGGTCGGATCCCTCAGGACCCGAACTGACAGGAGGAATTATGGATAATTTATCTGTTGCATAATATTAGAACATGCATACATGCATTGTATATATACTGAATAATTATCTTCCAGTACATAAAACACACATCTGCATTCTAAGTTTCTCACACATACACACACATCCTGCATGTCAGGTCAGTGTGTAAACCGGGAAGTGTATTGTTAATTTGATTTAACTGGTTCCCATATTTACACTCTCTACAAGATGTGCGGTAAGTCTGTGGAGATGTTTACTTCCACTGAACTTAAGCTTGAAGATGGTGAAAGAACGCTAAACAGCTACAGCCACTATCTCTCTCTGCCTCTCTTCTTGTACACTTTGCAGTTTGAAGACCAGCTCTAGGGCAAGAGAGATGACAGGGAACTACTGTCAGTGCCACATCATAACACACAGATGTGGCACATGAGGTTGTGGCCAAAAGGTCCCTAAGTGCAACAGTGTGTTTGTGTGTGTGGCTTTTATTTTATTCCCTTTTATTTATTTGCCAAATACATTTTCTTGTTGAGAGTTAGATAAAAAAAAAAAAAAAGATCAATAACACATTTGTTAAAGACGAGCATTAGAGTGTCGTGTTACTGCTCCTGGACAAAAAGTAGTCCCTCAGATACACGTTCCAGAAGGCTGATTTTCTTTCCTTTGGACAGGGCCAGACAAGCTGTTTCTGCCTGTTTCCAGTCTTTATGCTAAGCTAAGTTAACTGACTGCTCGATGTAGCTTCGTAGATACTGTACAAACATCAATCTCTTCATTTGACTCACAGCACGAAGGCAAATATGTGCATTTTCCAAAATGTTGAACTAAGATCTAATTTCTACAGGTGTTTTATATTAAACTTATGGCTGAGAACCTCACAATGGGGTTGAAGAGAAATCATTGCCAGGCCAGATGACTTTCTTATATGTCATTAACCTCGGTGTAGAATGGGCTAAAAGGTTCCAAGTGGCTAATGGCTAATTACAAGCCTTATATACAATTCAAGTTTTTGTCAAAGTCATTAAAATGTTGTCTGTCAGCATGAGATGTGCCAAATACAGGGACTCTCACCTCTGAAGCCTTGCCCCTGACCTGCAAAGACGGAGCACAAGACATCCAAATCTCAGGACAGAAACGCACAGGACCTCTTGCACAAGTTGAGGATAATTCCAAAAGGATCAACTCCATCGATCGATCAGGATCTTATTGACTATCCCAGTGACGGTGGCATCGGATGTGCAACGCTTTTCAAAGTTGAAACTGATTAAAAATGATTTTTGTATCTCTATATTGCAGGACAGACTATGTGAAGATGTTGCATCCGAGTTGTATTACAAGGATTTCATCACTGAGTTTTGCGGCCAAGACGCCGAGGGGAATGACTTTTACTTAAGCCATTAATGTGTATGGTGAGTCAGACTGATGAGTCCATCTCATTTGTTTGAGTTACAGTGCAGTGCACACTACAGCAGGCTAAGCACTGTATGACAAGTATGAAAAAGTAATCCTACATTGTGTTGAAATTTATATCTGACGTTTCTGTGGAAAAATGACAGCTGGAATATTTCAATTCAATATTTCAAACTAGTGAAAGATGAGACGACTGTCATCGGTCATAAGCCAGTAGACTTGTTTTTACAGTTGAATTTTTTCTTTTGAAAGAATATAGCAACAAGTGATGAGCTTAGGCAATATAAACATAATGCTGTAAAACTCTCGCCTAGAATAATACCATAGTAAATCTTCATCCATGTGACTGTGACTGTGACTGTCTGAAAAATGATGGATAGATTTGATAGTCTATAATAGCAAAGCTGACACTGTGCATGACGACGTGTTTTAGTCTACTGGCAATGTATTGCATTCAGATTAGCGTGTAGTAGAACTAGAATAGTTGTGTGCATGTGGCTGTGATTCACACGCGTGCATGTCAATGAGCAGGGGCTTGCACGTCAAGTTCGCATAGGGCCCCCCACCCCCGCGACGGCGCTGTCTGTCAGCTTCAAGCGGAACAGGAAGGAAGGGTGCAAAGGAAGCAGTCGTACAGTGTGAGGCTTATCACAGTGATCCACATCTGTTGAGTCAGAGTGTAAGTTAGGTCACTGGCACAAATCCAATGATTTCCTCGGCTGCTTTGACCCTCGCCAGCCCTAAAACACAAAGACATCGTCTCTCAGCTCTTATCTCACTTCCAGCTTGTCAATGGAGCAGTTTATTCGCAGTACGACCAAAAGCTCATTTCCATCTAATCATGACATTTTTTTCCCTTTATATTTCCTTTATATATATTTCCTCCTGGATAAAGCCATACAGTAGGTAGGTTGGCGCCTGCAGCTGCCAGATTGTGTTGTTGTGTGCAGTGGGAGAGAGAGAGAGAGGGCGAGAGAAAGAGAGCGAGAGAGGAGAGAGACTGGAATCTGAGTCATGCATGGCTGCTGGTAATTTGGAAAAAAAACATGTCCTGCACACCTACATGCCTTGACAACATGCATAGAAGAAAAAAACACATGCAGCTTTAAAGAACAACACAGTCCACATACTGTTTAATGACTTATTCTTTCTCCTTTCAGTCAGAAGTTAAAATGTGATTGATGAGCCTGCAGCTACACGGGCCGAGATGTTTATGAGTGACTGTAAAAGTTTTGAGGAAGGACATGAGGAAGATAAAAAAGGACGCAGTGACTGATCTTTGTCTTTCTGAGGGCTGTCCGAGCCGGTGACGAAGCATCAGTTCCAGACACCGTCTCCGGCAAACTGGGACATCTAGTCATCATAGATTACATGGAAAATTCATCTGGTGGCATGACATGGTTTTTCCACTGTCAAGGAATATTGCTTCTTAAAACCACAATCTTCAAGTGATGTACAGCACCCTGTCTGCCAAACTGTCAGAGTGCTGATGGTTTTCACTCAAACACACAAAAGATTTGATCATATTTTTGTCAATATCTTTCTTACTTCGTTATTGTTGAAGAAGAAAAGGGAACTATTTGGCTGTCTCAAGTATGACAATACAAATAAAATCCTGCTACAGCCCCACGTCATCCTGTCTGCTCATTCAACCTTTCCATCAGAATAACTGTGTGCTTGGTTGCATATCTGGGACCTGCAACACAGACCATATAGATCCTGCCACAGGGAGTTGAAATAGTGCTTTGCACAACTGCAAACTGGGGCTTTAAATCTAAAAAAGGTAATAAGATGACAACAGCGAAGAAATCACAGATTTTGGTTCCCTGCAGCTTTAAAGATGTCTAAGCTGCTTCCTCTGCTTCATCTAAATCCCTCATGACTGAAGTGGATTTAATAGGTGAAATCAATCAAAGATCAGAGCCTGTATTCTCCTGATCAGCCCGTTTCATTGAGGGGAGCACGTGGATGTAACATATTTGCAGCTTTGAACACTACACAGAGACGGAGAGAGAGAGAGAAAGAGATGAAAAAGAGAGACAGATGAATCGGTATCAGATCTCTGTAAGCCAGGGATTCTGCACACTGGAGCTCGTACAGATTAGCTTACACTGCAGCTGCTGCTGCAACAAGAGTGTGTGTGTGTGTGTGTGTGTGTGTGCGTGTGTGTGTGTGTGTTCTTCACTGTCCAGCAAGCACTTAACCTGGGAGCATGGTACTTGTTGTGTGTGCTTTTCTCACCATGCAGCAAACAGTGCAGCTATCAGAATAGCAGGGATTTTGTGTGCGTGTGTGTGTGCGCGTGTGTGTGTGTGACACTGTGACTGCTATCAGATATATCCCAGCTAAGCTCCAGGCAAGGCTCACTCTCTTGCATCAAATCCATTGCAGTGATTCGGGCCACTAAGCACCACAAATCAGTTTAACTTCCACTTGGTTATCACAGCTCTCGCATCACACCTCACAGTTCGCCCTCACACACCCAACTTCACACTGTACCTTCGTATTGTTCAATTGAATCCGAATAGATTTCTAGATTAGTCTAGATCATCAAACCTTTCTAGAGATGTATCCCACAGAAACTTGTCACAAAAGGCTTTTTTTTTTTGTAATGTTGACTATGTGCAACAATGGATCACATCAGAAATGCTAATGACTGTATACCGAGAAATAAAGATGTATCAGCATGTGGGCTTCATGAAATATGCAAATACTTCATCCAGCAGAAAGTCAGAATCCAGCTTTGCATCACAAGGATGTTGCATTTTCTTGCAGTAATTTCATCCACACAAATCACCTCTAATTTCCTGATTTTTTGCAACGAAAATCTTAAACATGTTTCATGCAGAGCAGTTAGACAATAGTTTACAACATGCAAATCATTTACAAGACCCCCACATAACCTGTTTCACTATTCAACCAACACAGGAGCATAAATTTAAGCTTCAATAACTGTAAAGTGAACATATGGTACATATTCTCTGCGAAAATCATCTGCTTAAGTGAGACATATTTAAATGCATGGCTACCGAATGAGGTTCAACTGAATAATTCATTAGGAAAATAAAACACAAGTTCGCTGTCACAACGTTGAAATTGTTAGTAAAATTAATTGGTCCATATACGATGCTGTATATTAGGTTTGAGTGTGCAGATTTTTTTTTTGCCTCACTTTCCGCTAGCCTGCCACTCATTAGCACTGCTGTGTGTTTCTCTGCTGCTCTCATTAAGAGAGTATTCCCTCAGCAGCCCGAGTGAAATGAGAGACAAAGAGGTTTGGTTTGATGAGAGCAACGAGAGGAAAAGCTGAAAGCACGGCGCTGAATTTATTATGTATTTGAGGGGGGAGAAAATGAACTAAATGTACAAGTGGGGCCTCTCAACATATAATATCTTAACTCAAGGACGAGCGGGACACGCTGTTAGCGACTGCCTGTTCGTTTCTTGCAAAATGTGGAGCAGCAGGCCTCATGCTGCTGGACACTGCAGCACCTATATGGTAGATTCATTTCAAAAGGGGCACCTCACCAATAGTTGTTGACAACTCACCCGCCCACATTGTCTCAGCTCATTTGAAGATTCGACCTGGCAACCCTCCAAATATAAATCCACTCCTCTAAGTCTTTAGGTCACTGGCAACACATTTTATCATCCGCTTATCCTTTACTTTCCCACTCAGGTTTATTTTCCTCCTTAGAAATCAGGCATTAAAACACAAGATCAACAAAAATAGATTCAAATAGACAATGCCCAATTGTATGCATTGGATTTTGTTGGAATATCAGCAGGTATCACCTTGTTTATCCAGACAATTGAACAGTTTCTGTGATTGAGAAGATTTTGCATATTTAATGATCTTTCTTTAAATGTGTTGAAGGATTTCTTTCTTCCTACCCTCCGTTATGTGTTAAAAAGTGGCTAACGCAGTAATTTTCTTCCCTCTCACATACTCAACTACAACAACCCCTCTGCACTTGTGTGCTAAGTCTGCAGCCCGAACACTGGACTCCTTACATCATCTACCACATCTGTACCAGTATCAGTCCAATGTGGCCAAACATAGCCTCATCCTTTTTTGGAAAAGTTCCCCTTGTTGCAAACTGACCAAAACTATGCTGGCTATGTTAACGTGTTGTAAACAGAAAATGGTCACACAGGCTGCATGAAGGGTGGGGGTGGGGGTGGGGGGAGAGAAACACTTTCAGATACAGTGTACTGTGGTACTTGTTGATATCCCATGACCTCGATGACTCCTGAATCTTCGTAGACACAGACGGGGAAAGTGTCCAATGGCAGACAGAGCAGAATGCCAGCTAAGAGCTTTAATCCATCAGCTATAAAGTGTGATTATATTGCAGCAGACTTATTGGTGCTGCTGGATCTCACTGCGAGCTGACGTCTCTGTTTATCACAGTGAAAGAAAAGGATGGAGTAAGGTGAAGAGTGAGGCAAATTTAAAATACAGCATTACTGAGTCACTCTTTCCCCCCCGTGCAATACAAAAGACAAAAAGAGGACAGAGCAAAGTAAAAAATGACTTTACTTTGGCATAGCGGTGCTTTGAGCTAAAGCTAACGTCACCATGCTAACATTCTGATACTGACAATGCTAACATGCTGGTATGATGTTGGTATGTTTCCCATATTCAGTCTTATTTTAGCATGTTAGCGTGCTAATATTTGCTAGTTAACAGACTTTGACCTGATGATGAAGGTAGATTAAATAGTTGTTTACATACAGTATTTTCATCTCGATTAACTGACCATCCCGAGCCACAGTAGTGCCATCCAAAAGTATTTAATATCAAGGAATCCACATTACATATTGTTACTGTTAGGGCATTAGCATGCCTGTGGGGTCTGAAAAACAAGGAGGGTGAGAGATTGTGGAGTGAGAGATATAGGAGGAGTGGGAGAGAGGATGAGGATGAGGATGAAAAGGAGTTGAAGGGTTGTATGTTGCTACCTCTGCTTCGCTCCCCGTGCGGTTTCTCTTTGTGTCTCCTTTGATAGTGACTCTGCTCTCCAAGTTTTTCCCCTTCTCTCTCTTCTCCATTCATTTCCTCACCGTCTTTGCTTTATCAGTCCACTTTTTTTCTGTACATCCATTGATTTCTCTCTCTCTCTCTCTCTCTCTTTTCCTCTTCTCTTCTGTCTCTCTCTGTCAGTGCAGTACAATAAGTGGCAAAGAAGAAGAAAGAGAAGGAAAGAGAGGCCCAGCAGAGCGTAAAATGGTCTGAGCTTTTACTACAACTGGCAGCAAAAGACCGCATACTGCACCAGCCATTGCTGTGGTTACCCACAGCAACGCTGCACTAATGGAGCAGCACGCTGAGAAAAAAAACCAAAACAAAAAAACCCCAACAAGTAAAGTTGGTGTGTTCTGCATTGGAAAAGGTGTTAATGGGCAAATTAAAAATATGCGTGAACTCACACAGACAACAAACACACTTAAGTTTGTTGTAGAAAATCTCTTCTTCCCGAAGGACTTCTTAACGAATTCAAATATGGTTTACCTCAATTTTTTAAGCCAGAAAATATGCACAGGCAAAACGGAGCCCTGAACCCAACCCAACATCGTGGGACCTGACCCGTCTAAGCCCAAGCCGTTCTGCCAAAACTGAGACCTGAACCTGACCTGACCCAAAGTAATACTTCATTTATTCATTCAATAAAGAGGAATATATTTCCCTGCTTTGGACACATAGAAAGTTTTTTCTCATGACACTATAACATCTCATAATAATAATCATTTATCTCAATTGATTCCAAACTTAACGTCATTTTTCCCCCAGTATTGGCCAGATGAACAAGGCCGACAAACCTTGAACCTTGTTTTTACCAATTGAACTTGACAGTTCGAATCATGACACTGAACAAAACCAGCGATGTGGTCATACAGGTCATATTGTTCCCACAGTGAAGAGAACCTTCCCTGGATCGCTGAGGAATTTTGGGGAGCTCCTCTTCAGCATGTTTTTGTTTTCTTACATCCATTAGTAGCCATTAGCTTTCTGAGTGAACACAGAAGCTACACTTACTGTCTGTTTCGGTTTTCTGCTGCTCATTGACTGTCATATTTAAAAACACACAATGCAAAAGTACAAGATAATCCAAAAAAAAAAAGAAAAAAAGAAAAAGAAAAGCACATCCTGAGACCCAATTGTCCCCAAGTCTCAACAACCTGAGTCAAGTATCTGCTTACAGGTAGCACAACTCTTAACACAGTTTAATACATTCAATTGAAATAATCCAGAACATAAACAATAATGACACATCTGTTTCACTTTACCTGCCAATTTCATACACACACACACACACACACACACACACACACACACACACACACACACTTGGCAGTCTTCCTGCCTCTGTGGTGCCTCTGTGACTAACGTGGAGGATAAATAACCCGGTGAGATTCAGTTCCAATATCACAGGCCCCGCTCGCCAAAAAATTAACATCAGCATAACAGTATTAGCCTGCTCATAGTCATCCATTAAAACTACTTAGGGCAGACAGGCAGACAGGCCAGGGAATACACCAGCGCTCTTATTAAAGCGCTTCCCTTGTAGATAAGCACCGAGGAAAGAGCCGCACCACAGATGAGGAGATGCCACAGGTTTGAATCTGGCTCTTGTCTGCCTCATCTTCATCATCAAATTGCCCCTTAATTGACCGTGTACAGGAGATGAGCAGATTGAGCAGATTAGTTTGACCTGGTTAATTGTGCCAATGCATTGGAGGACAGTTACAGCACACAAAGAGAATGATGAACTGGGTGCAAAGAGAGTTAACCTTTTAACTTAAGAGCAAGTGAGAGGGTTTAGGACGTCACAATGAAATATCCCTTAACATGAGCATGAGCAGATGTAGGATTTTGCAGTTAAAGCCCAACAATTCATAAATTCCTCAGAGATCTGACAGAAGCAGATGAAAGCAGCAGAAGCAGATAATCACTGATTCTGGTCCCGTAACATGAAGCAAAGCAGAATCAATCCTTGAAGTTCTCTCGTCAAAGCAAGAGTGTACTTGCCACATTGTTTTAGGGAATAATCCTTCAAGACTCCCATCCTCTGATACTGAGATAAAACCTTATCTTTTGGCTTTTCACAATAGAAGCCTTGACTGTAAACACAGCACTGACATGCGGCGTATGTTTGTGTGAGCAAACGCAGTCCTATCAGCCTTTTGTCCTCGCTTTGAAAACCTGCCAAAGATTTAGACCTTTGCTTTGTGCAGTCCAATCTTCCTCTCTGTGAGTCTCAGTGAGCAACGTTCACGGCTCCCAGCTACAAAGTCAGATGTCAGAAATAAAGAAGAAGAATCAGTCTTCAGCTGGTTCAACTGCCCATACTTGTTTCAGGGGCTGGATTCCCAAACTGTGCAGGGGAACTGTAACCCGAGCTGTCACTGACAAATGGGTGGGGCTGTATAATGGGATAAGCCTTTCCTCAAGCAGCTGAATGGGCTGAATGGGCTGGACGGCAGAGTTGTGAATAGGAGCTGTGACACGGTCGGTGAAATGAGTGAGCTTCGTCTTGGCCAGAGGTCGTCTCGCATAGCAACACCAATCTCTACAGCGCTGTGTCAAGGCTGGAGAATTATCTGGCCGCACCATTATCATTCTGCTGTAAGGGGAAAAAACCCAAACAGTCATCCTGGGCGGCGCCAAGCCCAGGATGCAGCAACAGTGGCCTCACAAAATGGTATTCATCCTCCGGGGGGAGGCAATCACGTCATTAAAATTCCTTGCAAAGAAAACGCCACAGATGACAATAAAAGACGCGTCGTCCGATTGCATGATCCAAATCTTCGTCAACATATAGGTGGCTAGCTCGGACGAGGATGTTGTTTCCAATAGCGATGACAATAACGACCTTACACCCACAGTCTGCAACAGCTGAGTCAGACAAGGCCAGAGTCAGAAGGACATCTGTGTTTTTTAATTTCCCCGAAACCACCTGCTAATCAAAGAGTACAGGAAGTACTGGGACATCTTTTCCTTTGAATTTTACTCTTAATAGCTTCCAGATCTTTTTGTTTGGAAAGACAAACAGCATCACTTCCAAAGACCTGCCGCACCATTTTGTGAGAGCTTTCATGGACTGTTCGCGTCGTGTCATTCTGTGACTGAGTTGCAGCCGAGTGCACAGTGATTGATATCAGAATGTCATGGAGTAGTGCATCAAGTAGCTGTTCAGCAGCGATACGCATAGTCAGTTTATTACTGCAAAATGAGTCATGGCCTCTTGTTTGCACTGATAGATCAAAATCAGTAAATACGAACACTTAACGTTATCAAAGGTCACATCTGGCAGTAATCAGAACAAATAACGGGAAAATATAGTTTGCTCATATGACCTCTCAATCTATACATTCCTCTCCTCCTCTCCATCTCAGACCTCCCTCTGTCTCCCTCTCATGTCTTTTATCACTCTACTCAGTCTGTCTCTTTCTCTCTCCCTCTCCCTCTCTCCATCCCAGCGGTTGCCAAGGCGATGGTGTTTTGTGGAGGCAGTCGGTTAGGGCTCATTTGTCAAACTACTGACCTGCCCTCCCTTCTTTTCTCTTCTTTCTCTCACTCTCTCTTCCCCGTCTTTTCTGTTATTCATGGTAGTAAAAAAAAAGAAAGAAGACTGAACAGGCTAATTTTCACGCTCGTATATCCTGCACAGTCATGCTGTACAGCTGAAAATGGCATATTTCAGTGTTGTCCAGTTCTCTCATTATGTTTATGGGATTGTCAGAGAAGGTTGAATTAATCCGTTTTGTTTGGGCAATAGGCCGGCTCCAATTTACTGCTGTATACAGTGAATAAACAAAACTACTTTGAGGATTGCATAATGATCTTGACAAGGGATTTTGGAACATTGATTGCGCTCTCCTTAATAAGAAACATTGTGGCAGCGTGCCTGACGAAAGAGCTGACTTTCATTGAAAGTAGGGTGAGAAAATGCCTGAACATGATGTCAGTCTCTAGGTTTTCTCTTTCCTCTTTCACATGCTCCTACATGCTTACTTTCTCTTGAACTCTTGCTCCTTCACATAACTAACCACTATTCTTCTTATTCACTTAAAAGGTCCCATATTGTATAAAGTGAGATACCCATGTCTTTTTTGATTATAAAGCAGGTGTAGGTGCTAATTTAATACAGTGAAAGTATAAAATAACTCAGTCCACTGAAAAACGCACACAGCCCTTATTCAGAAACTGAGCCTTGAAACGAGCTGTCAGGACTTCCGTGACTTTGTGATGTCACAACTGTCAGTCGTTGAATGGCACATCTGGACCCACCATCCAACCTTGCAAGATTTGGTTTCTTTGAATGTTTAACTGAAATCTGTTACATTTTCATTCAATCACTCGGAAAACAGTCAGCCAATCAGAAGAACAGGCTCAGAGCCTACTCTCCTCTGATTGGCTCAACAACCTGTTGTTGCTAGAGCTCTAGAGAGAGAAGATGTAAAACTACACTGAGATGGTTTTTGGTTCTTAAAACCACAAATACATCTTCTTAAGGATTTCAACACTTCAGATTAAACAACAGAAAAGTGTTCAATATGGAACCTTTAATCTACTGATCTTTTTTATCATTTAATTAAAAAGTACCTCAAATAAAAAAGTTCGTCATGCCCTGTGTGACCACAGCAAGAACATCTTAACAAGTAACAGAGTAGTAAAAGAGTAAATTATCAGAATTATAGCTGATTTGTTTTCTGTCAGTTTCTCTGCTCAAGTAATGTGTATTATTTAAGCAGTAAAGTGCAATCGGTTGCTTTCACACTCACATGCACACACAGTGACAGGTGTGCGACTCCTGCCAAGAGAGGTGTTATTACCATGTACTCTGTAACCTGAGAACACAACCCTCGCACCTCATAAGGCACTGTGTGTGTGTGTGTGTGTGTGTGTGTGTGTGTGTGTGTGTGTGAGATATTTTACAGTTTGCTTCGTTGTTCAGTGACACAGATGAATTTTTTAAAACATGAAAATCAAAGACACCACAAAGGCATAGTCAACACACACACAGAGACACACACACACACACACACACACACAGTCTCATCGGTCCTTTACAACAGAAAAATAAATAAAAACAGGCTTTTATGTGGTTTTTACTAATGGTACCACACAAGGATGAAGTGTGTACGTGTGAGCACATGTGACCTACAAACCTCATCAAGCCTCATTACCCTCTAATGCCTCACTGATATGAGTATGTGAATGTGTATTCAAGTGTGTATGTGTGTGCACAAACGTGTGTCTGTGTGTGTTGGCTGAAGTGCTTGTTTTTGTGTCTGTGTGCCTGTTTACAGGCTGGAGTCTGCACAAATTCTTCATGACAAAAAAATGGAGACAGTATGGCTGTAGTCTGCAGATGTTAGCCATGTGATGTTTCTGCATTGTGTGAGTCTTCAATTAAGCTTTTGTCATCACTGACTGACTGTTGCAGTAAAGTATAGTCTGTATACTCTGAACAGCCTCCGAGACCACAACCCTACACACCTTCATGCCATCACAACAGAGGGCTTTACATCTGAAAACTTCACTTTTCATTTATTAACAAAAGAATTTCTGTCACTTTTCATGTGTACAACAGATACCACATGACAAAAGCCGTCCAGGACACTGTGAAAATGTACGCCATTATTCCCATAATCATCATCACCCCCCCCCCTCGACTTGCTTTTTACCCCTTCTTTTTACATTTGTCTTTCGAAGTCGGACGACAGTTCAGTTTTGAGCATCATAACCCGGCCCTTGAGTCACAGCTGGTTGGTCAGACCAGACTGTATTGTTGATCATTGACTAATTCAGTTTTGAGCTGTATGAGTAACAGCTGCTATAAAAATTCAGATGTTGCTGTTGGAAGGTTTGAGAGAAGGGGCAGTTCTGTAACTATCACACGAGTCAGTAATCTGTGATGTTCTTGCTCTCTC
Source organism: Seriola lalandi dorsalis (assembly GCF_002814215.2). Classification (NCBI taxonomy): domain Eukaryota; kingdom Metazoa; phylum Chordata; class Actinopteri; order Carangiformes; family Carangidae; genus Seriola; species Seriola lalandi. The sequence goes on along the minus strand of NW_019525109.1, from coordinate 378,657 downwards.
TGACAAACAAGACACAATGAGTTTAGAAGTTTGACTCTTGAGCTGAAAGGTCACTAACATTATGACCTGTTGTCATAAATTGGTGAAGCTGATGTATTGAAAGTGGAATTTGAATGATTTTCCCAACAACTGAACTCAAGGCAACTATGAGCTCTGCCGGGAATCTTACAAGTAAAGTCCACTTAAAGCCTGATTAAAATAAACCTTAAACACAAGCAAGATGCCATTTCAGAGTCCGAGCAAATCCTCCTCTGGCTATAGTGTTAAAATACGATTGCACCGCATACGCCCATCACACATTCCTATATCTTAGGAAGCATGCACCTCAACAAGGCCAATCTGTGCTGGTTATTGGGGTGTGACATCCCAGTCTGTTCAAGTGTGTGTGTGTGTGTGTGTGTGTGTGTGTGTGTGTGTGTGTGTGAGAGAGAGAGAGAGAGAGAGAGAGAGAGAGAGCCTTTTGATTCTCAGCTGTACCATGTTTCTTCACTGGTTGCCACTGTAAATTGCATAAACGGTCTGTGTGTGTGTGTGTGTGTGAGTGCTTCTGTTAGTGTATGTGTATGTTTGTTTCACGTATTGTTCAACCTCACAGGGTCAAACAGAGACTGAGTACAGGTCAAAACCAAGTAAAACAACTGCATGAGAATGCATGTGTGTATAAATTTGTGTGCATCCACCTTCGTGCTCCGTTTTCTCAGTTCTTTTCACCTTGATGTGTTTGTAAGTGTCTTGTTGCCGCAGAAACACTGCTTCATTGATAACTAATGAACCACACAGTATGGATTCATTGTACATTTTATATGCTAACACTTATTCAACCTGACTCTCACTTCTTCTCCGTCTAAAAATACAGTTTTAATGCAACAGTTATGGAAAAAAAAAAATTGCTGGCCTATTTTGTATTAAGTGGTCTGATAATTCCATCAGGACCAAGTATAATAAAAATAGAGCCACTAAGGGTACTAGAAGGTGCTCTGGATAGAAACGCTCATCATATGACAGGTGTGATGATGCTACATTTTGGTAGTAGATGAGCATTAGCAGTAGTAGTTGTAGCAGAAATACTACAGCAAAAATTGTCCATACTAACAAGTTAATTAGTCAAATGTTCAGCCTTCAAACTTAAACGTTGCTGAAAGGAACAGTAAATGAATAAATAGGGTGAAAGTTTTCACCATGTTCCCTGTGCAGTTTTCAAATGACAAAATTACAGCCGACCCACATTTGATTCTAACTTGCAAACGAAACTTTCAAAGTTTAAACAAGCCAAACAAATATGCATTAGAGCTGAGTGTCATATTGAAGTCAATTATTATTTCTGTACTAAATAATAAACTAAATGACTTGTGAACACCGAGGGAGCATTAGCGTTAGCATTATTACTAATAGTAATAACGCTGGTGATGGCTGTAGTAAGTCAGTAACAGTAGTAGCCATGGAAGTAGCAACAGTAGTGGTAATGGCAGTGTAGCCATAGTGGTTCAACTGGGGGTAGAAACTGTTGTATTAGTAGCAGTGGTACTACTTGAAATAAAGACAACTGTTTAATAAGCCTGTCAACATCTGGCATCTGTATTGGTGCATTACAACACAAGGTGGATAGCAGAGTACACACACACACACACACACACACACACACACACACACACACACACACACACACACACACACACACACCAGAGACAAATTGCACCGGGCCTCTTACAGACAGGGAGAATGGACTGTACGGAGATAGAGGAGAGAAAATGGGGGGAGGGAAGAAGGAATGGCAAGTTAGGAAAAGTCAAAAACTTTAAGTGGTCTAAAACTTTTCTCCCCGCCCTGTCCACTCCATCATTTTCTGCCAACTTCCTCCCATCAACACCTTCATTCACGCTCATTTATCTCTCTTACTATACCCTCCCTATATCTCTACCTCCCTCTTTATCAGAGAAACAGAAACAGGGTAGAGTTAGCTTGGAGGCAAGTCTATTTAGATCAGCTATTTTGTAATTCCTTTTTTTCTGCAGTAAAAACGTCCTCAGCTTTTCCCTGAAGGGCGCTAGCGGCTCATTTATGACATACACTGTGTATTTCTATGGCAACACATATTTTCTAAAAAAGCCCATCATGGGACAAGTGGCGCAAATGAGTTTAGGCTATAAATACTTTGGCATGTGGCCGTTTATTTAGTGAATATTCTTTATCTATGCATGTGTTTTTAATGGTATGTGTTCATCTACTGTGCATGCAACAACACAACCAGCAAGTCTATCGGCTTTTTTCCCACAGAAGCTATTTTTAACTCTCATCACATTAAAAGTGTGAAACTTTACCCAGAAGACAAAGCACAGCCCAGCATTTTCCTAATGTATCTAATGTATGCCTGGAAACAAATATGCATCATTTTACATGTTAAAAGATTAAAGATAAACCCATAAATAATAAGTATATCTCTGAAATCTGGAGGGGAACTGACAGGCTGATATTTAGGGCAGTAAAATGACAGTACAGTGTCTAAAATCTAGAGGAAGTAAAAACAACTATATAAATAACAATGTTGATTGTGTGTTGCTGGAGTTTTTGTTTCTCCATACACCTGATTTTCCAACTGGGCTTCTAAAATCTAAAAAGGTAAACTGGGTGATATTTCAAGCAGTCTCACTTCACCCACTTTAGCTCGTTAGCAGAAATTAGCTAGTACAGCTAACACAGCAGCTAACGAGCAACTCCACTAGCCTCCTTGATAAATTCCTGCAATTCTGCCAAATTTGATCACAGAATTTATTGTCGGCTTATTACACAGTCAAATACTAACTTCAGCCTAAAAAATCTAAAGGCCTAATGTGTGACTTGTTAATCGGTTTCTGTGCAAGCATCATCGGTTTTTGACCTTGAATGTGCACGCACCCATTGGCTAATGTTTGTAAACATGAAACCCATCTACAGGCTATGCTTGTAGTATAAACCGCTAGTTATTTATTTACTTTCACCTTCCACAAATCCACAGGAATCCATCCGGTCCATTCAACAAAAAGCTAGTTACTTGGGTTTTTATGCGTCAATGTCCAATTGCTTTTTTATTTGTTTGTTATGTGTTTTTGTTTGTTTTTTTAAGAATCAACTAAATTCACATCAAAATCATCATCATCACGTCATAATTTCCTTATTGTCTTCTAGGTTTTAGTCTACAAGCAAATAACATAAAATAGAGTTGCTTTAGAAAGTAGTCAGCAGTAATGTTGTTTGTAGATAAAACACAAAAGTACTACCATGGTCCTTTTATATCGAACAGTAATTAGGCTGCTATACATAATGGCTGCCGTTTTGAACTATATGTAAGATCATACCAAAATTCACCAGAGATATGGAAATCAAACTTGGCCTCTCCCTACATGTAAATACATCCATGGTCGAAATGCTCCTCACTTCAGTGCTACTGGAGTCTAGAGTGATTCTGCTCCATCTCTGGGCCTCTCTTCCCTGAGAAACACACACATGTACACACAAGCATACACACAGCCAGTAACCAGGATAGCCAGCAGGACAGTCCATCATTTGATTTGGACAAAGTGTTATTAAAACCCACTTAGTCCTGGCTGTAAGAGCTATAAGCTATGGAAACTATGCAGTCGGCCACAGGCTGAAAAAGACAGGCCTGCAGACATCTGCTTCAAATCTGACCAAAAACAGCAGAGAGTGAGAGGGAAGAGGCTGGGAATACTTTGAGAATACTGTTACTAAGACAGCATCTCTCCCATTCATTCATCATGACAGCACACTTTGTTTCATGTCATTATAACCCTTCTTCCATCTCAAAAACAATCTGAACATTTCCAAACAAGCACTGTAAGCAAACTTCTGGTTTCCAAGGCGAACTACTGCAACTAACAACTGATGCCTGCCAGCTGAAAGAAGACAGAGCTTTACATGCCACACCCACACACACACACACACACACACACACACACACACACACACACACACACACACACACAGTGCATGTCTAAACGAGTCGAGTCTAGTTTATGTTGTATAATCCCATATCAAATCCAGCATATCAATTAATCTTCACAGGCCCACAACAGCAGGCAATGTCCAACCAGTGATAACAAGCTCTTTAAGACAAAAAAAAGAAAAACTTCCCTCCAAAAGATCTCAAGACACGAGGTCACAGAGGAAAGACAGATCCCTTCTTCTTGGATGGTGGGAGTGAAAAATCAAAGCAAATAAATAAGAAAAACTTTTTTTAATTTTGTAGAAATCCAAACCACAACCATGGGATCATAACTTAAAAATAGATTTACAATAGTCCTAATTCAATATTTAATAGTAGACTTGTCCAGTCAAGTCAGTTCAACTAAGTAAGTCCATCAATATAATAAGTCCAACATCAGTTCTTGATAAAAGATTCATTTAGGCAATATTCAGAGGTAATTAATGGTCCAAGGCGTTCTCCAAGCCTACTGACTACTCCCATAAACTAGCACGTGGCCCAAACAGTAAAAAAAATGCAGACCGCTGAAAGCTGTGAAGTTTATTGTATTCTCACTAAAGCTACGAGCCCAACAGGCCCACAGGCCACCAGGAGAACACTTTACTGCAAACAGTAATTTGTGGTGACATCGTGAACACGCCCACTGCCGTGTGAGTGTGAGAGACAGAGAGAGAGACAGAGAGAGAGAGAGAGAGACACAGGGAGAGAGAGAGACAGAGACACAGAGAGAGAGACAGAGAGAGAGACAGAGAGAGAGAGAGGGAGAGAGAGAGAGAGAGCGCAAGAGAGAGAGAGACAGAGACACAGAGACAGAGAGAGAGAGAGAGAGAGACACAGGGAGAGAGACAGAGAGAGAGACAGAGACACAGAGACAGAGAGAGAGAGAGAGAGAGACACAGACACAGAGACAGAGACAGAGAGAGAGAGAGAGAGAGACAGAGACACAGAGACAGAGACAGAGAGAGAGAGAGCGAGAGAGAGAGAGCGAGAGAGAGAGAGCGAGAGAGAGACCAGTAGCCCACCTTATTGTGTATTGTACAGAAAACAATAATTTTTGCTCCAGCTTGCTGAACCCCCTCCACCCCCAAGCAATTTCACCTCTCATTATAAGAACATTGCCACGTGTCTGTGTGTGTGTGTGTGTGTGTGTGTGTGTGTGTGTGTGTGTGTGTGTGTGTGTGTGTGTGTGTTCAGTTTTACATATGTGCGTCCATATCAAAATAGCTTTGGAACAGCTTTTCAATGATTGAATGGTAACAACACACGGCCAAACTGATGGTCAATGAATAGATTTAAATCACAAAAGTCACAAGCACAAATCCATATGATGAATCATTATGAAGACAATCAAACACAGATTTGTCACCACCACTGATTCTGATGACAGTGATGCCATAAACCTGGAGATTTGCTCCAATACTTCAATTTAGAAAAGCAACTATAACAGAGTCTACGTGCAACGTGATGATGCTGTGAGCTTGAGCTCCACCGTTAATGAGCTCAATTTAGTAACTAACACTGTTATGACGTTGTAAAATACGTTATGATCAAAATATCTGCTTTATTCAGAGCCAATCCCTATCAATACTGTCAATACCTGAGTCAACATTTCAGTCAGTGTGTCATACAGAACTAGCAGCTAATGCCAAGTAAGGATCACATAAAAGAGTGGGAAGAAAATAACTCATTTAGTCACAATGTGTACTCACAGCAATCGTTTTCAGAATAAAAGATTTAAAGAACAAAGGAGGACTTGGAAATTTGGTTTGGTTTCAACCCAACGTGGTCAGCATTGTACAAACATTTGGCTGATGGCTCGAGCTAATTCCCCACATTGTGAGCGGGTCAGGATGACGGGCACAGCAGCTGGCTGTGAGCACATTCACCGCTGCGGTGAAAAGGCCTCCTGAAATGTGGTCCAATAGCAATCATGAACCTCACCATGAGTCATCAGCAGATAATAAGGCTCCTCCGTTTGGCTAAGGAGAGCAACTGTGGCTGCAGCATTTCACAGCAGGAAAAGTAGAGTTTCAAGTCCTTTTCACAAGGAATGACAACCAAAAAAAAAAAAAAAAAAGAGTAGCTGGCTGCATGAGTGGTTGCTCTGGGATGTTCTCAGACCGTATAAAACCACCTAAAAGGGCAGCTTGGATTTATTACCAAAAAAAGAAGAAGTCTTTGTGTATCTGAATTAAGTTGACAAGATAGATGCTCCTACTTTGCCCTGATTCCCTGCTGCTTATTGAGTTCTTGTACTGTTTCCAGCAACCAGCGCCTCCTGGGTTCCCATTAAGTGCCTTACTTAAAGAAACTTCAACACTTCTCGTTCAATTTCCAGGTCCTTAAAGACCATCTGCTTAAAATCCAAATCATCAAAGATCCAACAAATAACCCACTTTCCCTTACTTCTGCAACTCACAAGACAAATCGATGGTGCTGGCTGTCCAGCAATACAGAAACCGACGGATCTCACAGCAGACTAAAACAGCAGCACAACAGAATCCAAAGCAAAGAGGAATGAAGAGACTGGTGAAGATAAAAGAAGTAAATGAATGAGTCAAAGTAGAAAATAGAGACAAGGTAAAAACACATAGAGGGTTGGGGAATTCGGATTTCGTCAAATCCCCAATGAGCAGTCCGCACATCGTGACCACCACATCTCACTCACACCTTCACGTTCTCACACCATCAGCAGTAACGCAACATCACACGGACACAGAGCATGAAACGACTGCACCGTCATTATGATTCAAATCTACTCACAAGATCTCGTCGTTCTGAAATTCCAGGATGCCGTGAGCGTCTTCAAAGTCCTCTCCGCTGCCTCGTGCTGTTCCCTCCACCGTCTTGTAAGGCAGCATGACCACGCCGCGAGCCCCCGACGTTCTCAGCACCTTCACCTCCATGGTGCCAACGCTCTCGCTCACGTGGCATACAGGCTCCTCAAATGTAAAGATACCGGCGTGGTCGTCGTCAAAGATGGTAACGGTCGCTGCGGAGGGCAAGCCGAGACAGGCCACCGAGTCCACGTGGTTAGCTGACTCGCTTTCCTCGGGCTCCTCGCCTTCTGACGTCAACACCTTGACATTGGATAGGTGAATCAGGAAGTTTTCATCCTCCTCAAAGATGTCATCGTCAATGATCCCCACGCGGATCTCCTTCATCGTCTCGCCAGACTTGAACACCACCACGCCCTCTGTGAACTCGTAGTCCGAGCCAGCGTTGGCGGTGCCGTCTTCTGTCCGGTACTCCACAGAGACCGTCTTGCCCAGGTCACCGCCACGACGCACCACGTTCACCGCCACTGTGCCGCAGTTCTCGAGACACTGGTAAGAACCGGGCTCGAAGTAGATCTTAGAGATGGGGTCGTTGTCACCCACATCAGAGCGAACCTCGTGCATGCTGACGGCCTTTCGTGCCTGATCGGCAGCGTGTTTCTTCAGGATGTTGCCAGCACCTGTCATCAGCCTGGTGGCCTGGCAACGGTAGAAAGCACGACTCTTCTGCTGCTGGCTCAGGACTTGGTAGTTGGCAAGCTCGATGAGTTGTTCCACCTGGTAAAGAGAAAAACATAAAGAAGCACACAAACAGTGTAAAAACATGTCCTCCAGAATGATGAGTGGATGTGGTGTCGTATCCTCTACTGTGGGCAACAAAAAAAATCTTTTTTATTGTCAACTTGTCTGCTCGAATAAGAGTCATAGTTGAACACTGGGCTTGACTGGCTGAATTACAGACATTCATCTATCTTGTCTGGATAAATAAGACTTAATGCTGCATCAAGTGGATGAATCTAACATTAGAAACAGTCAAAGAACAGTGATTTTAGAATGAGTCATGTTGTTACACATCAAGCACGGTGAAATTTCAATCAACAGTGTATATGGCATATGGATCAGATTATCCAAGGCTTTGTGAGGTCTTACACAGCTGTACATGATGTGTAAAGTGAGACAAGAAAAGCTTTGTTATTTCATAAGTACAGTAGTCAAGGAGAGGATCCAGGTTCAAGCCGACATGAGCAAACATCCATCCTGCTGAGGTATTCTTGAGAAATGCACAGAATTCCTGGGTGGATGCCAAGGTTTTTCTTCACCCCACTGGTCCTCCTCTCTTACCAGATTATTATTGTAGAAGATCAGTGGAATAGATTGGACTAAAGTTGATGATGTTCAAGATCAGAGACATTTGCAGTAGCTTATCTCTCCACAAGCAACTGCTAACAACAAGGTCATGCCAGACTGAATCATGGATTGTCAACATTTTTATATTCTCTTTGCTAATAAGTAAAACATGTGTCTACAAAAAGAAGTAGCTTCATCCTCTTCAATATCAATTTCCAGGTCTCAAACAAAAATGAAGTTGTAACTTTGGGATCCAACTCCTTTCAGCAATAGATATAGATCCACTGCAACCAACAATGTAGCAGCAGTGTCAAAGCACTGGATGTCGAAATACGACTGTGAGGCGAAAGGATTTGAGCAAGTATTGGACAACAGGTTAATCAGCCTCATTGTTAATCCATACAGAGATGAGGGCAGAGGCGTAAAAACCTATTTTAGCAGGCTCTCTCATGCATGTAAGAGGAGTTGCCATTTCAGCAGCTTGTCTCGATGCTCGCAGCTTCCATTATGCTTTTTAGTGGTAAACCTCAGCCAAACAATAAGACGAGCACAGGCTGGAACAAACATCATCACGCCATGCTTGATGGCTACAATATATTGCTGTTTTTTTTTTTTTTAAATCTTTTTTCTATTTAAATCTATTTAACTTTTATCTGCCAAGTCAAGGTAGGTTCTGTAAAATTGATCATCTTTGCAGTACTATACAATACCATACATCCTATTGAGTGCGCTTATATAATTTCTTATATTGTAACTGTATACTGCACAATATATCAAGACCTAAGTAGACACTATAAGACTATGTTAACAACAAAGGTCTGCAACAATAAGAAATTCCTATATTTTTATGATGCCTAGGGGACTGAACTGCCAATATTAGAACTGGACTATCTGTGCTTCTCTTTTTATTTATATTGATTTAATGGCTTCTCCATTTCCTTTGCAATTTTCTTTTTTCTAAAAGATGTATCAATATCAAATTAATCTGAGAGGTTGTGATGAGACCTTAGCTGCATTCATTACCATACTCAACTGTGATAATAGAAGGAAATAGAAAAAGTGCGCCATCTGTTCCTGTTTATTTTGTCATTTCATTTCCTATACAAGAAAACAACCCTGACAGGAGCAGCAGCGACAGGATGTTTTTCATGTCAAACTGCCATTGCATTTTATGCGAGGTCCCACTCACCTCCTTGTCGGGGTGTTTCTGTTTGAGCTCCTTCAGGATCTTGGCCATGTCTCTCCGCGTCTCCTCCTCGTCCAGATCCTTCTCATCCAGATCCAAACCCAGCGGGCCATCCAGGAAGTCAACACCATGAGAGTTCAGCATCTTCCCATCCATTTCAATGTCCACCTTATGAACAGAGAGGAAGGAATTTTAAATCAGTGCCATAGAGTTTGATTCTTTGGAGCAACATGCTAAGTCTTAAAGCAGTCTCCTGGCGGTATCATGGAGGTAAACTGAGAAGTGGCTGTTCACAAAGAATGATTTTAAATATCAATAACAACCATGTAAACAAAGGCAGATGGCTCTAGTTTTTGAGGTGTGGTGCATTCCCTGGTTTTGTTATAGCATCCAAGCAATTATTCAAAATGAATGTTCATATGTGTATTAAAGAGTTTAGTTTGGAAGGATTCAGCCAGGTTTTAAGATATGACTGCTTTGTGATATTTTTACTAATTTCCCAAACCACACATGTACATTTTTGCTGTGCACATTACTACACTTTTATAGCAGCATCAGTTTTTATTAGATATGTTAATACATTAGCCACCTGTTTCTGAAAATCACACCATTTTATAGCCCTCAGAGAAAAAAGGTACACATCCTATTTTCCATTGAGTACAGTTTTATTGGTGAAATGTGTTTTTGCTCTTGAGGCAATTTAAAAACGTGTAAATTATTACGCATCCCCCTCAGGAACACTGTTTGGTTGGGTTTTATTCACCGATTTCTTTTTCGACAGAAGTTGAAATGAAAAGAGCTCTTCATGTACTAATGGAGGAGTGATTCTTAATAATCTCATCTAAGAAACGCGCAGAGATAATAACAAGTAATTTTCAAATTTCGGAAGAACAGACAGTGAGAGACTCTCAGTTAACCAAGTGGTGAATAAATGCCCCCAACACCACATTGCTGAAAATGTAATTAGATGCGTACAAAGCAGCAGATAATAGTCAAAACAGGAAATTAAAAAGTAACAATACTTAAAAAGCATTTGTGTGTGTTTGCAGTAAGATGCTTCATAGCATTAGTTTGTCTTGGCAGAATTCCATTCAGTAATGCTGATAATTATTTCAGATACGCATTACTCATGAACCCACTTCCGCCTACACAGAGTGCTTTATCTGCCTCTTTGTTTTTTCCGCTGCATGTTTGGATGGGGACAGCTTAATTAATTTTTACTGGTTGGCTGGTCTAAAACTATATGCCCCTTGGAAAAGAGAGTTCCCAGCATGACTTGTTTTCTTTAGATTCTTTATAATAGTCAACGGAGGGATATTAGCTTCTGAAATGCTCCTAAGAATCCCACACTTACATGAGGCACGATCCAGACATAGAACAATGTCATTTTTATCATTTGTAACATCATCAGCATCATGGATTGATTTCGAGAAAATATTTACGAGAAAAAACCTGTTTTTCAGGTGAAAAGTCCAAATATCTGAGCATGTTAGATTCAGCTGAATTTAGATGAAATAGCAGCAGATGGGATTGTTATCAGAGGTAGTGGAAGAGGTTGTTATTACTGCAATCTCTGCAGCATCTAATGATGGTGGTTGAAAGAGCAGTTATAGAGTTAGAGCTTTTCACAGGTGTGAATCTCAACATATTGCTTGCAATCAATACTAAAGGATAAGTGTGGTTTAACACCACTTAGGAATTATTTTCATAGCTGTGACCATCATTTCTGTCAATATAAACAAAGATTGGTGAAAGCAAGCCTGTGCTGGTTCAGGGAGACGTTTCATTAACTGTGATGGAAGTTTAAAACCAAAGGTTTGGGTGACAATTTTATCACTGAGCTTTTTTTTCTCTTCAAAGTAGATCTGGGTAAATTGGGGGTTTGCTTGAAACCTGTTTGCTTGTCTATCTGTATGTGTTTCTTCCCCTCTCTGCCTGGTCAGTAATTAACTTTAAACTATGACAATAAGACCCACGTTGAAATAAACCAGAATTAGGCTTTAAAGATAAAAACCGTCTCGGAAGTTGATCATTGTGGTAGAAACCTTCGTTGGCTGTTAATCATTTTACCGTTTCAGCAGCTAAGGAAAGCTTTAGTATGGTGGTAATAAGGGGGAAATACTAATAGGATTACTTTAAGTAGTAGTGGTAGTAGTATTAGTAGTAGTAGTAGTGTGTTAAGTATACCTTGGAAGGAAGCGGACGATCGCCCTCTGTCTCAATGATCATCCCACGTTGCTTGCCAGTGCGGTAGCGTTTGTACACATACTTGTAGAACAGCAGGCGGCGGTCGGCCACCCAGGCGAACAGCACACAGATGGGGAAGAAAAAGAACGTGAGCAGCCCCTCCCACACCTGCACCACACCAGGCGAGATCACAGACAGGATCAGGTAGAGCCAAATGTAGGCGAAGATACTCCAGGTGGCCGTGACGAAGAAGACGCGGAGGTGCTTGACCTTCCTCGTCTCGCCATCAGGCACGACGTACACACAAATCCCTATGATGACAAACATGTTGAACGCCGCAGAGCCCACAATGGTGGAGGGGCCCAGAGTTCCAGCATGAAACCCATGACCCATGACCTCTATGACGGACAGCAGGATCTCAGGAGCCGAAGAGCCCAGAGCCATGAGGGTGAGATTGGAGACGGTCTCGTTCCAGATCCGAACAGTCGTGGTGGTGGTCTCCCCGTTGGGTTTCTTGATGGTGATCTCCTTTTCCTGTGACGTGATGACCTCTATTGATGCCATGAAACGGTCAGCAATGATCGACACACCCAAAAACATGTAGACCAGAGCCACGAAGTAAACTGTCGCCCGAGCAACCTTGTCACCAAACGATGGGTTTTGGGGCTCCCAGATAGGTAGGATCACCCCCCTTGCACACGCCTCAGGCTTGCTGCATTCAGTTTTATTGGTGGACACTGCAGAAACGGAGCCACCCAAGCTCGTCTGAGGGGGGGCCCCGGCCAATGAGGGATGGAGCTTGAGGAGGAGAATCACCGCGACAACTGCTAGCCTCACGGCAGGGGACAGGAGGGAGGAGTGGCCCATGGTGACGTCTAGACCAGTACTGTGAGGTGACGATTAATGAGGATCTTGAACCTTTAGAGAGAAGAGAGGAGAAGAGGAAAGAAATCACATTAGACCATCACAGACCTGATGAACGTTGTTAGGAATAGTAACACATTTGTGTGAAAAGGGTTTGATTCCCTCCTTTAATTTGAGTTTACACTGTAATAATCTATATTATTTCAAAACTAAGTATGGCAATTACAATCATTTTAATACCCTTTTGTACCTAGGAAACTAGATTTCACTTCTCCAGCAATTTGTAGAGTGTAAACTCTCATTTCCCCTCTTTAGACTCAAACGTGTAGATATAACAGATGACATGATTTTGTGTTGTAGCAAAAAGACAAAACAAGTTGAAACCACTTTGTTGAAACTGTGTGTAACAACTTTGGTTCATATTTGTTTAACATCTAGTAAGCAGTGAAAGGTCAAATCTGCATCTTGTCTGAACGAAACACCTCTGCAGACTTGATGAGCACAGAGGCTGCTCACTTAATGACACACAAAAAACAGCCCAGTTCACTTCCAGGCATGAAGAACCTTAGAAACACAACATCACAAAACCAAAAACATATGTTTCAGGTAAGAGATTTGCGGAGCTTTTTAGGGGCAGCGAGTTCAAATGACCACACCAAAGATAAACTTCAGCTCCTGGGCTCAGCACTACACATTTCCAAGGAACAGCCACATTACTGTAGCAATAATATCCTCATGTAACCTGGCCAGGAGTGGCTTTCTCTGATAACAGTCTGCTTCACTTCTGTCAACAACACCGGGTTGTAAATTAGGTTACTTCAATCAGATGGCTTTGTGGCCAGTTGACCATCATTTGAAGGTAATTGTGTTTTCTACATTGTATTTCTAAAGGCTGAAAGGTAAGATAAGGAAGGCTGCTGGTAAACTTAGGAAGGCAGTAGTGCATACCCATACAATGGGCTCTGAAATTACCATAAACGTTTATTGATCTTTCACAGTTTTGAGTCTCGGGTAAAAACATAACATCATAAGCCCCACAAGTCTTCATTTCACATCTGTTGTACCACCTTGTACCGGTGCTGCTTCTATTGTGTCAGCACCCAGTAATTGGATTTTCTGACTGAGCAGCGGGCAAACAAAGATGTCTATTTTTTTTGTATTTAGCTCTTCATCAATAAGCTAATCTATTAAAACAACTAATCAATAAATCACTACACAAATTAAGGTTAGTCATGGATTAAGTGTTTTAATGTACCGTATATTCAACCTTCAATCGTATCAAATGAGATTTGACATGTTTGTTGCACTCAGCTGGTTCCATTCTGGTCTGTTACTGTGGATTCGTCAGTCCACTTTCTCTTTTATATTGTAAATTGGTGGAATCTTAAATGCTTGTTTGTGTATCACATTTTCTACATTTCTCTCTGTTAAAAAAAAAAAGAAAAAAAAAATCAATTGCAGTCACTGAGAAACTGTTTAAATATCATTTAGGTGCACTGAGGAGGATCTGTGTGGACCACTATCAGAGAAACCACAAAATCCCAACACAGATTTCAAATTAGTCATTCAGTTTCCATGTAATTGCTTCCACCGAACATAAACAGAGGCAACAGATTGAATGTACAAAAAACAATTTGCCTCAAATCAATTTCAATGATGCAAGTGTCCCTGTAGCCCGACGCATATTCAGCACGGCTACCACTTATAATGAGCTATTCGCGCACTGTTGGGTCATTTTCTGTGGGTTGAATATTCCATCTGACTGTTATTTGTATGGTTATGATGCACAGAGTACTCATATTTTTGTTTAGTTAAAACTCCTTGCTGCATGTATGAAGGTGTGCTTTCAGCCAGAGTTATAATCATAACTGTAGACTTTATAAAAAACTGTTTTCTGAGCCTTTTTATACAGAATAGAAAATAAACACATACATCCATGAGCAATGTTTCCTCATTGTGCTGGAAATGTGGACAGCATTAAGTTTCTCACAAAGCAAGACTGTTGCAGATTAGTAGCATATAAACAAGACTTGCTATCAGCGGGAATTCAAAAGAACTTAAAGAACTTAAAAGAACAAATGTGCATACTGTAGGTGGTCTTTAATCAGAGAAAGGGAAGCAGACGCCGGGAAAAGGATGTGGGTGATTCTATATTTTAGTTCAACTTTCGGAGAACCATCCTCTCCTGAGGTTTTTAGGGGATAAAAAGAAAATGCAAATACCCCCATTTCAATGCTGCCACAGAATAACTGAGCATGCAGACAGATTTTGAATGTGTATGCCGATGTATTCTCTATGGAGCTGATACTGCCTAAAAGCACTGAAGAGAACGCAGTACCGCCTGTGGCTCAGCATACAAGATGCTGTAAATGAAACGAGCTCTTGGCAATTCAATATAATTATGCATCAATTTTAAGTGAAATTGTATCAAGTTGATATAATCATATGTTATTGATCATCAAAGTTGTGACAATTCATCTTGGGGGGGGGGGGGCACCCCTATGCCAAATTTGTGGCAATCCAAATCTCACTCATAATGACAAATCTCAATCTAACGGTGGCATCAAAGCAAAAGTCCAGTGATCACCACCATCATTAGGATTCATCCTCTGGAGATCATCAACATTGGTACTAAATTTCATGGCAATTCATCCATTAGATTTCAAGATATTTCACTAAAAATCAAAATTGTCAACCTCATGGTGACGCCAACATCAGCAGGATTCATCCTCCGGTGACCATGAATTTTTTGTACTAAGTGAGCCGCAACCAAATAGTTGTTGAGAGATTTCAATCTCAACCAAAGCAGCACATCGACCGACTAAAAGACTGACGTTGCCATCGCCTATCCCCATGCCATTAGCATGCCAAGAAATATTATTTTCATTGTGATATTGATTTCAGATGGTGAAAGTGGAGCTATGGTTACTCGGGATTTTCAAAACCAGAAGAACAACTCATTTAACTCTCACACAGCTCTAGAGACTTGTCGACACACATTGGAAATTAAGACTGAAACAGAGCTAGTGTGGCCTGGCACATTATTAGAGAAGGGTTTTGATTTTCTAGGTTGTAGGCAGCAAGTTCAGCTTTGTTCTTGTCGATATCTGTGTTTCTGTCTTTATAATTATCTTCCCACCTTTTCCTCAACAGACCCACATTGCCTAAAGACAAACGATAGATCCGTACCTGCCTGGTCATCACACACGATGTTGGTCCTCCTTTTACTCACCCTCACATCTGGATAGACATTTACCCAGGAACAAACTTTTACAACTTAGAGCTTTAAAAGAAGGCACTGCTGCACACACACAAGTAGTAATCCTTTTAAATCAACGATCAATAACAAGAACCAAGATCCGAAACAAAGATCTGCTTAGAACTCTCCTCAAACAAGCTTCTTCCTCATATCCCTGCATGCCAACATCCATTTCCTGATAATGAACTGTTCACACTCTTCATGCAGACACAGCACAATTCACCAGACATCAATAGTTACATCAGTACTTTCCTGCTTTTCTTCCTACCACAATACTTATCATAGATGAAGCTGTGAATTACCTCACAGCATGAATCACATTTTCGCTCACATTACGTGCAGCGAAGCTCGGCAGCCGTGAGGCCCTGACACTGTTTAAAAGTCAATGAACAACACAGACTACGTCTCCACTGTGGATGTAATCAATGTTTGCATGTTCAGTCAAGATATACATTATATACTGTAGAATGTGTGTGTGTGTGCAATGTATAACCAGTCCACCAATGGTGAATTGAAATATTTAGGTTGAACACACCATGCGTGGGCTCAGCTGTGCTGCGAGAGCGTTTTGCTCAGATGTTAAGAAAAATCAATTTCCAAATAAAATCACATGTCTACTTAATTAAACTGCAATTCAGTGAGCTCATAACCGAGCATTTTCCTTCCTGGCTAATGCAAGCTCCCTGCCTTCTACAGTCTTCTTGTGTGGTCACAGAGGGCTTTGTGTGGCAATTCCAAGTGATCAATAATTCAGTGTGCTTTGGGATTTGGTTGTTTTCACTTAAGGATGTCATTTTTTCTAACAGGCTGACGGCTGAAGAGGGTTTTCTGTAGCTTCTATACACCAGTGGATTCTCAAGGCGGGGCCCAAGAAATTTTGGATAATAGAAAAAACAAAGTAAAAAAGTAGTAAATATAATTGGATACATTTAGGTAAAAAGGGCAAGTTTAACAAATGTTCGAATGAAATCGTATCTTCAGAGCAATGTGTGTAAAAAATACAGTGGAAAATCTTACAAACAAGCTGTCAGAGGTCTTAAAATGTTAATGTCACAGTTCTTACGAGCACGACTGAGGAGGCAGATGTACAAGTGAAGAATCAAGGGTGCAAAAATCCAAGCAGCAAACAAAGTGAAAAGAGATTGGCTGAGACAATATGCAAAAAACACAGGCAAGGTCCAAACAATGAATGATCAGGATCAGGATCAAAACAGGCAGGAAAAGAAGAGAACAGAGCGCTGGCGAGCTAAGGCTCATGGCACAAAGACAATCTGGCAGAGAGCAAGTGGAAACAGATGGACTTATATACTAGGGAACTAATGAGGGAATAAGGAACAGGTGAGCAGGTGAGTCGGGAGGAGGAGCCAGTAAGGTGAGTCTATAGGCGGGAAAGGCGGGCAGGTGGGAGGGGCAAGGTCTGAAATGACAGCAGAAAAAGAACATGTACTGTCTGCATAAACAACTGGACCGGGTGAATGAAAGGATGAACGAGCAGACTGACACAGTAAAGATGACTCAACAATAACTCTGTCATCCTGGCTGTGACCCCGCCCTCCTCATGACATCAGCACCTGTGCGTCTTTACAATGGAGAGAAAGCCACATTAAAAAAGAGAAAGTTCCAGTTGGAGTCTGATAGATTCACCACAGGCGGGAAAAAACGGGCGATTTATGTCTCGCACTTTAATTTCTTTTAGTGAGTCAGCTCATTCTCACAAATTCAAGTAACTGTGCAGGTATAAAATCTCCCTCTTAAAAGGTCCAATGACGCTTAGCAGACCAAGATTTATACATCATGGAAAAGCCTTTTAATCAAACCCCACAGCTTTTATGGCTTATTATCTCTATGTTTCCTTTACACCCATCTAATCAAACAATAATCAAAGGTTGATTAATTTTATTGCTGCTGTTCTGGTGGCCCCGTGACCCTGAGCATGATAAATGGGAGGAGGAAGTGTACAGGGGAAAATGAATTACATCACAAAACAAAACGGAAGTTGCTAAAAGTCACCTGGGCAGCAGTTACTGAGGATTTTGTTATTTTCCAGCGGGTTTGTGAGATTTAAATCAGCAATCTACCAGTTATCAGCCTTTCTCTTTTCCTATCTAAAGCCTAGAGATGTGCTTGTATACCACGCCTAACGTCAGCATATAGTGCCACAGCTGCTAATATGAAACCCAGCTCATTTATTAACCCAGAGCCACTGCTCTAGTTTCTGTCCCTTCCTGTGTTTTCTTCTTCCCGGCTCGCTTAAGATTCATCATCACGAACTCAAATCCTTGATAATGTTTGCTTACACAAACCTGATTGCTTTACACTTCATCAGGAGATAACACTGTAGATTACTTAAGATAATTACCTGTTCTGTTTCGAGTTCCATTTTGTCGTACAACTGCAGAATATATCCTGTGGGAACGTCTGACTCAAGTTCCCTCTCTGCATTAGAATCATTACTGGCTATTTGATGAGGGAAAAATTGATGCCCTGGCCGGTATCAGCGCCAAACTCAAGGGTGTGTGTTTATGTGTCTGCTGTTAACACTAGAGTGGCTAAGTCGCCGACCAGTGGCTGCTAATTTTGTAATATCAGGTTTCAGGATATCCCGCCATGATATTCCCAAGTGTTACAGCCTCAAAACTTGACTCCATTTCAAGAGGAACACAACATAAGACAAGAAAAAAAAAGGAAAAACAAAGACGCACTCAAAAACTGGACCTCTGCATCCTGAGGCAAAAACCAAGGCATAATACATAAAGTTAAGAAAACCAAAACCATGTGCTGTACCGACACAAGCTGTTCCCTCTCTGCCCCAGTACTGTCATTCCCTGGGAGCCTCTGAAGGCAACACCCAAAGGTGCCAAGAAAGGGAACCGATTAGACCAACGGGCAGCAGAGAAAAGAGGAGGACGAGGAGGAAGACAGGGGCAGTGTGTTAAGACATGAACACAATTAATGTTTATTATCAGAGACTGAATCATGCACAGAAATTGCCGTCATTACAAGTGACGTAGCGGCAAAATCATTTTTAGATGATTAGAAAAAAAAAAAGGAGTGGATGCTGACCATGTGCACACCAAGGAAAATAAACCTGTGTCTTGCCTCAGCCTGCCGCTCTGAGGAAGCAGTCTGTCTTGAGATGCATTTTCCTCGCTACGGGGCAAGAAGCGATGATAAAAAATTTAAAACAGCGAGTGAAAGACAGACAAAGAAATATGGAAAAGCAAATACAGAGAGTGGAGGGGGAGGAGGGTGTGTGTGTGTGTGTGTGTGTGTGTGTGTGTGTGTGTGTGTGTGTGTGTGTGTGTGTGTGTTTTGATGGGGGAGGGTGTGTGTGTGTGTGTGTGTGTGTGTGTGTGTGTGTGTGTGTGTGTTTTGATGGGGGAGGGTGTGTGTGTGTGTGTGTGTGTGTGTGTGTGTGTGTGTGTGTGTGTTTTGATGGGGGAGGGTGTGTGTGTGTGTGTGTGTGTGTGTGTGTGTGTGTGTGTGTGTGTTTTGATGGGGGAGGGTGTGTGTGTGTGTGTGTGTGTGTGTGTGTGTGTGTGTGTGTGTGTTTTGATGGGGGAGGGTGTGTGTGTGTGTGTGTGTGTGTGTGTGTGTGTGTGTGTGTGTGTGTGTGTGTGTGTGTGTAGAGAGGGAAAGAGACTAAAGGAGGGAGATGTAATGAAAGATGTCTGGAGGAAAAGAGACATAGTATGAGATGGTAGAAGACTAACAAAGATGTGCTCTCACCTTCTCTGATGATATAAAACCAAAGGAATATTCCACTGTTTGTGTGAGGGCAGAGCAAAACATCCACACACACACACACACACACACACACACACACACACACACCCACACCCAGACACACACTAACTGCTGCAAACAATTGAAGATTAATGGTCTGCGTTTACTATCATTACAGTGATGTTGAACACTTTTAGCCTGGATCCGCCTTGCGGCCGATCCTTGAGCCAAGACGTCTTGTCATATTATTACACATGGGGCGGAGGGAACGATCCAGACTGGCACTGTAATACACACAGGACTAATTCCAACTGCCTGTCACTTTGTCCGTCCATCCTTCGACATTATCTGTCAGTGTGTCTAACCAGGACGTGACGAGGGACATGAACGTGTGGGAAAGCAATGATGAGCTATGGGAAATGAACAGGCAAGACAAAAGAAGAAAAAATCATTAAAAGCTGAAGAGTCACATAATCACCTCCTTTATCTACCGTGCTCCATTCATCCACAGGAGAAGAAGCATCCACAGGCAAATATTTATCTACATCTGAGTCCTCCTTCTAGCCGTGGGTGGTATAATCTGTATAAACATATCTGCCATGATGTGCATTAGGACAAAGGCTGCTCCCTTCCTTAGCTAGCCTCAGTTCCTGCAGCATTCAGATAGATCTTCTCACATCCTGCTTCCTTCTGAAAATCTGAAACATGTTTTCTATCTATATTCTGAGGTAAATAGGAGATGTACTTCTGCACGGGGCAGTAGGCTTACAGTCTGAACACCCAGTCCTTTCAACCAAGATAAAATCAGTGTTTATTTTCCAGCGTATCTTGCTGCCAACCTGTCAACGGTTCATGGTAACTATCAGTTTTTTTTCTAGCCAACTTGCTTTCAATCTAAAAAAAAACAAACAATAATCAATACAGTCCACGCAAAAACTCGCAGGTCTGCTGACAGTGTGTAAGGTGACGTTTGTAGAAGGCTAACAAACAGACAGAGAAGGTTCCCTCAGCGTTAGCATCTTTCTTCTCATTGTTTTCATTTCACCTTCTCAGCAGGATGAGGCAGCTGTTATCAGCGGAAAAAAAAAAAAAAAAAAGAAAGCTCTGATAAACCCTCCATATACACCAAACTGCTGACGGACAACGTTAGCGACTACAGCTGGTTCAACACAGTGGAACATTTAAAAGACAGATATTTCCACCAGGAGCCGCGAGGAGAGTGAATATTGGACTTACATCAGTTGGATCTCCAGAAATACCACCCCAAACAAACGCTAATGTTCCTCTGTCTCCCGCTGGATGCTAGCCCGCTACTTGCTAACACATTTGCCATCACTTTATAAGCTGATAATAGGCTGTATGTTGCCTTTATAGCATCATCAGTGTTTTACTTAACAGTTCTAAAGGGATGGGCTTGAATAGGTTGTACAGATTGTAAAGCGCTCTGAGACATACATGTACATATTTATATGCTTTATACATTAATCTCACATGATTTAAATTGTCTGTAAACATGCTTTTATCACACTATGTTATACAGTGCTACACTACTATGCTATGCATGTAACCTTGTTTGGATCCATCCATATTTGATCACTGGGCCTATAGGTTGTGGGGGGTTGTGCCTGCTCTATACAATCTACTACATCTACAAACAAGGACTATTTTATCTGCATGCTTGTGAAGAGGTACATGTATCATCTATTTTTCCACATCAAATTATTCATAATGCCTACATATAATAACTGTAAAAAAAAAAAAAAAGAAAGAAAAGAAATTGAGGCCATGTTGGAGACAACTGGTAGCTTTATCCTTGAAGTAATACTCTGCAGGTTTTCCAGAAGTAGCCCATGTTTTCCTGTAAACACTGTTCCTTTCGATCATGGAGGTAAAATTACTGCAGGCTCTGTTTATCACGGGTAAACACAGATTGAAGTTTTGCTTCTTTTTTTTTTACCCTGCTAGAACAGCGCCCTCCTGTTTATGTGCTGAAAAGGAGTCGAGCATTTCTGCCACCAGATCGCATCAAATGCAGCGTACTGGCTAATAAAGGCTGGCACTGACCCGTGGCTCCTGTGTTTACAATATTTTTATGAGATTTAAGATTTAAATGACAATAACTTATTTGTTTTACTGAGCTATAAGTGTTGCCTTTAACAGAGCTGACAACATGTGTCAGTCTGATAGGGTTAGCGGTTTCCTGCTCTACACATCCCTGCTACAGATGTACAATATATTCATGTTATGTTGCTTGCGAGATTAGCAGTTCAGTAAGTGAGAGCAGCTGTTGTCCACATGACGCTGAAGAAACAACATGTGGACCCCATGCAAGCCAATCTGGTGTACAGGAATCTTGTTCGTGTTATTTCATTATGTGTAACACACACATCCGAACTGAACCTGATAGGCTAACAGTTAGCATGCAGTGTCACGTAGCAATACACCCACTTATTAACCTGAGGACTTACAATTGACAGCGGGGGTCGCACATATGAGCCCATCAGCGCAACTACAATTGACCTTTGATAGATGGTGAGTTTGCAGAGAACCCACCAATCAGAATATTGATTTCTAATTGATGAGCTCTTCCTCGGGGTGATACGGGTGGCTACCTATTAGCTTATTAACTATTGAATTATATGATGGAGGTCACAGTATCAGCCATCGGTATAACTGCCTTGTCTACAGAATTCACTATGCTGCAGTATTCGCTATGCTACATTAAAAGGGCTCATCACATTTTAAGATTAGATTGTTTTAGAAATTAGAATAATTTATTTGGTAGAAACTGATTTGAAAATTAAAAAAAAAAGCCATTTACTTCATGGGGCTCCTTGATCTGCAGCTCTTTTGCATTTTGTCCTGATTTTTCACTTTATATCACATTAGCAGAAGAGCTTCATGACCTGTCCTTGCTTTGACATGACTCAGTTTACTGTAAACTATAGTGAACAGGGTTCCCTTTGTAGAAAGAGGCACAATTGTTTGGTGTGTGAGAACATAGGATCTGAGTGAGAAATCGTTTACATCTTACTTACTTAAAATAATTTGATCTAAGGCTTTTTTCTGTGAAATGAGGTCATACTGAAACACCCTTTTGAGGGATACTTGTAAAGTTTAAGCTTAAAATTAGGGATATTACACTCTTATAATGCAAAAAGCCCCATTTTGCATCAATATACATAAATAACTAGTGAGTGATGGATTCAGACAGGTCAGGCTTTTATATCAAAAGATAAAACAAACAAAATTTAAACCTAAACTAATTTTAACAAAACTCCACAGCAACAAAAAGAAAAAAAAAGTCACATTATACTTGAATAGGCCTGGCAACAATCCTCCAATGAAAATACTGTATGTGAACAAAACCACTCACATCATGCACATGCACAGATTTCACTGTGGAAGGGTAAACCTGCTTCTTCCTCTCAGCCATTTACCACTGATTTATTTACAACATAGTGACCCAGCAGTTGTTGCACTGCGAGAAAGTGTGTGTGTGTGTGTGTGTGTGTGTGTGTGTGTGTGTGTGTGTGTGTGTGTGTGTGTGTTTGTGCGTGTGGTGTGTGTGTTTGTGCGTGTGTGTGTTTGTGTGGTATATTATCTCCTCTCAACCATTTTAAGAACAGGCCTAATCATTGCTTGCTTGATGCCTGAATCTGGCATCAGATATGAGAAAAAAAAAAAAAGGTCAGTTTTTTGTTGTTGTTTGTTTTGTTTTTTGGAGACTCAGCCACCTACTGCTCATCTGAACCTGCTTTTTTATTGTGAACCCTCAACGACACAAAAATCTTCCATTTCATCAATGACCAACTCCATCTCTGCTGGGAGGCAGATACAGCAGCGGGGACCTCTGGCCGCCTTTCAGTTTTTCGTTGTCATAAATAAATGTTTCATAGCAGCCACAGTGGATGAGCTACAGTTCCTCCCTGTCATGCCCATAAAGCCCCGACTGAAGTCAGCTGGAAAAGAATTGCCCGGAGAGCCTTGGCGGTACCTGCCCGATGTGCCTCGCACTCATCACAAGACGAAGCGCTTGTAGTGTCACATCAGGGGAATATAAAAGCGTCTGCCTGCTGCCGGCTCTAATGTCTTATGTGCCAGGTTTACAGGAGCAGTTAGGTGATGTGTGAAGCTCATTTCCCTTTCTCAAGATTTTCCAAACAGCAAGCAGAGGCTGAACTAATATTTAGTCTTCGGATTTCTCCTTTAAGAATACAAATCCCACTGATCCAGTTCTGTCTATAATTCAGAGGAAACGCAACATTAAAAACATTCAAACTCAAACACAGAGTCCGGACTCTGATTCACCCCAACCTGCTCTGCGCTGATGTGCAAACGCACTCCCTCGCCCCCCTCCCAACAGCACTGCACTGTCTGGCGCAAAAGGATGGAGAGGGGGGGGGGGGCTGCAGGATTGCGCAAACGACACTCTCAATGCGCTTTTAACCGACCGGCTCATTCAGCCTCTGCAAGGATTACCATCTCTAAAGGGGAAATTCAGCCCGGACTGCGCATGTTTGTCACCCAACTTCCACATCGAAAGCCTATAAAAGGTGCGAGCGCGGTTATCTGAACGTGCTCTGCATCCGTAATGATGATTCCTCTAGAAATAAGCGAGGAGGCAGGCGGGCAGACTTAAACATGCGAGGGGAAGAGGGCAGGGAAGGAGGGTGGGAGTGAAGAGCAAAAAAAAAAAAAAAAAAAAAAAAAAAAAAAACAGCCCCTGGAGCGAAAGGAAGCAGCCTCCGGAGTCTGGCTGCTCATTTTAATGAAAAACAAATGACAAACACACCTTCCACCGCACCCACGGTCCTCTCTCTCTCTCTGACTCTCCAAATCACAGAGGAGGAAAGGCGCAGTGTGGAGAGCGTGGTGGGGACGGAGGATGTGAGGAAACATCGTCTCCACATCGCATCCAAACCCTTCCGACGCATGGTGCTTTCAAGTCTCCAAATGGGGCTGCGTGAGGCGACACTGCCCCCATCCCATTCACTTCTCCTGCCTCCCTTTAACAAAACTTGCCTTGAGCAAGACAATGCCCGCGAAACAGAGGCAAAGACCCCCAGCATTCACCATCGTTAACATCATTAACCGCACAAAGAAAACTGCAGAATGTCCTACCTTTCTATCCAGAGAGTGTCCACAATCCGGAGGAGAGCGGTTCGTAGTAAAAAAGCAGCACTGTAGCTCTTCTAGTAATAGTAGCAGTACGAGGAGTAAGAGGAGGAGGAGGAGTAGCCTAGGAGAGGTAAGCCAGTAGTGGGGAATGGTAATGGAGACGCAGGGAGCTCTTATACGCCAGCCAAGACGGCGTATCCACCGGCCGAGACGCACAAAAGGAGGGGAGAGGAGTCCGGATTCCCATGCACTGACAGTTTTTTTTTTCTATTTGTTGCTGTTTGTCTGCTGTTGCCTACTCCTCGTTTCCATGCGGCGCGACCCGAGCGACCTGTATGATCGGATGACCGGAGCGGCGCTTCATCAGCAAACCCGCATTTGTTGGGACGAGGCGCGCAGCACAGCGGACTTCTTCCTCATTCTTCCCTTCCAGTTCCCCCTCTCGCTCCGTGCAAGCGCAAGAGCAGGAGAGAGAGAGAGAGAGAGAGAGAGAGAGAGAGAGAGAGAGAGAGAGAGAGAGAGAGAGAGTGGAGGAGAGCGAGAGTGTATGAGAGTGAGGGAGAGAGTGTTTGTGAGTGAGTGTGTGTGTGTGTGTCTGAGCAGGTCTCTCCTTCGTCTGTTCCCTCACACGACTGAGTATCAGCTCTCTCTCTCTCTTCCTCTTTGTGTGTGTGTGTGTGTGTGTGTGTGTGTGTGTGTGTGTGTGCCTCTCTCACTCTGTCACCATGTGTCATTACTGCCTGCCTGTCTCTCTCTTTCTCTCTCTCACACACACACACACACACACACACACACACACACACTTTCTCCTGGTCTACCCTCTCTCTTTGTTAGTCACTACCATACTCACTTTACCCCTCTTTAGAATAATATCAATATCCATCCATTGGAAATAAATAGTCCCTCCCTCTCTTTCTGTCTTCGCAATAAGAGGTATACAAGTTGAATGATGGTTTAAAGCCAGAGTGTTATTTCTTGCACTTTCAGCCTGTTCATTGTCCATGAAAAATGCTTTTTACCAATTGGCTGGCAGGTGTCCATTAAAACCTTCAACTAGGACAAAAGCACCATTCTGAATCATGACGTTAGACCTTGTAAGAAGCAGGTATCTATAATAAAACTTAAACAACTAAACTAAACGGGAAAATGCCGAGCTCCATCTCCAATATTTGGAAACACTGAAGATATAACAACAAAAAACTTTGAACAAAGAGCGAGCAGCGCCATGTTGAAAATAAACTCTGAAGAGTCCATTGACTCATTGACCTCTTCTCCTGGCTCTGCTTTAATAAACCTCAGCAAGAGGAAGTGGTTACTCAAAATGTTGAAACGTGGAAGAATCAGTTTGACATCCCATATGAAACTATAAGACTGAACACACTACAACAGAGTTCAACTACACACATCCTCCTCCTTTTGGTAACAGACATGGAATACGAGCAGTAATGCACTCACAGCTGTGTGAATATACAACATAATGTAACTGTGAGAACAAATCATCCGTTACCTCATCTTCATACATACAACACACACACAGAGAGAGAGAGAGAGAGAGAGAGAGAGAGAGAGAAAGAGAGAGAGGGGAAAACAGAAAAAGTGGGATGTACTTTTGGGGTAATCTGATAAAAGTCGTAACAAAAGAAAGCAAAAAGCACTGATTGTTTGAGTACTGCCATAAGACGGAGACTGACACAATAAACTAACACCACTAGTTGATGAGGAGTAAAACAATGCACAACAAAGTGGCACCTGCTCATAAAAACAAACAAACCCCATAAAGTTACCAGACGTAAAATAAAAAAGTACCACAGGGACAATATGCATCTTTTTTTCCAACCTACAACCCCTGATCTGTAGTATATGAAAATGTTTTATATCAAAACGCTTACTTGCCAAAAAGGCGCGTTATCGACCACAATCGCACACACCCCTCCACTCCACTACAGATCTGAGCAGGAGACACCGACAGTGAATGACTAAGAGCAGCATCCACTCTCAGACAAAAACATGAATTAAAAATCTTTCTGAATGCACCATTTAAAAATGAAAGCACATGTACTTTAATGGTCATCTCCATATTATAGCGAAATTTGCTGTTCTACAAAACTAGAGCTGTGAAACTGTGTTTTGTTGCTAAATGTTGTGCAATTTAGGCCAGTAGGGGGCAGGATACATTATTTACAGAGCTGCTGATATTGTGAGAAATAAAATTATTAACATCTATAATCAAGTTTATGATGACTGTTCAGTCACAATCATATTAAATTCATGAATCATCGAGTGTGCGTCAGGTGCATTCTTTCAACTTATTTCTCTTATTTTGTAATTAATATTCATTTTTTGCACTAGTAAAACAAGGACCTATACATATTTATTTCATCAAGTAAGGATGCAGGAATCTGTAGAATTTATAATCTCTGACAATGTGAGTCAGCACAAAGGTCATTCTGTCAGAGTTCAGGTTACTCGTAATGGAAACAAGGACCTACTGTAAAACACTGAAACTCACCTGGTGAAGTAAAGAGCACCTTGCTAAGTGCCACTACTCAAAGAGCTGGATAATTTCCAGCCAGACCAGGAAAATAAATCCAGAAATCAGACGGTAAGCCAAACTTTGCAAAAGGACATCTGAGTAGTAAACAATACAGGCCTGAAACAGGCAGGCAGGAAAGGTTCAGAGGAAAGCAACTTCAGCAATCTTGCAAAACCTGTCTGAAAACTGGCCTCTGTATTATATTCACTGGGGTTACTTGTGAATGAGGAGCACCTGGGTAAGCAGGTAACTGGGTCAGGGCGATCTCTACAGGAGGGGGAACTAGAAGGCAGGTGAAGCAGGAGAGGGTATTTCAGAATAGACACATTGGGAATAGAAGGAGAAACAGGGGAGAGGGAGACGAGCCGCCGGGCGGGAAACTGAGGACAGTTCAGGACAGGATTTTCCCAGGAGAAACGATGTGCAAGGCTGATCATCATGCTTGTAACTGGGGTGTCAGCCTGTGGCACATCTAACAGATGGACAGCACATTTCCATTGCTCATGGTTGTAACAGGGAGCACAGGTACAGAGACTGTAGCCAAGTGGATTTCCTGAGCACAGATGAAATGGGAACACTGTACAGGAGGAGGTTCTGGACTCTGGAGAAGCAGTTATTCAAGTAGGCCAACAGGATTGCAGAGGAGGATCACTGGACCAGAAACAGTCAGAAGAGAATGAGACAGGCTGACCTGGGTCTGACAGGTTAGATGTTGGAGAGCAGGGTCTTGAGGAAAGTCCACAGGGAGCAGGCTGACAGTGAAAGGACACTGACTGGGGCAAAGATTTAAGAGAGATCATCTGGGACACAGCCCTGACTTGGGCGGCAAACGAATAGGGACAAATTGGAGGGGAAGCGGGAAAGGCAAGATCGACAGATGCAGGGAGCTGAAACAGAGGCGAGCTTTGATGGGCTAAATGGCACCGACAATGACACCCGAGGAAACTCTAAACACAGGATAGATTAAAGCTTGATGGACAGAAATAGACCGAGGCAGTGAAACAGAAAAGACAAGCTCTCAAAAAGACACAGGCTAAGAGGCGGCTATAAGCTCCTGCTGAGACAGAGAGGCAGGTGCAGCCAGAGAGACAAAAACAGATGCAACTTCAGGCAGAGAAGCAGATAAGAGGGGAGACAGGGAGAAGGTTACCAGATTGAGGAAATGACAAACTAGGTTTCAGTAGTGCAGCAGGGGGTATGCATGAAAAAAGAAACAGCTGGAGGACTGGGCAGCAGAGAGACAGATAAGGTGGCTGACTGAGGAAGTGAATGGCTGGTTACTGAGGTTAGAGAGGCTGAGAAGCTGAACAAACTACTGCTGGAGTTTCTGGGGCAGCAGAGGGGACTGTCACGTGGAGAGACCCAGAAACCACTCTTTGATCTATAGGGGCCATTAGTTGATATACCAGAAAGATGACAAGTCAACATCCCACAAATTCCGGCTCTCCAGCTGATTTGGTAAAGGCTTGACAGGCTGATGCCGCGAGATGGAGGAAACACTGGGAATCTGACATGAGGGTTTTAAGGACCAGGGAAAAGGATGGCAGTGGCTGCGAGGATGTAGGCCTAAAGCTGTCTGCTAGTGATGCAACAAACAGCTTGATTTCTCAAGATAAGTCACGAGTCTTTTACTTAGCATTCAGTTTTTTCAATGCTCATGAGTCACTTCAGTTTAATTCTTTCAGATCTTCATAAGAAAAGCACATTTCAAAAAGGTGTTTACCAAGTCTCTCCTGATCCAATTAATCAATAATCAAATGGATGAACAGATGAATAGGTGAATTTTTGTAGTATCAGGAAGGGGTAGCATGTAGAATGTTAGTGGGCCTACTTTTTAATCTTGGTGTATACCAAGTTTATTTAGATACAATTTCAGATGTAATGAGTTTAGAAAATGTTAATCCATGTGTTTTCTTTCCTCTTCCTGGTTGGCTTCTATGTTTGTATTAGACAGGTGAGAAATTCATCCCAGCATGCAATGTAAAATTTTCACTGGGTGCGACGTGACCAAATAGCGCATCAGTGACACAATAGTGCATTTGCTCTGCTGTGCTTAAAATTTATGTGTAAAAATGTGCTGCTATAATCTAAAATAGTGGGAAAACTGAGAGAGTGCAGAGTGGAAATTTATATATTGGTTTGAAACTGTCCTCCCAGGAAAAGCATTATTATTCCCACAGGGATTTGTAACAGATTTGGAGGACACAGAGGAATTATGTGTTGTATGTGTCATTCTAGAGTATAGAGACAAGCAAGTGATTTGCAAGAACTTGTTAAGTCTTATTATAGTTATGACATTATGCAGGATCTTTGCTGAATGAAACATCTGTAAAATCTCACATACATGGTTTATTTTTCCACATTTTACCACTCCACCCAATCCAATAATAATGCAAATCATTTTTATTATAACTTTGAGTATACTAAAAAATTCATATAATTTTGTCACAAGTGCAACTTTTACCGTAGTTAATATTATGCTTTCACTGAATAATATTATTATTTAATAGACTTGGCTTTGTTTCTGCCAGAGAGAGAGAGAGAGAAAGGAGATGAGAGAAAGGAGATAAGAGAGAGCCCTCTGCAGATGTGAAGTCGACACAGGGAGGTAAAAGCTTCAGCCCGTTCATTCATAATTCAGCAGAGCTGCACCCCGGGGTGCCGCCTTAGAGCACAGCCATTCTCACACCTGTCAATCACACAATCCTGCTAATATTGTAGGAGCCCAGCAGAAGCTCTGCAGGTGACATAATAACTGTGTATAGAATAAATGTGTATAGACTGACAATGCAACAGGGATACAGGAGGTCAAAGAGCAAGAGAACAAAGAAACGCTCATTTATCTAATCAGTTTTTTTGTGTCATGTTCCAAATATCTACAGTTCTTTCCTACATTATTTAAAGCCACTATTTGTATATATTATATTATATATACAACACCAATAGTTGATATCACAGGTTGGAATAAGACAAATCGTTTTCGGTGTTTTCAGTGTTTCAGGGTGAATTTGCCTATTACTGGGTAATATGGTGACTCTCCTTTGTGAATACAGGCTGTGAGGCGTGCAGCATCTCTGCAGGGATGCACTTTATTAGACTGTCACCATCATTATCATAATAGCAGACTGCTGTTTTGAAATAGGATAATTTACATTCTAGTATAATTTGGATGTGGCAGGGTAAAATATGGGGAAGACCTTCAGCTAAAGATGACAATTTATCATGCAGCACGCACGCACACACACAAACACACAGGGATAAGAATAGGAAAGTCACACACATGATCTAGAGAAAGCCCTCTTTATTTAAAAAGTCTTTCTCTCACACTAACATACACACAGCCACTCACACCTGTGCTCCATACAAGCACACACACAATTTTAATATCACAATGCTGACTAACCCTAATGCATAAAAAGCCAGAGGGGAAAACATTTGCAGTGTTAAGACATTGTCCCCCAGGAGCATCTTACAGCTCAGATTAAACTTCAGCCCAGTGATTCCTCTGGACACCCACAGCTGCGGTACAAAGCCACTAATGGACTTGTTACTCAAACTACAGTCTTAAAGTAGACAAATATTACATAACATGTTACATAAAGTGTTTATAAGTGGACAGTTAAACTTAAATTACCATCACAGCAAAAAGTCCTGGCCATTGTTTATAACACTTTTCTCATCACCTCCCTGGAAATGCATCACCTCCACTGGTGCTATAGCTCCACAGTGAACGCAGACAGGTGAGGTGACAGGGAAGGTGGGAAATGAAGAAAAGAAAAATTTGCGAAGTAATTCGACCTCTAGCCATTTTAACGCCTGAGCGACCTGACCAGTGGCTGTGGAAAGTCAGCATGACTTTGTAAAGTTACAAAAATTGAGGGCAGTGCCCCCTCTCCACTTTGACTAAACATATAAAAGGAGTTTCACCACCTGACCTGTCAAATCAGAACTTTCCCATATATTGGTCATTCACTCTCCCTTTATGGTATAAATGTTTATTTCAGAGTTTCCACATTCTAAAGGAAAGAAAAGGAAGAGCCTCTGTAATAAAACACCAGCTTGAAAGTCAGTGCTGTTACAGGCCTTCAAAAACCTGTCGTTAAGACCCCGGTCTGGACCATGTACTGCTCTCACTGGTTTTCTGCCCCACTGTTTTGACTGTGTTTGCAAGTCTGCTTGGCATGCACCTACATTGAGTCTGTCAATTGGAAATTCACACCTTAATGATAACATTTGCATAATATTGACATGTGAATATTATTCTTGTTGTGTTTAAAAAAAGAAAAGTGAATTACTGATTATAAGAGAATATAAACATTTTTCTGTTTCATTTAATGGTGCCAGTATCTGTCAACACTGTGGTAACCAGTAAGGGTCAGTGGAGCTGGGAATGAGCAGCCATTGATAGATACATATATCTACTCCATATTTCATGTGATCTCCATGTATGATTTACTACACGCACACACACACACACACACACCCACAGGCACACACACACACACACACACGGGAGGGCACTGATTCTTTACACACTGCTGAATTTGTCTTTATGTCGTCTCTTATTTCCATGGAGACGATCATATATTTACACGTGCACGTGCACACAAAAACACAAATATGCACAGGTTGGCTGGAGCAGACTGGAGGTGAGTAATCATGCCAAAGGGGACATCTACAAATGCAACGCTGAGTCACTCAGCATATATCTCTGTCACACACTGTCTCCCTCCCTCCCTCTGTCTCTCTCCCTCTCTCTCTCTCCCTCTCCCTCTCTCTACACCACCCTCTGTATCTCTCTCCCTCTCTCAGTCCAGACAGTGTCAGGGGAGTTGGTTCTCTATCACAGAGTGCGTATCGTGTTTGACATGTTCATCCAACTCTGACCCTCTCTACACCTTCCACCACCTTCTCTTTGATGAATTTGTCACTTCAAGTGTTTGTGGCTTCAACGCACATTTAATAATAAAACGGTGATACACTGTTTTTGAAGTGAGCCACTGCCCTTCAAAATGTCCTTAACAGAGGCAGTGTGCATGTGAAAATGGAGTCAATGACAGCAGGATACCAGTGTTTTACCCAGTTAATGATGATATCTGTGGGGCGTGACAGAGGAATTTTGTTTGTGCCTCAGGTATTTTGACCGGTATATTATCAATTTAATCACATAGTTTTGATTGATCAAGTGCAAAACTGGAAGAAAGCCGCTCTCTGAAAGATTTTGCTCACAGTTACCTTTAGGTGAACACGACCCTAATGGGCCCAAATATAATGGAGCCAATTCTGTGAGTGCCTCTTATGCCCAAAATACACAGAACCACATGTCAGATGGGAACGGGCAAAAAAGAGGAAAATGCACAAAAAGGGTTCAAGTTAAAGGGGACCTATTATGCTCATTTCCAGCTCTGTATTTTTATTCTGGGACTGGACTAGAGTAGCTTTGCATGATTCAGTTACAAAAAATAAATAACCTGATTTATCTCAGACTGCCCGTTATGCAACCTCTGA
This sequence comes from Seriola lalandi dorsalis, assembly GCF_002814215.2. Classification (NCBI taxonomy): domain Eukaryota; kingdom Metazoa; phylum Chordata; class Actinopteri; order Carangiformes; family Carangidae; genus Seriola; species Seriola lalandi. The sequence continues at coordinate 346,170 of NW_019525109.1, read as the reverse complement.
GTTGAGCCCCTGACTGAAACATTTAACATTAGCTCCGTGCTCTTCAAGGCCCCTCCCCCTCCCTAAAAGGCCACTTTCTTCTGATTGGCCATTCCGTGTGAGCACCGCCTGAAAGCCAACTGTAGCAACATAACATAATTGATTGTAAATGGCCACTTCTCAAATACGTGTGTTCGAGGCCTGAATCCAAACCGGAATATGAGAGTGGACGGCACGAACATCCGCAGCAACAAAGATTACAGCAAGACGTCTCTGTTGGGTGAATATTACGCCCACTACCTGCTTATCGTGTTACATAACGGTGGATTAAGTCTTTTAATCACAATCTGTATGTAAAATTTTTCCTATATGTGCGCCTGTTGATGGGTGTAGCAATGCCAACTGACGTTTTCCACGTCACTCGGCATTGCTACAAAAGCCAACGCTGATTGTAAATTGTTATATACCAGCATCATTGGTTGTTTGTATGCTAGAGAAAATTAAATGTATATAATACTACCGAGGTGGACTGTTTTGGTGTCTTTATAAAGACAGGAAGTAGAAAAACGTCTGAGCTTTCATCTGACAGGCATAACTTTCACATACGTTTACTTCATTAATATATACAGTATATATATATATATATATATGACAGAAAATAAGGAAAAGCATAATAGGTCGCCTTTAAGCATCCCCTTCAAGCTATTCTCCTGTCTTTCCCTAGTTTATCCAATTTTGTGAAAAACACCAGTAATGGGACTGTCCTCACAAGAGACGAACCGCCATTTCTTGTTTGTCCATATTGGTAAAATGTATACATATATATATAGAGACGGGTGACAAATTAAAGGAAAAACCAACATTAAGTGTCTTAGTAAGGTGTTGGAGCAACGTTCTACACGTCTGTGAACTCTGCTGGAGGGATAAGCTATTCCCTTTGGTGTTTTGATGCTGGTGGTGGAGAGCGCCACAGCGTATGATTCACAGGTTTTTCCTTCAATTTGTCGCCTGTCTGTATTTATAGATGGTTCAACAATGCATGTGAACTGGGAACAGGAAACCCGCCGTTCATTTCCAGTTTACCACTACAGTCAGTGTTTTTGTTTTTAACTATGACTGTACATTTTTGTGCCTAAAATTAAATCTTAAAAATAGCTGTGACAGGTGAGAAAACATGCGTGTTGTTTTGGAAGGCAATGACAATTTGGTCATTTAGTTTGGAGCATTTGTTTGCAATTGAAAAGCATGAGAGAAGATCATTAACTTGGTATAAGTGCACAAAGCAGTCAAGACACTGTCAGGTAAGTCATTCAAAATATAACCAGTGTTTCTGTGTGGTGATGTATAAAAAAACACCTATAGAGCATTTTTGCTGTGTCACATGAGCGGGCATGATTGTGTTTCCCTCCTGATGTGCCGGCTGGTGCACCTGTTCTGGGGCAGGTTGATTGGCTCAGGACAGGTGCAAAACATGCCCACGCACTGACATTGTGGCACTGGTGTCATGTTGTCTAAGTTTAGCTGGAGAAAACTTTGGGGGAAATAAAACACAAGTGATTGTACTGCAGCTTTGATTGAAGATGTTTTACCACTGGCCGAAAGGTTTATGTAAATATTGTTTGTCCAAATCCTACATGCATGTATTTAGATTTGTTGTTATTATAACTTATTTGCAATAGATATAGTTTAATATGGTTCAAATCAAAGAAATAGATGGGAATTCACAGGAAGAAATGAGCAGGTTTGTTGAAAGGTTGTCCTTGTTGAGTAGTGGAGCTCCTGCGGGGCGGTGATGATCAGTCTGCCGAACTGGATTAGTCTGAAATGTCAGGAGAGGAAAACTGTAACAGAGGTGAAATGAAAGAGGGGAGAGTATCAGACATCAGCTGTGAGGAGAGACCAGCCTGCAGTCTGCTGTGTCCTTAAATACAGACACACACACACACACACACACACACAGAAACATTGCACGTGTACATATAGCATTCTCTCATCTGTTCTCTCTCTTTCTCTCTAAGGCAGGAAACCAGTTTGCCAGCAGACATCCTAACATATTTCTGAACCCAGACTTATAGCTTCATATATATGAAAGGATATAAGTGACACATGACTCAGGCTGAAGACTTTGTTCTTTGTTCACACACTTTTTAACGACGGTGCAGTAACTGGGGCGTTTAGTGGCATCTAAACACACTGTGTGTTGTTTCAGACATGAACCTTGACCTTTTGATGATTACATTTTTTACTGGCTATATTAGACCTCAAGGAAGAGACAGTTACGCAACACACACACACTCTCTCTCTTTCCCTAATGTCTACTGGAGTTAACGTTACAGGTTGGACCAATAAATGTCAAGGTTTACTCCCTTTTAAGGAACCTAGAGGTCACTACCCAACTCAGGTGTACAAGTGTGTGTGTGTGTGTGTGTGTGTGTGTGTGTGTTACCTTTTTTGAACATTAACAAGACGAGGGGAAAAAGTGTCACCTTTTCAACATATTTAGTGTGAATGATGCAATCAGTGTCACAGGAGAAACTCAAGACTGAATTAATGGTCAGCTAATAACTTCATGTTCACAATTTCATATCAAAATGATAAACCAAACATTTAATCTTCTATTACTTTCACAACATACTTCCCAATGATGAGGGTGACAGGTAATAATCTAATCTAATCTTCGCCTTGCTGCACATTGAAACGAGTGCAAAGAAGAGGGAGCATCGAGTCAGGCGTTTGTGTTCCATCTCCTTTTTGTTATGTAATGAAAATGTCCTTGGCCGACCCGATAACGTGAGGCAAAACGTATCATGTAACTGACAAAGGTTTGAAATCAGAAAGAGAAATGGACTGTGTATCAGATGTTTTTGGTGATTGGAAGATGATGATAGGTGTTAAAGGCAGATGATGTTCCTTTCAACAAGGTTGTCATTGTTAACGGTGACAGGGAGAAAAATAAATCCACTGTGCAACACAAATCAGCTGGAAAAAGAAATGATAGGAACACGAGCATCCACCTCTGATGTGAGATAGAAGTTACCACTCCTCTCTCTCGTCTTTTTTGTTCATGTAATCGCACACAGGCATCGTAATAAAGGTAATTATGACGTGCTGATATTAAAAAGTACACTTCTATACGTGTGTGTGCATCTAAATAAGTCATATCTTTGTCTTTCGTTCTTTTTTACCACATGAATTTTGGACCGTGCTGACGTCAGGAAGAACAATTATGTCTTTATCTCTCTGTGTCTCTCTCCCCCTCTCTCTCACCTGCAGCCACTCCTCGGTTATTGGGGACAGCTTAAAATAAGGGAACTATTTTGGAGGGAGGGAGGGATGGAGGGAGGGAGGGGTGAAGGCTAAAAAATAGCCCTCGGCTTCTCTCTTTTTTCCTCTCCTCCCTCCCTTCTCCTCTTCTCTCCTTTCCAGTAGCCCTGGGCATCAGTAAAAACAGAGCAGTGCAAAATAAAATAGTACTCACTGGGACAGGATGACACACAGTATAGCAGTGCAAATGTGACACAGTGAACCAAAGGATCATAGTGATGTTCGTTTCTTTACACCATGTTTATCTATAGTGACATCATTTCAAAACATCTGAATTAATGTAGTTTCATGCCCTTTTATGCATGAACGAGTCAGATTGCTGGAAACCTTAATATATCCTAATTTTCATGTGTAAAGAGCTGCATAAAAACCTGTGCACGCAGCTTGATCACAGTGCATGGCAGACACAATTCAGTGAGTGTCGCAGTAGTTGTGTCGTGGTTGTGTTTCGGACTAAGGCTACAACCTGCAACAGACAAGGCACACCTGCAGTGTTGCCGAAATCAAAGCGGCTTGACGGACAAAAACAAAAACCAACCTATGGATCAGGACCCACTTATAGTTTCTCTGTGTTTTCCAATAAAACCGATCACAAAAAAGGCACTGGAAAAAAACCGGAGTGATAATGAACAGATGAACAGAGCTGAGCTGAGCAGATGAGAGGGAAAGAGAGAGAGTGGAGCAGAAAGGAGAGGAAAGATTGATGCAGTGCAGGTGCAGTGCAGCCCAGTTAACAATAGAGCTGATACAGGACGAAGAAACGAAACACACCTCAGCCTCATGAAAAGCTTGTTAGACGTCAAACTCACCGGGTGTGGTTACTGTGGATTAGAGAGGGAGCTGAGTAAAGAAAGAAAGAGAGAAAGAAAGAAAGTGAGGGAGAAGAGAAATAAAGAGTAATTGAAGAAATGTAGGAAAGAAGAAGGATGAAATAATAAATCAAAGAAAGAGAGAAAGAAAGTGAGGATGAAATGAAAGGATGATGGAAAGTGATAAATACAGTATAATAACAAACAGGACGGAGAGAAGAAAGGAAAGTGTCAAGATGGAGGATTAAACACACAACAGAGGGGGAAAAAAGGAAAGGAACAAGGAAAGTAAAAGGGAGAATGTAGTGGATGTACGAATGTATAAAATGGAGGAAGGAACGAAGCATGAAGGTAGTTGGTGATTTATCTTTTTGTCTTTTCATCTGTAATCACGTCACTTGAACAGTGAAGACAAAGACGCTGGGAACAAACACCAGACATAATGAAAATCAAATATGTCTCCACTGACGACAGATGTTTCACAAGACTTAAGATTCAAAATAGAAAGAAAAAAGGTTTGGGCAACGTTCGCTGTTGTAGCATATTTGAACAACAGTCTGGCCTCCTGCATTTTTTATCCTCCTCTCCATTCATCACCTCTTCTCCCCTCTCTTTATCTAAACTTTGCATCTCTTTCCCCTTTGTATTTTCTCCTTTCTTTTCCTCTCCACTGTGTTCTCCCTGCCTCCACACCTTTTCCTCCTCTCTTTTGCTCTCATCTTCCTGTCCTTTTCTAACCTTTCCTCTCCTTCTTTCTTTCTTTACTGAAAGCATTCTCTCCATCCTCTCCTCACTTCTCCTTCCTCTCTTACATTTCCTTCTGCTCTTATCTCACCAAACATTAAGCCCCCCCCACCCCTCTCTTCCCCTCTCCCTCCTACACTTCATATTTTTTCTCCTTGCTTCATCTTTCCATTTCCATCTTTTCCAATGTTTTTTTTATTTCTTCTCTCTCTCTCTCCTTCTGTCTCTCTCTCTCTCTCTCTCTCTCTCTGTCTCTCTCCCTCCCTTTAAGATCCAGAGCTTTGTTCAGAGCCTGCATTACAAACAAGGTTGACATTTACACAAGTGCTAATCGCAGTGGACACGTCTCTGTAATGTTTCCGGTCAATCTGAAAGCACACACACACACACACACACACACACACACACACACACACACACACACGCGCAACTTGGGATAGAGACAGAGAGACAAAGAGAGAGTTCCTCATGAAGCCTGCATCTCCCTGTACTGCATAATAACTGTTATTTAGTACTGTATTATGTATTACTTCATTTATCCCAGCCCAAATCCATGGGGTGTTTTTGGATTCACTGTTGTGGGATTTGTTTTTTCTCCTACCATGCTGCCGTTCAGTTTGCGAAGAAAAGAACCAATAGAATACAACACTTTGTGTAGAAACGTGCAAATAAAAGTGAAGTTAAAACTTTCAACAGACTTTACAAGGATACAACGCCAACTCCTCTTGAACATGGATCCGAATAATCTCTGAAACAAGACTTGAAACCACAACCCTCCTGTGATCCACACATGATTGAAGACGTCAGTAGAAACAAGAAGAGTTTCAGTTTTGTTTTAGTTTAATTACTCACAGTGGATATTTATAAAGGGACATGTAGAGAAATCATTAGCCTCATACAAGGAGATGCTTTATACCAGATTGTGACTTTCCATCTGCAGCCCCAGGGAAGAGAGACACAAACAGAGCGACTCATACAAGGCGAGTTTGTTGTTTGGCGTTCAGACAACATTTGGCCTGAACAGATCAGTCAACTAGATGAGTTCGAATATTATTAGGCTTCGTCTATTTATGTGTGAGAGAGAAAAGAAAGACTGGAGTTCTCCGGAGCGTGAAAGTTGATTCCTGAGCTTGGAAGTAGTAGTTTTACTCAAGGTCAACTTACAATCTTTTTCGTAAGCTTTGGACCACATCTCATAGTATTCCTCATTGGATAGTTTGCTCATTTGAAAGCTCTGTAAAAGGCTTGTTAAGTGAACTTGCGGTTTTTGGTTTTTTTTTTTTTTTTATCTGGGGTTGTTAAAAACTGGTGATAATGCTCCGGTTATAAATAACACTTAGTTGTCGGACCAGCTGGACCAACCTGTATGACAGATTGTTAGTAACTGTCTTGAGCACATTTAGCACATTGTGTTTTTCTTATAAAGTTGCATTAATGCTGAAAATCCCGTCTTATCATGAATGTCAAAATGTTCCTTCTTCCTTTGTTATTGTGTTCACGTCATTAATGTGTCCCATACCTGCCAGGCTCCTATAGCTAACTGTTACACAGCTCAGTGAAACAGGTTTACGGTTGTAATAACATGAAAACACTGATGATGTAGATGTTGTGGGTGTCAGACTAAAGCTTCCATTTTTTTTTTTTTTTTTTTAAATCAGTGAATAATCTCTGCGATATTTTGTCTTTCCAAATATTGATCACATCAGGCACTTATGCTTTAGCAACTGCTCCGTTGTCAGATTATAAAGCGCCCACTTCTCTTGATGTGATGTACATTCATTGATTGCAGACCTTCTAAGCACCCTGACTTGGCATATCTCTTTGGAGAGAAATTTCCCACGTGTGCAGAATAGTAATAGTAGTGTGAGACTACACCTGCCACCAATCAGAAATTTAAATGGTCTTATTTAAACATTATTCTAGTCTGGGAAAAAAAAACACACTCTACATCCATCTTGTGGCAGCGAATTTATCATAATATCAATTATCATTTCTATTCAGCAATTTGGCAGGAGAAGAAGAAGTGTGCACTATATCATAAAATGGAAACATGCTCAGGACATGACTAGTGTGGGAAACACATTCTGCCATGATGACTGGATGAGATGGAGGAAATCTTAAGTAGTTTGACATTTAAAAAGCAGAGGTAGGGGGTTGTTACTGTGGAGACTGCAGTGTACAACGTGTGTCCAGAAAGAAACTATTTGACACACTGAAGATACCTGTTGACCAGTACAGGAGACAGTATATTGCAGGGATGTGTCGGAGGTTCTGCTAGCCAAACTCTGTATAGACTAAAAGCTAATTGTTGTCCATTTTGCTACTGAGAACATCCAAAATGTGATTTCTTTCTTAGAAAATACTGCCAGTTTACAGAAGAAATTACACAGTCTTCCTACTACAAGAAAAATTTTAAACTCACATACAATGTAACACACTTTTTTACTGTCCAATGCACGCCTGAATTTTGCCATTATTTCCTTACTTGGTGCGGGATGACAAGTAGCTCGTGGTGGCTAATGCTAGCTAACGTTGATTAGTTAGATCGCATGTAACTAAATGTACTGAGTCAGGGATGTAAAAGGAAATTCAATGTGCCATTGTGATGTAATTGCTCTAGTAGGTGCTAGTTAACAAAAGTAATGTAGTTTTGTTTGAACTAATCAAGGCTAATGTTGTCTTTTTTATTTTAGTTTTTCACTCCCCATTGAAAAGTTACACATCAGTCCAGAGCCTCTTTATCTTTCTTCAATCCATTACTGCTCACAATGAAAATAATACGCCTAACAGCACAAAACGGCCCAGGAGGCAGAGCCATAACTCTATATTTAATTGTCTCAGAAAAGAAGAAATAATTAAGATTAGTTTTGCTTGAGGAGTCAGGAATCCAATGGTATTTTTAACCAGTTTAGCCCATTACAATTCAAAATATCATGTGCTCCAGTTTTGTCTCAGGAGAAAAAGACAAATTAAAATGGATCCAGGGATGGTTTACTGAATGCCAAGAGGCTTTCCCCAATTAAGCATATTCACTCAGTTCACATCTGCTAGCTGGTGAGGACAACCACAACCTTCTCCGGTTAGCCACTGAGCAGTGCCAGGGTTTAGTTTCTGAGAGAGGAGAGCTCTGCACAGTCCCTTCTCTTGCCAAGCGTTAGACAGCCGGGGACCTAAATGAATCATCCTCCATGAAACAGTTTGTAGTTTTGATAAAATAAAAGGTTCTGTGTGTGTGTGTGAGTGGAGCGTGGAACAATATGTTGAATGACTGTAGCCGACTGAACTTAAAAGTAGTGTAAAATGGTGTATGCCTGAGACTGACAGGTTTGTTTCCTTTTGTTAAACAATTGGGAACCATTAATTTCATCATCTTCAGGTTGCAGTGGGTGATGAAAAACTGTCTGCAGATGAAAATTGCTGCACAGTGGAGTGGGGAAAGCATTTCAAAACATTTCATCTTTCGCAAAAGGCTGCTGGTCTACAAAGTAGTTTTCAAAGTCTCATAGCAACAGTAAGAGTCATGACCAGCACTTTCCAAAGCTGCTGATGAACAACATTACATAATAGGCGCTCGGTGCATGGGTTCTTACCTCTCAAGTATGTACTTATATGTTCCTTCAAATGGATTTATTCACAGGTGATTGGTCGTGAAGCCCTAGTGCTCTCACTCTCATCGAAAGGTACATATCAGAGATGGAACAAGAGTCCACTTTGAAGAAAATGGTGAACTGAAGAACAATGAGATGTGATGAAATTTTAACATCTTGCGTAAGAGCTAAATTGCTTCCTGTGTGGCATTAGATATTAGTTCTTACTTGAGATGCATTAGTGGGACTAGTCCACAATTTTGTGTTCACTGTATCAAAAGGAAAAATAACTTGGTTTCCATACACAATATATTTAAGTTGTTATTTTCAGTACATTTTCATACTAAATGACAGAGAAATTTGGCTAAGGTTTCTTTTGCGTCCCCAAAGAGCATCAACATTCTGCAAAAGCCAAAATTGCATACGATGAGAGCGTTTCTCTTCCTTCTGGTGCATTTCCATTGCAGTTTTGTGCAACATAGAAGCGAGAACAGACTTTTTAGAAAAGTCGACAAAACACAAATACAAATGGTCTGTGTTTCCATTTAGTCATGTTATGCGAATAAAGCTGGGTTTTCTCCTCTTGCAGTATCGTTGCAATGAAACTTGACGATGGTGATGGCCTCCCAGCAGTCTGCCTCTCATTTGGAATTGCTCCCTGGAGCGTGATACAGCAACAACTTGAATGTGAAAAAAGTGTTTCCCATTTAAACTTAGCATAATATTGCTTTTGTTGAATAGCTTGAAAAACCACCTAATGCAAGTTTCAGAATTCATGCGTTTCTATTCTTCGTTTTTAAGTTCGTAATTTCAAATTGCACATTAAGCAGGTCATTGAAAACGCACCTAACGTCTTTAAAATACTCACTATCCACAATATCTGTGCATGCCAAGAGTACGGTCCACACTCTCCACCTTGCAACTCCCTGCACTGATTCAACATTATTGTTGGGAGGTAAACTGTGACATTTAATAGCAAAATGATCAATTCTGCTGAGCATAATTGGTGTCTTTAATCTAGTACACGGAACTATAACTAGGTTATCTTATATCTACAGTCTCCAGTTGTCAATAGTCAAGTTTTATTTTCTTTTTAATCACCTTATCTCATAAAGTAGATTAATAAGCTGCCTCTCAGTAGTTGAAACTTCCTGTTACTGCCTGAAAGATCAAATTAATTTTCAAAAGCTTTTTTCTTTTCTATTTTTTTTTTTTATATTCCAAGTCATGAGCTTTTTACTGGATATTTCCCAAGCACATTTATTTCATTATTTCAGTTTCATAATGAAAAACAATAATTTAAAATGGCCCCAAAAATGTTGGAAGAGGAGAAGAAAAGTAGCAAAGCAAATAGTTTATATTTAACTATAACAATAAAGAATCATGACCATTCTGCACAGGTTTATGTTTAAAACACCATGAAACAATATGGCTCCTTTCATTTCACTGGCCTTTTACAGTATCTGCATCACAGACATTATGTCCATCCAAACATGAAGCAATGAGCCATAAAGCACAGTCATTTACAGTGATAAAAGCACTCAGAGGCGTTGATGGGCACAGTGTGAACGGCTGTTATGCAGTCAACTTCTAGTGTTTACCGGGATTCAACATGATTTTAAATGAAGACTCTGCCAATCAGAACCAGAAGTGACTGTTTTATAATCCCCACCAGCATCACCACAAGTTGTGAGCCAGTGCCGTTCTCAACACCTCTCTCTTTTCTTTTGGACCTGAGAATAAGACGCCAGATGGAGCAACGTTTTTCTATTTGTCCGCTTCACTGTCCCCATTTCAACTGGTCCTTAACCTTCGTAAGGCTGCAGCACATGTGAACACGAGTGCACTACATTAGAGAATTAATTGTTGAAAATGTCACACATGGGCCTGATCATGTAAAATGACCTGCGCACACACGAGTGGTTACATCACAGTGTACTTTATATTTATTTTTCCAGTCAGCACTTTGTGATGAATCTGTACATGCAGATACTTTGCTACTGATTTTATACCTTTTAAGGACGAGCTACCTTGAAGTATTCAACTTACCCAATGTTTGGTTTAAACTATTACTTTAAGTGCCATTTACAAAGCGACTGCAGACATGTTTGAAATGAAGATACAGCAACTCTCTCCTTCCACTGTTAAGTCTGACTGGAAGCATGACAAAGACTTCTTCCCACACACGTTCAAGTGCATAACTTACTGCTCCTCGAAACTCATATGGGCATGCTGTCATAGCTGCCAAAGTAACAGCACATAAAGCTGCAGAAGGCAAGACTTTCTTATAAAAGTCAGCTCATTTCTTGGCCATGTCCATGGGAATAGGGGCGCTCTTCAAATCCATTGACTAGTTCTTGAATATTTGTTTTCCTTGTCTCTGCTTTTTGTTGTCAACCCATGGAAAAGTATGGCTTGAGTGTACCATGATTTTGCAATGAGTTGGAGGCAGCAGGAGTTCATTTTAGTCTTCCCGGGCCCTGGAAGTGAAAGTGAGTTCATTTTGTGCATAGACAGTGTTAGGTAACTGGCAGTTGCAGCACTTTGCTTAGATGGGCATGAAAGTCTCCTGGGTGAATCATCAGTACAAAAGAGCAACTGCTTTACAAAAAGTCAAAAGATACAATCCTGTGCTCATTAGAATCTAAGCAGATAAATAAACTATGACTCCAAAGATGCCCTTTGGTATAAAACATTGAATCAGCAGCTCACTCAATCAACTTAAATTTGGCTACACGCTCCAATAATGAGAAGTCAAAGCTAAAGATTATGCATTTTAAAAAAATGACAACACAATCTGCATCTTCGCCTCCGTATTGAGTAACCAAAAAAACTTGATTTCTTAGAAACAACGCTGAAATAATTCAAACTAATGGACTTAACATAAATAGTTAAGGACCAGTGAGATTATCAGTAAACTTTACGAAGGGAAAAATGCTTCTGAAACCAGCAGCTCCTCCCACTTCCCAATCACTTTGCTCGCATGCTCACACACAGACTGTTAATGTGTGTCCTCTTGCATGTGCAAGTGGAGCACAAGATGCAAACTCAAGAAGAACTCGCTCATCAAAACATTGCTCCACAGCAAAACAGATGAAAAAGAATACTGCGGCAGACAGTCAGTAAAGACAAGACTAGGTTAAAATCTAGTATGAGGCTGGAACACCTATGGTCAAACCTGTGGACTTTATAACTGCGACGTCATCCTCTGCCTCCTTTAGTAATAATGTTACATGTAATGAAAATAGTATATTTGCTGTAATGGAGGTGAGGCTCAGTGTACTGGAAGCGCTTCTCTGCTTCCCTGTAGTTCCCGAGCAGCCTTGAAACCAGAGCGGCTTGGTAGACTTGGCACTACGCTGACCAGTGGTGGAAATATCATCAGTCAGTCTGTCAGCCAGTCAGTGGCATTCGCGATTATAGGGCTGGCCCCTGCAGTCCAGCCAAAAATCAATTAGGTGCAGTTTTAATATTATCCTTTGAAAGCTTAGGGAGGCAATTTCCCTAACCTATGGGGTTATCTGACCCTGCACCCTACCCTGAGGCTCCAGACATGGCTGTGGCTCTGCAGTCAGAACGGGTTGCCCATTAATCGCAGGGAGGTTTGATCCCCGGCTCCTCCTGTCTTCAGGCTGAAGTGTCCTTGAGCAAAATGATGGTTAGGCCAGCACCTTGCATTGCATCTATGGGCAATTTTGTGTGTGTGTGTGTGTGTGTGTGTGTGTGTGTGTGTGTGTGTGTGTGTGTGTGGGTATGTGTGTGTGTGGGGGAATGAGAGGCAAATTCTAAAGCGCTTTAGATAAAAGCTATATATAAATGCAGTCCATTCCATTTAATAGGGTGTGTATATCAACTTCAGTGGTGTTTATCTTGTATGCACAGCGTCCTGCTGAGCCACCACAGCACCAGCAGACTGTTCACCACTGCAGGCTGCAGTGCAGAGCTGTGTGCATGTGTGCAAATGCCCTCCACAGCTTCATAAGATTTTAGCTGAATTTATTGTGACTGACAGGACGCCTCCCAATAGGAAATAATTTAAGGGGCCGAACAACTGTGGGGTTAACGAGCATGCTAATTGGAAATGAGCCGAATGGATGAGGTTGACTTTACTAGCCATCCGTCTCACTGCTTTTCCTTTGTATCTCGTTCATCTGTCCCTCTCTCATTCACTTTTTTTTCTCTGAGTCTTCCAGTCTCCCTCCACATTACACCCCTCCCTCTCTGTTTTGCAGTATTTCTGAGGAGCTGCCCCACTTTTCAAAGCTAGAGAAGAGAGGAGAAAATAGAAAGTGCAGCATAGATAAAAAGTCTACTTTTCTATACCTTCCTTATACTTATTTGGAGATAGAGAGAAGGTGAGAGACCAAGCAACACATTAAATGAAAGGGCATCTAATTATGTTTTTTTAATTGTAACTTTTGATTCTACAACTTTGAGGTATATGAATTTCAAAGATGTTTCACACTTTTCTTCTTCTCTGCAGCGTGCATGTGTGCTTTCACGATAAAGACCAGGCAGTAAAGAGTAGGTGGGCTGTGTCCATGAAGAAGAAGGTACGGATTGATGTAGATCGTGGGAGATGACAAACTGCAAGGACTTCTTTTCACTCCTGGCTACTACATTATATTTTGGAGCCTTGCAGACTGTTGCCCACTTCCTCACCACACACATTTTAAATCGAATACTTTTCAAGCTCTTTTATTTAAGCTTGAAATTCTCTCTCTCTGTCTCTGTCTCTCTCTCTGTTTCTCTCTCTCTCTCTCTCCTCATTCCCTTCATTCTCTGTCTTTGTCACGTACACATACTGTATAGACAAATCCAAACACACACTCTTCACTCAGCCCAATGCTCCTCAGTGTGCGGCTTCTGTGATGTTGCTGAGGATGCAGAAAGCAGCCGGCTGCTGCATCAGTCCCATGTTGTTACACCCACAGGCAACAGAAAACACTACAGAGCAAGTGAGCCAGCTAGATGAAGAGAACGAAAGAAGGAGAGAGAGAGAGAAACTGCTGCCTTTCGAGCAAACTTTTTTCCTTCTGCAAGTGAAGAGGGGACAATAAGTGAGAAAGATGGGGGAGGGAAGAAGAAGAAGAACAACAACAACAACAAGAGGAGACTGATCAGAAAGGTGACATAAGGGACAGAGGATGATGATGGAAATGCATCAGTGCAGGGGAGAAAGTGGCAAACACGGAGAGAGGATGAGGAAGAGGAAAGTTGAAGCATGATTCAGTCAGACACTTACATCATGAAACCTTTGTGTGGGTGTGTCACTGCAAATCTCGGAGAGAGGAACACGTGTGACTCAGGGACTGTGCCTTTGTGTTTGTGTGTGTGTGTGTGTGTGTGTGTGTGTTTGTGTGTGTGTCAGTCATGGCAGCTAGTAACTTGTGATGTTGATGTGTCTGACCTGTGGTTTGTTTTTTAACTCACATCTACACACACACACACACACACACACACACACACACACACACACACACACACACACACTCTTTAAAAACTTCCAGTGCTAACGCAGTAAATACAAATGAGGGAAAAGACACTGCTGCCTGCGTCGGCAAAACTACAAGCACGACGATGAGTATTTCTATCCTGTGCACATACTGAAATGAGTGTGTGCAACATGGTTCATCAGGAAGGAAGCTATGGCTTAAACAGAAGAAAAGGCTGAGCTATACACATTTTCTGTTGCATTCATTCTTTGCATTTTTAATGTCGGGAGGTCAGTGAGATAAATACATGGATACAGTAGCTGTGGGCTATATGGCTACTGCAACTGTTAATTAGCATTACCCACTAATAGGCTATGCAGCTAAACCCAATGCAATGACCTATCACTGTATGATTAGACAGTTAGCAGTGCTACACATAACAGTTTTGTTGTAAGTTGTACTATATTCAATTTCAACTCCTTCCTTTTTCTGTTGTTATGACATTACCGAGCAGAGAAACTGTGACTTCATTAATGCTGCCTCTAGAGCAACTGTTAAAATATGAACGAAACTGACTCACGATTTTCATTACAACTGCTATTAGATATTAATGAACTAATGAAAGAACTGTGAGAAAATAAAAATGGAGAATTAACTTACAAATGGTAATTCCCACCTGCAACATCACAGTTGTTTTTGTGTGGAACGTTTATCTAACTAATGCAGGGGTTTGTACCAGCTGGATTTAAAAAAAGACGTAGAGCTGTGACCTATAAAAAAAAAAAAAAGAGCTGGAGGAGCAGAGAATTATGGATGTACACAAAGCAACGCCTGTCTCTTCTTATTAGGAAGGACCAGCCGGCTTCTTGATATGAATCACAGGAGTGAGCGTGAAGCGCTGTAATAAGATGGTCAGCACAGGCTTCAATTGCATCCTGGGGCTTTGGAGAACACTGTGCTCGTAGAGTTTTAACCCTCGGCTGTTTGAACCCGCCGCCATCCAAACGACGTACTGTAATGAATGAAAAGCTAAATGTATGAGGGTTTGTGTAGTTGTATTTTCTAGGGTGCAATTTAGACTGTAGAAAATATATTAGATTGACTATGAATTGAATATGATTTTCCACTGTAAAAGCAGCACACACACACAACCGTCATCCTTGCACACGCACAGTCAGTAGACGCACCGATATAGACTTTCAATCATACACTGTCTCATGCAAACTGAACACACGCGCACACAAATACTTCTTCACTGTCAAGAGAACATCACATTAGGCAGTGAGTTTCACATTAGAAAATGAGATTGTTCATCTGCCTGGAACATAAAAACCTCTCTCTACATCTGCTTTCACATAGCCATGAAATCAGGCATCACTCCAAATGAGCATCATTACCTTGGTCAGAGGGGCTTTAATTGTGATTGTGTGTGCGTGCATGTGAACGTGAAGTACTTTTGCATATGTCTGAATGCTCGATTTTACCTCTGCATAATTGTCTGCACGTGTTTATGTTTGTGTACACTGTACGCCTGAACTGGATTGTGTTTGTTTGGCTGCAGTTGGCAGGCAGCTCCATGTTTGAGGCAAACCTCCCACCTTCCTTCACCTACACTCTCTCTACATAATAGCCGCTGTGTTGCGTCCAAACAAACAACAAAACAGGATTATGGCCTTCTCTAAAAGCCACTTGCGAGGCTTTTACCTCCCTTGAAAAGAGAAAAACAAAGGCTTGTCTGCTATTTTTACCAATTGAGACGTTGCAGTCGTTTGAACATGTGAACATACTGAAAGCCTTTTACTGCAGCAGAGCAGATTTGTGGGAGCAACACTTCAGTGTGCTAACAAGCTGTAAACAATAACAGCAACATCATTTAGTGTTATAGCTCTCAATATTGTCTCCTGAAATACTGCCCCTACAGCAGCAGGTGTACCTTGGTTGTCATGGTTACAATAATTAACACGCAGACTGTACCGACAGCGGCGTACCGGACCTTTGTCGGCATGGATACGATAATGAACGCACATGGCTTGGTTAGGTTTAGGAAAAGATCGTGGTTTGAGCTCAGATAAGCACTTCCGTAACATTAGACGATCTTTGTTGTCATGGTTACAATAATAACGTGGTTAACTTTGCTGAACGGTAAAGAAACAACATACTACTACTTTCACATCATGACAATCGAACACTCCTCTTTTCCATTTTGTCCATCCACCCCAACCTCCTCCTAACATGGACTCAGTCGCTCTATACTGCGTCGCCAAACTTCTTCCTTTGGTGATGTCATAATTACTACGGCCACTTAATGTCGCCTAGCAACAAAATGTAACTATGGGTCATAATAAAGTCCTGCACAGCAATTAGCTAGCTAATTCATGTTAGCTTCATGAGCTGATTAAAAAATCCAGCTGACACATGTAAATGAGAAACCTTTAAAACAGTCTTGAATATGAATCTGATGGCTACATACTGTACGTGATATCATGCTAATTCCACACCATGTAACGTACACGCCCCAGGAAAAGAGCCAGCATCCTCACTGTCTGATTATCTGTGAAGAAAACATTTAAATAAAGAGGCAACACTTATATATACTGCAGGCCATAGTTAGTTAAGCACAATATTGTAAGAAAGAAATGTAATATCAGTTTTTTCTTTCTCACTGAAACACACATAAGGAAGGAGGGGAGCTGTTAAATGCAAAAAAGTGAGAGAATTTAATGTGCTCAATATGTGCAATACTGTTTATTTTAACCCTTTTTGTAACCCTGCATAATGAGGTTCACTAATGAACTCCTGGCCATGGAAGTAATGTCGCTACAGTAGGTAATTGGTTAGCCAGGCATGCCAAAATAAGTACATTAGATAAAATAAACACGGTTTAATACATTCATTTCACTTTTCACATTTTGGTTTTGGAAAGGCCATAAAAATAATAGTAGAATATCACCCTTTCAAAAGCTCCGTGCACATCACTTTTCCATGCGGAAAAATCCATAGCTTGAAAACCCAGCTTTGCCTTGGTCGCAAAGATGGGTGACAGCCACTGTTTTGGGGAGGTGGTTTATCAAACGGTCAATCTGGAAATGAAACTGTAATGCCTTTATGTTTTTCAGACCTGAAGGTGAGGCACTAAAACAAATTTCACCTTTCACATGACCAAAACAGGACTTAGAAGAACCCGCCAGAGCCTGGAGGGGCCAGAGCAAAGCAGCGACTCGATGCAGCAGGGCTACATATCCTGTTTTATGGAGTCAAAATACATATGCTTCAATCAGCAACAGTCAAACCCACAGCACGGGGTTACGTAACCAGTGGTTGCTGTTATCCTGAATGGTAATGTATGTGTAGGATTATACAAAAAGGAAAATAATTTTTGTTTTGTATATACACAAACACAAACTCTCAACTGGCTTATCATCAGAACTGGGTCACTATTTCATTAGGATATGTTTTAATGCATGTAGATATCAGCAGCAATAGCCAGAGGAGGATTCCTAGATTTACGAGAACACCTACAGCTATCTATAGCACCCTTTAGCCTGAGGTCACGACCTTTCAGTGGGGGGTGTCAGCTCTTATTGAACCTCTGAGAGCCAGAGCTGACAAATACATAGATTTATAATAATATATTAAAATTTGTTACAGTGTATAAAGTGCACAGTGGGTCTGAACACTTTCCATTGTGGTTTCCTGTCTTTTTGTGTTTGGGATTTATTGTCACTTTAAGCACTAGAGCTGCACTCAACTCTATAATTGAAATTATAACATGATTATAGGTTTTCAGCTACTAACTATAGAAATGTGTAGTTTGGTGAGTGGAACAAAAACTGGAATGATCTTGTTTCCCCATGAACAGATACTGTGTTTCTCACTTGGTTTAAGACTGTTTTATAGTGGGACACAACGTCGAGTGAATCATCAGGATGGTCATATTATAGCAGTGTAAGCTATTTGTAGAATTAATGATCTCCATTGATGGTTTCTTGACTCTGCATCCTGATGGGGATCTGAAGAACTAACCTGTCTGTCAGTGACCAACTGAGGTCACAACCTTTTACTTGGCAGCTCGGCTCATACAACAAAAAAGAGGTCAAGAAAAGGGTCAAGAAGAGAAATAAATTATTCATTGGTCACATAAGACCAGGTTACTGCAGTCAATCTTTCTGAATAACAACTCTTTTACAACTGCTTCTTGGCACATGAGGAGAGCAATGCCAATAGTTTTACAGATTTTCACCCTAACAATCCTGACAAATATATTCAGTGAAGAGTAAAGAGAGAAGTAAAAGCAGAGTGGTTTAAACAAATTTTTACCAGGATGGTTCTTATGTTTTTTTCTGAGTAAAGTCAACGTCCACAGTAAATAAAGCAAACAATGAGATTTAATATTTATATAAACTTTTTTTCACAAGTTTTGCTGTTAGTGTTTTACAATAAACTGTTTTTTTATACAGCCCCGTTTAAAGGAGGTATTTGTAGGTTATTTCTGCCACTGAAAGTGGGTTTCTTGCCGGGAGCTGGTGGTGGTGATGGTTGCTTGGCAAGAGCTTCAGCCATCATTGTCTTTATAGTACAAGAAGTTATAATACGCTCTCTGAGCAGCGCTACATCTTCAGGGCAGATTGGAGGCTGCAGTAAATAGCTGTCGGAAAGTGATAAGACAACCTGATATGGGCTGTTAGCTAGCTGGTTAGCATGCTAATTTCAGTTTTTTTCCACATTTTCTTATGCTGTAGCTTTATGCTAACATTAAGAAAATAATAATAATTTCCTTCATCAATCAATATCCCATAATGACAAAGTGAAAACAGAGTTTAAGAAATTTATGCTAATTTATTAAAAAGGAAAAACTGAAGTACTCAGACCCTTTGCTATGACACTTAAAATTTAGCTCAGGTGCTTCATTTCTCTTGATCAT
This sequence comes from Seriola lalandi dorsalis, assembly GCF_002814215.2. Lineage (NCBI taxonomy): Eukaryota > Metazoa > Chordata > Actinopteri > Carangiformes > Carangidae > Seriola > Seriola lalandi. The sequence continues at coordinate 327,371 of NW_019525109.1, read as the reverse complement.
CTCTGAGATGTTTCTACACCTTGATAGGAGTCCACCTCATACAGCTGATTGACAGGATATGGAAAGGCACACACCTGTCTAGGTAAAGTCCTACAGCTGACAAAGCAAACAGTGCAAAACCAAGTCACATTGGTGAGGGGAAAAAAGTGTTTCATTTTATTTTGGATAAGGCTCCAACATAAGAAAAAGTGAAAAAAAATCAAGGGGTCCGACCTCTTTTTGAATGCTACATATCTTCTAGTTGCATTCTGGTCTATAGAGGCTAACATTAATCTGCCTGCCTCTTTTGTGATGGATATTTAAATGGGTGAGTGTTGAATGTTGACTCCTTAGTAAGAAGTGTGAGCATCCAAAATTTACATATGTATAAATATACACTAACTTATCACTTATATTCTCTCCTTAGGCTTGTGACTATCATGCCTGGTGGATTTCATGAATCATCTGGGGGAAAACCTGAGTGGGTGGAATGAACGTACAGCAACCCTGCAGTCAATAACTACTATTGACCTGCCCTTGAGCCAAGCACTTAAACCCTCAGCAGCTCAATGATCAGTGGAGCAAAACAGTGCACAGTGCAAGCAATGGCGGTTCCAAGGAGAGAGCGAATGGATATGTGCAACCCCACCACCCTGCAGCTATTCCCCCAGGATGCTGTTTCTTAGTCAGCTTGCCCCTAAAGACTCTGACAACCTGCTTTATGAGGACGAAGAAGAACATTATGCTTCCACACACCGAAATCGAGACATACAGAAAAAATGCAAGAACATATAAGCAGATACAAAGCTAAACAAAAGAGAGCTTAAACCTTGAGGTTAACAAAGTGCAAAACAGTTTGGGTGATGGAGGGAGAAGATGGGAGGGAGTCAGATTAGAATAGACGGCTGGAATGGAAAGTTTCACCACCGCACTTGTCTGCAGCTTGTTTCTGCTATGCTGTTCTTACAGTATGAGTCAGAATATGAATATGGTCTCTAATGTAAAGAGTATAAGGCAGCAGCCAAAAAGCCCTGCCGGGCTGCTCCCCAACATCCTTTAGTTTCAAGTTCCTAAAGCAGAGAGTGGGAGAGAGGGGAGGAAGGAAGAGGAAGGAAGTATTAGCGATTTGCTTTGGCTGCTGTTCTGCCAGCTACTTAACATGAGGAGAGCAAATCCCCTTTCATAAATAAAGGCTCAGCTAACTGCTACTGTTGGCTTGGACCTCTTCAATACTGCACTGAGCTGGCAGACTGGAGGAGCACTTAGGGAGCTCATCACCCACAAGCTTGTGGCTTACGCTGCCAGTGGTTTTCACTCTGGGGTCAAGAACACCAGCATGAAATCTTATGAAAAGGAAAAAGGTAGAAAAATAAACTTTGCAAGATGTGTGGTGTCTTGGTGTTTTTCAGGATGTCAAAATCCTGAAATGTTTGATGGCATGAATGCCTGAGCATATTTTTTGATAATGCTAGTAGAGTGGATCTACTTCTTGATAAACGGAAGATAGATGATTTATTCATCCAAAACAAAAGGCCACCGAGGCAAACACATTTGAAAAAACAAGCAACAAGCAAACTCTATAGCCATGTAATATAAATGGTTAAATCTTTGAAATAAGTGTCTCTGAAATGGACATATTAGATATTATTATACTATATAAGTTGAGAAATAGGCCATACACTCACTAAAAAAGGTTTGAGAGACAGCACACACAGACGTCTGTGAAGAACTCAGACTTCATGTAGTTAAAACAATTTCAACTTGCCATCACCATTGCATGGGCCAATTGTGAGGTAATCTGCAGAATGTAGCTCATATACTGTAAATATTCATGCAAGATGTACATTTGGCTATAACAAGCGATCTCATAAGAATCTCACCATAAGAATGAGAGAAAATATTTCTTAGCTGGGATTCAAATCAAAAACAGTCACGCGTTAGAACAATGTAAGGGGCTGCGTTGGTGGTGGCATGTTGTTTAAGATACAGGTGAGATGAGGAAACATGATCCAGGAAGTCCAGCTGGACAAACAGATTAATTCTAAGTCTTATCAGAGGGCAAAGCCTTTACAAAGGTTTGTAATATGTTGTCACAGCGGTAGATATTTCATCTTTTATCAAAACGATTGGAAGGTAAACCACAAAAGTAATCTACCTGGAATGTGTTCGCATGAATTTGTTTGGCTAAAGATTTGAGCCATGTTCCACTTTCTCACCAGACAACCCTGCGTTGTTTTGCTGGAGCTCGTTGTGTTGTGTCTGCTATACCAGATCCATTCAAAATAATGAGAGAACACTGTTTCTTGTAAAAATGCTTAAGTTTGACTTGTTCTACCGTTTCAAACACTGTGAGTCAATAGAACTGCTTGTTTAGCTAAGCTAATGTACACAATATGGTCAAGTGCAAAGCCAAATCTCTCCTTGTTTGACCTTCATGAATGAAACTGACTCCCAGAAAAACATCCCTTGACAAAAACCTGAACAATGTTACCCAAAAAGTAGGTATTACCAGCTCCGGCTGTGAGAAGGGGATTAGAGGAGAGACGGAGGTGAAGAGCGAAGGTGATTAATGCAGAGAAAAAAGGATAAAGAAACGACATGGAACAAAAGTAGCAAAAAAAGATTTGAGGGTTTCCAAAATACTAAACTAACTTTTATGATGTCAAAGACAGAGAGAAAGGAAACATAGAAATAAATAGGTATTTATTTTTGCTGCTGTTCTGCCAGCCTTTCAACATGAGGAGCTATAAATCCTTCTTCATAACAAAAGCGCGAGCAGAGCGTATTAACATTTCCTCTGGGCCAGAGCTGCTTAGAGTCTCAGCTGAATTGGTTTGCTGAAGGGGAACCGGATGGTAAGCGTTAGTGTAGGTGTGCTTTTTAGTGTGTTTTAAACATTTCCAGTAGTGTTTCATTTTTAATTCTTAATATGTACCTGTTTGCAATAAAAACTCATTTGATTTACATTCATACTTTATTATACTGTCTGTCACTCCAAAGGAACAGCTGGATGTTACATGTCACGCTCAAGAGCCCTTTTGTATCTTTTGTTGAGCAAGAGGACAGTGTTACTTTACTCTCTCAATCCACATTTTCCCAGCTGTTTGAAAGACATCAAGAACTTCCAGTCACAGCAACAAAGATTGCTGTTGTCTATCTCATATTATTATTATTATGAGCCATCTGGCTATCTTGCTAAACAGTGTTATTTTCTCAGGGAGAGAAGGAGAACTTTAACTAGAGGGGAACTTTGACGCTGCATTAAATGGTTCAGAACGTTCAATAAACCCACAGGACTTATATCCTCTGACTCATTTCAGCATTTCTCAGATTATTGTTTTGGTTTTATGGCCCACAACTTTATAGTTTTGGTTCACTCACAGCCCTTGCATCAAACTCGCTTCCAGCAGAAGCTCTGCACATTCCTCTGCCTGCAGGGCTCCACAGTTGTCTCTTACCACCTCTCCATACATAGACATAATTACTTCAGTAATAATAGGCAATAAGAACATGCTGATACTGTATGGCTAAGACACTATTACTATGTGCAAACAAATTTGTTTAATCTAATTTACATACGGTATATCAAAATGAGATTGTGCTGCTGGTATGATTAAAATTAATCCTGGTTAATTACTTTGTAATGTTTTACAACTTACATAACTTTCAGCTTCTATCCCTGTGCATCACAATGCTGAACCAACTAACTACATTATTAATTAATTATATAATGTATTGTTATTATAACTATTATTTATTGTTTATTGGCCTACAGTTGTTGATCACCTTATGCTACCCAAGGAGCATAAGGATTTTATTGCTGCAAAATGGTATCATCACTGCTTGGATACACACACACACACACACACACACACACACACACACACACACACACACACACACACACACACACAACTATAAAAACTGAACTGATGGTAACAAGGACTTAGATACACAGTTCTTTTTTCATAATTATGTACCTTCCTTGTCACAGTAGAGGGAGGAGGGGCTGTCTGTAGAAAATCCTACAACAATCCAGTACAATGAATGGTTATCAAGTTAGAAGCCTACCATCAAAATTGTGCAGGTACTGTTTACATACATTAGCCTGTATGGCTGCCAGACAGTCAACGTGTGCAATCTTAATGATCAATTATGATATTATAGAACGTTTAGAAAATATTTATGGTCTTTAATCGGACTGGACTGGATAGGACCATTCTTTTAAGTTCAGTGGATGAGACACAAGAACTCGACCATATTCCACTGATTCCCACATCACTAGCAAAATGTATCAATGCTAATGATAGCTAGCTAGCACATATCAAGCTGCCGAATAGTTCACCCATAGGCAGACCAGACCTATTTGCCAAATAGTGTTAAATTTCAATATAAAAACAAAAATGAACAGTACATTCATACTTTGTTTGGCTACATACCTGATGTCTGCCTCAAAGTAACTCATCACACTGAACATGTGCGCTGTGTTCACACACTGTTCACTGCTTGGGCAGGAAACCAGGAGGCCGGGAGGGTAGAGGGCATCGCCTGGGAGCACCAATTTCCCAACCTGATATTTTGATTTAGATTGTTTTTTAAATATTTACTGGCAGCCAGGGCAGGCTATGAGCAAACAGAAATTTATTTATTTATTGGAAAAAAAAAAAACACCCCAGAAAAAGGGCACTTTCTCTCCAGGAGGCAAAACGGCAGGTGCTCAAGCCCCTTTCTAGAGATGCCACTCTAGATGTCACTTCCCTTTTCAAATGACACAGCCAGGACTGTGCAAAGAATGAAAAGAAAGTGAAACACCTGACTTGTATTTGTGGAGACTCTTCAATTCAGTCAAAGCTCAAAAATAAATACTGTGAGGAAAATGTGTGGAAACAGGAAACAAGGGCCTCAGGCATAAAAATAGGTAACATGTTTTGTCATTGCTCTCCTGTGTCTCTACAATCCGTTCATACTGGTATCAGATCTGAATACATATGAACAGCCATCCAGAAAAATCAAATATGAGCAGCTACTCAGGAATGAAGTGTGGGTGCAGCCTTTTTCTGCAAATCAGATCAGATACTCTTATTTCTTCTGGCTTCGGCTGAAATGGCTCAGCGAGGTATTTACAAAGCAGAGCTTACACACTGATACAACAGTCTACCTGTCAGTGCACGCCTTATTCATATGATAAAGATCACTATGCTAATAATTATAAGATGTATTCATATCTGTAAAATCTTCCCTCGGGTCTCTGTGTAGTCAACCAGCATCAACGCAGATGTCACCATGCATCTTTCATTTTTCCTTCTGTAAGTCTGAATATCAACGCACAGAATGTCTGTCTGCACAAGGATTTCATTGTGACAGATGTAGATACATTTTTGAAATACATCTGCAGCACATAAAGCTGTTCATATATAGAATCAATGACTGAGGAACATACTTTTCGCTATCCCACTGTAGTTTGTATTCAATTTGGTTAAAGTTATTATTTTGTGTCGTTTTTTTGGCCGAGAAACAAACAAGGAAAGGTTTAAATAAACAGCCAATTTTATCCTGAAAACAGAAGGAAGTAGAAATCTTTTGAAACTGTTCTATAATTAATGAAGTGAGTGGAACTACAAGCCTTTATGAGTGTGCATGTGCGTGTGTCTGATGTAAAGCTTTGTAAGTTCTTTGTTATTGATGCTGTAAGCAAGTAATTCTCTGATTTATACACTGCTTGAAACTGCTGCCCAACATTTATTAATGGCAATGTTTGTTTTATGTCTGTGTGTTTGTGACTTTTGGAGAGCGTGCACATACGCGCACATGTTAAATTATACTACATCAATAGATGTTTTGACAGCCCCTGTCTAAAAGTAGCCAACCATTAATTATTCATAATCCATTTGGGGAGTTAGTGTAGAGGAAGAGAGATCAGAAGGTCGCTTACTGTTAGGATTTGTAATATTTACATCCCATTAAATAACAGAGATGGAAAACATTCTCCTGAGGCCTCATCACTGCTTATCTATTCAATGTGATTTTATCTGATTTAATCTATGTTTTTGTGGCTTCACCATGCTATCAATTGGGAATATTCTACATGTCTCATGCAATAGTTAATTTCATTTTACCTCCAAATTCAGCCTGACTTTTGGTTCACTGGAAAATAAGGTTCTGTGAGTTTTAGCCATGTTTGGCTATGCAGCATGAATTAGGTCACTGAGTTTTGTCCAGTATATGGCTCCCTCTTAACAACCTAGAATGGGAAAACAGCTCTTCCTTTTCTGGGATCAGTGTAAACAGATACAAGTTCATGGACTAAGTCAGCAACAGTATGTTCAGGTGGAGCTTTCTCATATTGAACATATTACATAGGGCATATTATGTTTTCCCTTTCCTACAGTGTATTATATAGCTTTTTGTGCATGTAATTGGCCAAGAAAATCACAAGGCTCAAAGAGGGCTACTTGCTTAAAAGGAGAAACTCTGTCAGGGCAAAAGCCACTTTTCTCATTTTAATGAAACACCTTGTTGGGGGTCCCAGCCTTATTTCCTGGACCTGTTGACATCAGTATGTCCCTCAGTGCTCACCTGCAAGCTGAACACCCCCTGCAAGCTTAGCAAGCCCCCAAACAAGGCACAGCACACAGCTAGGACTACTTAAAATGAAGTCCAGGAAGAGCCTGCCAGTGACGAAAAGACACTGTATTCACATTTGCCTGGAGAAATCTACTTTGTACTCTCTGCCAACACAGAACCGCAAAGAACTCAGTGGCTGGAGGTTCCCTCCACTGCTCCAAACGTTTTACTGTGAGCCCAACATCATGGACTGTTTCAAAACCGGTGCACAGTTTCACACTAGATTTCTGCAATGGTTATATCTGAAGAACAAGCAGTTCCCACTTTACGACTCCCAACTTGACACTCAGGCGCACAGCTCGTGTGACCTAGTCGCTGGCGACCTGGTCACATTAATTCAAAGCAGTGCAGCAACAGCACAATGATATAAACACTTGAATAGTTGTCAATATTGACATGCTATACCTAGTTAGCTTGTGTAACTTATACATAATTTAACCATTCCGTTCATTTTTTAACAACTATGAGAACAAAAGTATAATTCATTCCGATTTACCAGCATCATAAAGCAACAAGAGGAGTGGTGAAGAGCCCTACCTTTGAAGCAGTGGCGACTGTCTGTCCATTCCTGGATTATTTATATTCCTTTAGTCCGTAAACGTCCACCGATAAAGAAGAAAATAACTTTTTTCGTAAAAGTATTCCAAGTTGTGAATATTGTCATGTGAGGTCCATTGCAGACTGTTAAGCAATTTGCAGCACTTCTCTCCACATTTCTCTCTGACTTTACCCTACTTCTGACCGCCTAGCAGTGGGTATGCTTGTATTCCTGCTCAAGTCCAGGTTAGGAAAATGGAGCGAGCTATCATCTCCTTGTTCAAGATCGAACTCAGGCCGAACAAACGCCATTGTAACGGGCGCAACCTGTTGTTTACAGCTGAGCAAGGACTCGTCACGTGAGCTGAAGGTGGAGTTGGCAAGCTGACCAATTAGAGCAACACCATGGGGGGGAGAG
>NW_019525109.1:310250-319793 GCF_002814215.2 Seriola lalandi dorsalis | reverse complement strand
GGGGGGCCTTAAAGAGCCCTGACCTCTCACAAAGAGGACAGAGGATGAATAGAGTGCAGTGTAAGATTCGAAATATAAGGTATAGTATAGTATATATATTTACAGTATTTACAAATATTATTGCTGATCATATTGGGATATGTATATAAACATACATATATATATGTTTATATATATATATATATATATATATATATATATTTATATACAGTATATCCGGCCCAAAATGATCAGCTTTTGCAACAGTGATTTAGTTGTGTTTTTATACTGACCAACTGATTCTTCAGGCCTTATTAAGACAGTTACAAAACGCTGCTAAGTTTAATATATTCACACATCAGACCTCCGGGCCTCCAACCCTCTAACCACGCTTTCAACACATCAACCCACCAACACAGCAGCCCTGTGTCTTCCTAAACCTCCAGGGCTTCAGGGGTGGTCAGAACCGTTTAGCTCCCCAGTGTAAGCTGCAAGCCCTGGGCTTAAAGAGGAGCTGAGGGCTGACTGGCACAGCCAAGTCCAGAGGAACTGCCCGGGTCAGCAGTTTAAGTCTGATAGAGAAAGGGGAGAGAGAGAAGGAGTGAGTAGAGCAAGAGAGAGAAGAAGAAAGAGACAATGGTGAAAGAGGGGAACAAAGGCAAAACAGGCAGAAAAAGAAGAGCAAGATGACAGTGTAAGGAAAGAGGAACAGATAGTGTATGTGTAGTTGTGTGTGTTGGAGTGTGCTAGTGCCTTTGGGACAGGTTGTCAACAGTCAGTTGTCAGTGTCCGACAGGCTTTTGGCCCTTAGGGGCCCCTGTCACTGGCCCTGAGCACCTCTGGGTGACGGTGTAGGACAGAGGGAGGAAATGGGTGGGAGGAAGAGATGAAGGAAGAAAGAGAAAGGGCTTCGCTTGCACCCTGTCACTGACCCTAATCACCTCTCACTTACTGCATGCGTGTGTGTGTGTGTGTGTCTGTGTGTGTGTGTGTGTGTGTGTGTGGTAAGAATGAGAAAGCAGATGTAAAGAAAGCTTGGCTTGCATTGGGCAAAACTTTCACTAACCCTCAGTGCTAAGAGCTTTGCCTGCAGTGGCTGTCAAAGATCTGAGTGTATGTGTGTATGTTCTTGTACTTTTATCTTTGTGAGAACCATTCTAAGATGTATTGCACTACCTGCGTTATCAGTGCACACTTCCTTTATTCAGGTTTCCTGATGCACTGCTGCTGAAAGATGCTTTGCATAGTTAAATTCCTCCAAACAGCAGATCAACAGCAGAACACAAACAAACCAATAAATGAAACTAATAAACCAAAAAAACCGAAGCTATTACAGAAAGGTGTTCAGAGGAAATGCATATCAAACAGAACTGGACATCCATGGAAGATTGCTGCTCAAACAGTTTGCTCATGTTTATTTCTGCAGTGCACATCTGACTGCAGGCGGGCAGGCTCCTCTTCAGGAGTCAGATAATCCAATAGTAATTGCCAAACAGACCTTGGCAGCAATAGCTTTCTTAATTAATAGTCTTAAGTCTGGCTGATCACCCCTTGCACACATACACACACATGAATGAACACACACATGCGCATGCTCTCATATCAACCAAGTTGAAAAATGTGGAAATGAATAAGCAGAGGGACATACAGGTGTGCTGACTCAGTCATGTTAACCCATAGTCACATATATGTCTATCATATACACAAATAAAATGATCAGTTAAGGAGAAAAAAAAATACAAAATAGAAATACAAGTTTGCTAATGCTTGTACAGGAAGCTTGTATAGGTGCTGACATATGACTACACGCTGTATATGTTTAGATGTGTGCAATAGCTGCATGTTAATGTGCATTTACTGGTAGGATGAAAGTTGGCAGTGATATCGTGCTCCCCTGTGGCTCATTTAGATGAGACTTAGTGTGTGCGACATCACAGAGCTGTCAGTGTGATTCCCATGGTGTTGTCCATAGTTAGCATGCAGGGATGGAAATATGGTTGTGTGTGTGTGTGTGTGTGTGTGTGGTGTGTGTGTGTGTGTGTGTGTCTTTCTCTCTATGGCTGTATGGAAAAATTTGGGTTTCACACCATCAAACATTTTGGCCGGTCCACACAACTTCAAAGGGCTGTTTGATGGTTCAGTTTTAAGGTTCAATAAGTTTGACAAGACCATATATCAACGAGTGTCCTCACAACTTTAGTAAGACCAATGTGTGTGTGTGTGTGTGTGTGTGTGTTTAGTACTTCACTTCCAGCTGTGTGTGTCAGATGCAGATGGGCCTCTGAAAGTGATGAGGAGAAAAAAGGTGTTGGACGATGTTAAAAGAATAATTTGTTTTTCATAAATGTTCGATTTCATTTAAATGATCTGAACTGAGTAACAAAAACAAAATAAATCAAACCATTCAGCTTTAGAAGTTCAAGATGAGCTTTAAATTTGTGGAGGAGAAGACACGACATGTTACAAACATCAGACGACATGTTGCAAACATCAGTGAAATATGAAAACTAATCCACACTTTAATTTCTATCCTTCCTTGAGAATTCAAGGGGTCAAGATGTGTATTGGTTTTTCACCATGAGTGTGTGTTTCCTCTGAGTGTGTGTGCCCTCACCCAACCCCAGTCTAACGGGAATCCCTGTGTTGTTGTAAATTAGAAAATCTCTGCTTCGACTGCCCCCCTCCTTCCTCTCTCTCTCCTTGTTTCCTGCTTGGCTTAGAAACACCTAAAAACAGAAGCGAACAGTGCTGCCCTGGGAAATTATTTCTTGGGTTATTTCTGCTGTTCTTAATGAAGGAATCAGCTTGGTTTCAGAATGAGCTTTTGACAAAGTGTAGAGGATGTAATATCTATGTATTATTATATGTAATTAACACAAGAAATCTGATGTTTATCAATTCCAGAAAATATAGATCAAGGACACCCAGACAGCCTCCAAACAAAAATAACATTTATTCCAAGTATGTCATGCATTTTATGATATTATATAATAATATTATTATGATGGGGTGATCACAAGTGCTATTTTATTCTGCATTTTGTCACGGTCTCAAATCAGCAGAGATAGAGGGTCGAGGAGATTGCACTTCCTCAGAATACATATATATATATATATAGCAGTCATTTTGAAGATCTAATGGGCAGTCGATTGTATCTGTCAGTGTTCTGCTTCTGCTGCCATGAAGCCAGACAAAAATTTTATTTCTGTTGATCAGACAGTTTTATTTTTTAAATTTTTATACTTAGGACTCTAAGAAAAATGAATCAGACCCATGTTGATTGTAAAGACGTTAGTTCTAATTAACACTTTCATCACTGAGAAGGGCACCTGATTCTAATGACCTATGCTGCATTTTATTATGTGAGCTACCAGGGAAATGTTTTTGCAGGAAATTAGCAGGATTGCTTCATGGCATCATATGGCATATTTCTACTGCCATCAGATGATGGAACAAAGACATAAAATTCACTTACAACATGATCATCCCCTCATCTAAAAAGCAACAAGAGCTCTTTATATAATTCATGAAAATAAATATATATCTATCTATATATATATATATATATATATATATATATATGTCTTTTTATTTGTACATTTAATATTTGTATTGTTTATTGTTACTTGTAATGTTTTTTGTAATGTTACCTGCTGGGACTGCAGATGTAAATTGGCGTTTTTGCTACAATCTGGCATGTTTACATCATATATTTTATACTGATGTTTATTAACATCCATTGGCCCTATCAACAAATAAATAAATAAAAACTATGGACACATACACTACAGTGCCATTATCATGAAATAAAAGACTACAAAATGTATCCACCACCATCTATTTTAACTATTCCAAGATACAATATACTGTACCTTTAATTTGACAGTGATGTTTTAAACTGTTACACATACTGTAGCACTTTAACACCAGGCTTTAAGATCCCAGAGGGAAGAAATGACTTTTAAAGCCTTAAAGCCACTGAAACATGGCTTTTGGGTAAGTCCTAAGTTTTAGCTAACACTTTGGTCCAACTTAAAATCAGTAATGAGCCCCGGGGTTAGACAGACCTGACAATATTATGCAACTGAAGAGTAATCATACAGGACAGAAAAGCTAGAGAAATATAAATGAAATTGAATCAGTTCGACCTGGGCTACAGGGATATTATCCTGCATAAAGTTTCAGTATAAGGAACTTTGATCGGTCACTGATACAATGTCCATAAAACATGCTTGACTTCACATTTCCTGTCTTGCAGTAGCTAAGATGATGGTTATAGAAGCATCAGTGCAAAGCATGCTATGGATTTCAGATAATATATTTCAAATATATATACAGCATGACGGCATGTGCACACAGACAAACAGACAAATCAACTGTTCACATGCAAACACCTCTATTAAACTCCAATTAAAGTCAGACACAAGCAAATACAAATGCACACCGACATGAAAACGTCCTTAAATACTGCAAATACCAAAGTGTGGACAAGACTTTCAAAAGCACAGAGACATACACTTGAACGCTTGTAGGACACATAACAAGAGCTTAGGGAACACACAATAGATAAACAAACAGCCTTACACACAAACTGGCATCTGAAATTATATGCATAGGCAGCTGCAGCAATATACTTATGCAAGCAGGCATAAAGATGCGTGTGTGTACACACTGTCCAGCTGTTGTGCTGGTGTTTATTGGAGGTTTTGTTCTTCACGGCTGAAGAATGGAAATCCCGGTAGGTTTCTCTATCTCTCAGGTCTGTAGCTGTTTACAGATGCTTTCTCCTCACCCTCTTCTATTTTCATCTCTTTCCTTCTATCAGTCCTTTTCCCACTGGATAGAGTTGTTAAAGATCAGATACAGGGTTGATGTCCTCTTCCTCTCCTCCCTCACACTCCTCTGCTGCATCCCTCATTTCCTCTCCGTCCATGTCCCAGTGAAAACACTATCTGTCCCTCATCCTTCCTCAGATAAACTTCAGTGAAATGGCTGAAGAGTAGCAACTTTTACAAAGTGGAGCGTACAGATCATTTTGGAGGTTGGGGGCTGGCATGTATCTTTGTGTTTGCAGAATGTGGCCACAGCTTCTACTGTTAATATCTTGCAATATATATACAGAGCGTTGGCATGAGGGTATGAGCAGAGCTGTAGGGAGAACTGACGGGTTATAAAGGCTGTAAAAAATCAGTGTTGCAGGTAATGGACTCAAACTTAATGTGCTCAAACGCAAGGCAGGTAAAGTAAAAGTAAAGTTTATCATGTTGATCTGGGGTTTTTAAGAGGAGATCAGTCCAGACAGGAAAAACCAGGCAGGCACAAAGTCCAAAAAGACAGGAAGGAACATGTAACAAGAAGCAGGGACACTAACATAGACCATAGACACTCTGATTGGGAACTGAGGCGGAAAGGCAGGTGCATATGCTGGGCAGCTGGTGATTGGTGGATTGGTAACAGGTGAGCAAGTTGGTGTGGGAATCATGTGATGACTGAGGGCAGCAAACACTCGGGCCCGGCGTCCACCCTGACGAGCATGAGGGCTTCGAGCTGTTCCGCTGTGAAACCACCAAGAGCATGAGGGCAAGAAGATAGAAGAAGAGTGAACTGACAACAGGAAACTGGTGTTCACCGCGACAGCCTCCCTGAACCCCCGTGTGAACATGACTGGATGTTATCAGCTGGTAGCCGACTAGATGATGCAAGTGCAACTTCAGCGCTGAACAAACGTTATTTATACATAAATTGAAAAGCAATGGGCGTAACTGACACAAGTGCTTATGTCAAACATGTGCCCAACCAGCATGACTGAACAGAAATCCATTTGCAGTGTGATAGGCTTCAGGCTAGTGTGTGTGTGTGTGTGTGTGTGTGTGTGTGTGTGTGTGTGTGTGTGTGTGTATGCATGTGTGTGCGTGCGTGTGTGCACATGCCTTCAGTATCTATATACTTTCTTGTGTCTGTTTGTGGGTGTTCAGCTCCACTCGCTGCAGCTGGTCCTCGCGTCCCTGCGAGTTCATGCTCATGTTCATGTGTGCGCCCGTGCTGCACAGGATCTGCCGTGGAGCCCATTCACGATTCAGCTGACATGTTGTGGCGTTTCTGTCGCTGCTCCTTCTACACAAGAGACAACGTTGAGTCTCTGCAGCGCTGAGCGGCTTCAGTGCACATGGAAAGACTCATTAATAAAAGGGATTTTCTCTCTCTCTCTCTCTCTCATTCACACACACACACACACACACACACACACACACACAAACACACACATTCATCCCCTCTGGATTTTTTTTTTACTCCAGCCAAGCTTTAATGCTTCCCCTGAGTTTGGGGGAGATTGCTTGATCAAGCTTGACCTTCCACCTATTAATTAATTTTGTAATTTAATGTCACTCTGTATCTTATCACAGTTTGACCATTGCACCATTTCCTCTGCTTGATTAGCCTTTTTTAATCTTCCCAGGATTAAGACGTTGGCCACTTTATTTGCTGGGCTGATCGAGCTGCTTGATGACGAAGTCTTCAGTGTCATTACATTATGAGAGGGATCATATCAGATGAGACAGGCTGCTGAAATGATATGGTGTGAAGTTGTGAGGAGAGCAGCAATTACTCTTCACCATCTGGCTGTCACTCCACACAGAGACGCCGACAGAGAGAGATGACCAGCTGACACACTGTCATCAGGAGTTAATGGAGTTTTAAAACTACAGGAAATGTTTTCAAGACACTGTAACCCTTGTGTCAAACATCTGTAATTCTTTCTCTGTCTCTCCATTTTGCCTTCATTCATTCTGTTTCTGTTCATCTCTATTCTTTATACAGTGTGTAATGTGATATGGAAAAGTGGTGAAAAGAAAAGAAAAAGAAGTGGCTCTGCGGTGAAATTATTGTGTGACAGTGCAGAAGTGAGAGAATCTGTTCTCGGAACGCCTGGTTAAAAAAAAGTAAAAAAAAAAAACCCATTCATTTTTCTCCCTATGCAAAGTTAAGTGAATCAGGTTTGTGGCACTTCTAAGGCTTGGACAGACATGAAAGTCTCCCGACTGAATCGGCAGTACAAAGGATGAACAACTGCATTAGAAAATATCTGGTTCATTGATTGGAAGTCTGTGGACATTAATCACGATGTAAAGTGAGAAGTTAACTCCAACTCCCAAAGTGCATCATGGTAAGACTGAGCTGCTAATGGTGGACAGAAGCCGAAGCTTATGTCGATTCACTTTCTGATTCTGGGTCAATTTTGGATTCATTTGGCAACTGCGGTAGCGATGCTTTGTTCACAGTTGCTGTCTGCTTCATGCCTCTGACTGGCTTCTTCACCAAAGCAACAGTCACTTGAGCATCGTATCAAAGCATTCAGAGAGGAATGGAGACAACATGATTTCTCAGAGAATCGGTTACAATAATTTAAACTAATGACTATGACATAAACTTTTTGTGTTGTTAAATAACATAGGAGACTCTTTGGATCATCAGTGTTGCAGGTAAAGGACTAGAGCTTCTGAAAATGTCAGTAACAACACACTGACTGACTGATTTAACTGGGCAGCTTCTGTTGTTCATTTTAGCAGAAATTTGCTAAAAAAAAAAAACTATTTCATCCAAGAAAATCTTCCCGGTTTTTAAAAAGGAGAAAAACAGATCCAGAAAACAGCTTTCTCTGGTACCACACTTCGTAGTTGGCTTGTAAAAACTGCACATCTGGAGTGGAGTGCATTTGGGGAAGTGGGTAAAAAACAGAAGTTTTAGGCTTCGATTGGGCAATGCAAAAAACAAGTTGATGAGAAGTTGTGACTGGAAGCTGCAGAGTGAATGAGGTGAACAGGAAGTCGACCTGACAGACAGTAAGCAGGAAGGTTGAAGTCTCTTCCTCAGCAACAAATTAAATTCACCAGGTCGTCCACTAGTAAACAGTAAAGAGAAAAAGAAACAGTTTAGCGATTCAGTTCAGGGAATTTCATTTGTGCATCAGAAGAAAATGTGTGGGATTTTGCACACAGTGTGACCTAAACCTTGGGGCATAACAACTTACAGTTTAGAAAGATAACACAGAATTCAATAGAATAAAAACAACCCATGTGGCTCTTTTCTTTGGTTTCTTCTGTTTATGTGTCTTTGTTGTCGTTATTTCTTACAGTATTTGGTTTCATTTTGGAAGCAGCTTTAGTTCTTTGCTCGACAATATTCAAAGCAAATATTAAGTTCAGGGGTCAGAGGTGAGATTTCAGAGCACTGTGACCTCAAAGTGATAAAGTGAGAGGGAGGTGTTGGGAATGAAATCGGAGGAATAAGAACAAAGGCAGATTATTTTTACTTCAGAATGTGAAAGTATTAAAGGTAGTAGAAGAAGATAATGGGAAAGAGAGAATTGGGGTGGTGCTTAAAGTTATTACTATCGACATTTTAACCTTTACATCTGACATTGTTCTGATTTCTACCTGGAAATGAACTAAACTAATGAAATCTGAGTTTTTAAACCTAAAAACTGTGATGTAACCGCAGCAAAGCAGGAAATGGGGAGCTGGTTAGCAAACACGGTGACATGGGAAAAATACCGGAACAAATTTTGGTGTCTGCCACCATCAAGACGGATCACCCCCATGTTTCAGACACTGGTGCTCACTATCACAAAACACAGATCGCTAATATAATTTTTTTTGTCATGTACATGTCTGTCCATTATGTCCTATGTATCCTTCATGTCACATCTGTTTTGGTTATATTATTTCACCAATAAAGGAATGAAATAAATAAAAAATAAAAAAAAACATGACAGAATTGTATTTTTTTAAAGTGCTGATTCTTGATACACAGACAGGACACTAAGAAACCTTGAAATCCAAACCCCACTGTGCTACAATAACATCAAACTTATTCTTGTTTTTGGCTTTAAAAGGAGCAACAGGTTGTTAAGTGAAAGCTGTTTCAGCAAAGCAAACGCCAGCGCTGTCATTTTTCTGCAGAGGACAGTCTGTAGTCTGCCACTCAGATAAATCTGTCAACTCACTTAATCCACTTTACCCCGTCCTTCTTCAGTCTGTTTCCAGCTCCAAGTCCCTTTAAACATCACTATTAGCACTGTGTCAGATTGTGGGAGAATGATCAGCTACACAGTCCTGGTGAAACTGGAAAGAGAGATTCATCACGGAGCGGAGCAGGAGAAAGCTGCATTACAGTATTGGTCAAGAATGGCATGTTTACTGGTGTTATTTCTTCTTTTTCCTTCAATAGAGCTGAAGAGGAGGAAGACAGATGGTGGGTAGGCAGACAGGCAAGAAGAAGAGATTGGCAGGTAGAATATAAACGAGTCTGCCAGACAGTTACCGATCACCAGCCAGGGAAGCAAACAGCCAGACAGTGAAACAGCCAACCAGCCAGGCCAGCAGAGAGAATAAGTCTTTAATTCAGTCAAACTACCAGACAGAAGTAAAAAGTATGTCCATTGTTTTTCAAGGCAAGACAGACAGGCAGTTCACCTCCACATACCTGGCCAGTTGCTGCAGGAAGCAGGTGTGAGAATTACAAAACTTCAGTGTCAGAAAGGGGAGGATGGGGTTGGGGGTTGGG